>NC_080193.1:123948115-124254890 GCF_030028045.1 Hippopotamus amphibius kiboko | reverse complement strand
CTCTTACCTTCCAGGACTAATAATATTTTACATTTATAAGCATTTTCCTGTCTGCTGCTCCTTTCCTAATAGCATGCTGTTCTTCTCTCATGGATGTAATATGGTCTCATCTTTTGAAGATATTAATTATAATTCCTTTGAAATTCTCTTCTGTTCCCTGAATTGCCTGTTTCCTCTGAACTCCTTATCTATGTGTTTAGTGCTTTCCACAAATGCCTGATATCTTCGGGAGCCTACTTACTCATGGAAGTGTAAAGCACTGCTGCGCTCACCACATACCCCTGCGTGAGGGTGGTTGTAGATGGTTGACCTCATCACAGGGTGAGCAGACAGCCAGCTGGTCCTGCTGCAGATCCCCACATGCCAGTATCTAAACTCATTTCCTCTGGACTTTCTAATCTCCTGCTTGGAAATGGCATAAACACAGGTGTTGGCATTCTGAGAAAAGAGTATGTAGCTTCTCACCTCTGAGGATGTAGACTTTCACTTCATTCTCTTTCTTTCAAGGTGCACCTCACCCTAACTTTTCTATTGCTGGTGTCCCCAAGTCTGGGGTTCAGTTTCTCTGGCAAATACCCTGGCTTCCTGCCTAGATGCTCTGACTACACAGAGCGGGGATGGAGACTTGGGGACTCAGTGTTTTCATCGCCCCTCTTTCCAACTCACCCCACGTCTGTGGTAGCTGATGCCTCTGCTTCCTACACGTGACAGCGTCTGGGGGGGACATTGTTTCTCACATGCATCCCTTCCTCCACCCTCTCACTCTGAAGGCACTTGGGTTGGACCTTCCTTTTTTAAATCTATGAACCATCCTACCTCCATGAAAACTGAAATTTGTGTACATTTCTTGTACTCGTTGTTTTGGGATGATTTTTGAAGGGATAAGGGGATATAAATGTCTTTCGCTGTCATCTCTGTCACCTTGAAACTGTAAGTCTGTTTCGCTGGGTTTGGATCTTGCTACTACGAAGTAAATCCTGAAAGTCTATCAAGTATGAAGTAATTATCCATGATACTCTGGAAATCAGTGTTGTAAACGCAATGAAAATGCACTGAAATTTAGAGAGATTGTTGCCTGTGAAAATGCTGCTGTTGAGAACTAGCTGATGAATTAGAACAGTAAGAACAGAGATGGGATAATGTCAAAATAAGGTAATTCAATTAGAAATTTAATTAGAAGATAAAATCAGATGCCATCTAATAGACTCAAGTTCAAAATCCTGCATCATTTTTAAGCCATAAGTTATCACCCATTGTATGAATATAATATGATGGGATGCATTTTACTGCAAGGGTCTATGCAGCCATTCCCCTCCCCCGCTACTCCCACCCCTTCTAGGAAATCCAGCATCCAGCTCTCAAACCATTTCTATCACGGATATTTTTGTAAATTTAAAAAAAGCCATGGACCTTCTTCCCAGGAATCAGTCTATAATTTTATGGTGTTCAAAGACCATGGAAGCCACCTCTGGATCCTGGGAATAAAGCATCCCTGAAGTGCAGCACACACACAGTCTCGTGAAACATATTTACCTCTTCTGACTGTGATACCTGAGTTACTGAAGCAGCACCTATCTCTTGGCTGTGATTTAAAGCCACCTGGTAAATGGTTTCTGAGAATCATCAGGCCTGAAAAGTGTCCCCCTGCCGCTGTGTCCATTTGCCCCTCCCCCACCTCCATCCATCTTCCTTCTAGTCCTGTTCATTCTGACCTACACTGAACACACATTGAGGAGAAAAAGTCAACTGCCTGCTGAAGACAATATACTTTCAAAAGAGAAGAGAGTGGCAGCAGGAAGTATATTTTCATGTGTTTCTCCCATGCGTAATTCTATTTTATTTTTATTTTCAAACAAAATGATATATTTGCTGCTCCTGAGCCAATAATTACGAGTTTTATTGACCATTACTTTATTCTATCCTCTCACCTGTATTCCCTCCTGGTCCATATCAGAAATGCAAAGCAGTGAATACCATATACCTAAGTAAAGAGATAGCCACAGCATATAGAGCTAGTTCCCATGTCACCCTCTCCAGAAAAGCCTGTGATTACCCTCTCAGCAGGTGTCCTGTGACAGTCCTTCTTTGGGTTAAAGGTATACTGGGATAACCTTATGCCCAGCCATTAGAGCATATAATCACTGGAACTCCAAAGGACCCAAACAATAAGACTGATTTGAAGTGTTTCTTAAACTACCCAGTAGTTTCCTACCACTTAGTCAACATAAAATTTAAACCAGTGAGGATGTGTCCCTGTTTCGAAACTGATCTTGTATGATACTCGCGAATGGAGGAGTATCATGGCCAGAGGGAAAAAATGACTGTTGCTCTGTGGCTCTGTAGAATCCAGAAGTATAAAAAACAGCAGCCATTAAAACAAACCCTAGATGGTGCTATAGCGGATTCACTCATTTCACAAAAATGTTGTGTCAAGTAATTGACCTACCTGAGAAAAGAGGCTTGGAATAATACCGATAACAGTTAATACTCCTATAGCATTTAGGAGTATTTTATGCCGGGCATTGTTCTAAACTCAAATACCTTGACTCATTTAATCCTTACAAGAACTCTCTGAGGGAGATACTGTTCTGATCTCTCCCATTTTATAGATGAAGATATTGAGGCACCAGACAATATCGCTGGAATGAAACGGTGGTGGGATTAGAGCCCAGGCAACCTGACTCCTGAGTCTGTGTCCTTACCCACTGTGATACCCAGCCGCTAAGGTGAGAGTGTATGTGCAGTTGTGCAGCTTTTAAAGACTCGTGATAACAGTGTTAGATAATAGGACGTTGAAGAATCGCTTGGTGTGTGCTTTATTCCATGAAGGATGTTACTCTTGAATAGTAAGAGGTTAATATGCACAGCCACTGGTCATCTTCAGCCAAAGAGAGCTCTGATACATCAAAATGTAACTGATAATAAACAGCGATTTAACATGAGGTTTAGAGAGAAAAAGATACAATGGTTTGTATATAACATCCCAAATTTATAAAATGTTCCAATAAATGCATAGAAAAGTACTGTCAGGATGTACATCAAAACGTTACCAGTAGTGGGATCACAGGGGACTTAGAATATTTTCCTTTGTGCCCAAAATTTCCATAATGAATGTTTATTCATTAGAATATATATACATCGTGTGTGTGTTAATGTAAATTCTTTTTTTGTTTTAGAAATAAGCCCATGTTTCACCAACATGTCCTAGCCTGGAATAAAATAGTGACATCCTGAAAAGTGTCCATTCATTCATTTATTCATTGAGCAAATGTCGATTCAGCATTAACTCTGTTGCAGGCTGAAACGGAGCGCTGAGGAAGACAGGCGTGACTAGCCCTTGTTGTGCATATAGTCTGGTCATGCCTCGTGCTGACCAGAACATGCCACAGAGCACCCTTTTCTAGTGAGAAACTATCACAACGTGGGCTGCAATTTGTGGAAGAAAGTAATAGTGAAAGTGGCTAGCTCCTGCTTTGTTTCTGGAGACTGTGCACCATGGCCTGCACGCCCCTTGTCATGTACGCAGCTTCCGCGTGGGAGTCCGAGAAAGTGATGCCAGAAATTCTGCGTTTGCGTTTCATTTTGAACTCGCTGTCAGAGGTACTGAATGACAAGGAATGTCCTGGTTCATCCTGTTGATTCTGAGATCTGACAGATGGTGGACTAAGGGAAGGGAATCCAAGGATGTACTGGAAATTCCTAACGGTCCCAGAAATCCCAAACTGAAGAAGGTCCTTGGCTGCAAATGCTCCCCCATGGATGCTGGCGGCGGGCACTGCAGCAGAGCCTTCAGTGATTGGCTGAGGTTGAGAGACAGCATGATGCGTTTTTGTAGAGTCTCTCTTTTCCCCTCCATCTTTCTCTTTCTTCTGGATTAGAAGAGCAAAGACGACGGCTCAGACCATTCCCAGGAGCTTTGAAGAACATGGTTTCTCAAGGAAGTGCCTCCTCTAGAAGAATCTGCATACCACATCCCTAATCGTGCGGGTCATCATATCTCAACTGATCTAAACGTGACGTCATACCTTAGAAGTGATGTGAGCCTGGGGCCGAAAGGCAGTATTCAGAGAAGCAGCATTTAATTCCTGGTATTTCTTAATTTCTGGTATGCACTGTTACAGGGGCCCTGTCTGGGGCCTTTGTTTGGTACATTATTAAACTTAAATTTACTGTAGCCAAAGAGTGCTTGTTGAGGGTTTCATTGTAAATGCCATATACCTAGGTCTTCTGAAGACCTAAAAGTGCATAGGTCTTCTAAAGAATGCCCCAAACTGCAATGCTGATGGCTGGTCCTAGCAGACCAGGCCATCCTTCACATGCGGTGTCTATCAAGTGAAACTTAGAGCTCCTAACAAGGACGACAGGTTCTGTGAGAAGGGTGCCTCAATCAACCTCCCAATTCAGCCCATATCCCAGCTGAGTGGATCAGAGGAGTAGGAGAATTGTTAAGGTACATGTGTGGGCTTCACAGGCACTTACAGCAAGTCCAGCATGCTTTTTTTAAGGGTGGGGTGGTGTCTACTTTTTTGCTTCAAGATGGAATGGCCACCTCTCAACATGTAAATCCTGGGGGCAGGCTGATAGATACCAACCTATTCAATTTGCTCCAAAGCAATGATTTTAGGCAGGGGACTTTCTCAAGCTTTAAGATAGAAGTAGATTTCACTTGTTTACCAAGAGTGCTGCAAACAAATTTATGCTTAATGCCACGTCCTATCTACTTTTTAAAAAAGATCCCATCTTTGCCAACCAGAGATAGTGGGTGACAAAAGCACAAGGGGGAAGAACACATATTTACAACGGCAGTCTTCCAGTGTGGGGAAACAAAACCCTGCTGGACAAACCGTAGCACCTAGATTTAACGGTCATACTCCCTTGATGTTTACAGAAATGTTCATCTGCCAACATTTGGGTCTGCTAGGCTGAAAAAGAGGCACTTCAGTCCCATTTTGAGGTCCAGACACCAGAACCTTACCAGCTGTTTAGGGCACCACCAACCAGCACCATGTTTACACGTTGCCTTCACCAAAGCATGTGATACAACACAAACCAGTTGTAGTTTGTCTAATTTCCATGCGACTGGGATAGTTTTGATCAAATTTGCTTCTCTTTCTTCTCAAGATATTAGTCAATTGTTGATTTGGCATTAATCAAATACTGATTTAAGTCCACAATGATCCTTTCCTTATCAAGCTCAGAGTTGGGAAGACCTTACAATCTATACTTAAATACTTTCTTTTACAACCAGAAGCTTCTGAAGGCATTTATTATCAAACCGCAAAACCTAAGTTATGTTTTGGACACAACTTGTCTCTGAATCTCAAATAATATTGCCCACTAAGTCTCAGAATGGCAAGGCAGCAAAACTGGTACAAGTATATACATTTGAGTAAATGTTTGATGCATGAATTTTAAAAAATAAATTGATTTAAAAAAATTTTATTTAGTTATTTTTTTAACCACCTCCTTGACTTAATTTTAACCTACTTGTTACCTTAATTTTAAAAAAGTATCTATTTTGTAAAGTTCAAAGCATATGGAAAGTAGAATGCTGTATTGAACCCCCATGTACTCATTACCTAACTTCAGCAGGAAGCCATGTTCTGCTATCTTGTTTCACCTATCTTGTCACATGCACTGTTTTGTTTGTTTGCTAGAGAATTTCAAAGCAAACCTTTGGCATCTGTCAATACTCTATTTCATTCTCAGGAAGTCTTGATGTGGTCAAATAAAAATCGGTCAATATATCTCTGCTCTCATACTTCAATAAAATGTGTGAAAACAAATACAAATGGTAAAAGGAAAATTTCAGAGTAACTATCTTAAGACTTTAAAAATTGAGGCTTTTACTCAAATTTAGATAATACAGAAAAACAAAGCTACATGTATGTAGCATGTATATTATATTTCAAAAAGAAACAAAAGAAGAAACAGATTCTTAAAGACAGCTTTCAATACTAAGAATATAGGCGCTTTATGATATTTTTGGTAAAGATAGCATGTTTTTCATGTTTAGAAATATAGCTTACATTGTATGATAAATTACTAATGAATTGAATAATATGCAGAGTGTGAGCACAGAAAGTGATGCAGATCACCTGGTGAACATTAACTGTGCAGAGAGACTGCCCTCTCCAAGTGCCACAGAGAAGCCAGGTTGATGAATTTCAAGGATATGAAGCCGTTTCAAAACGTACCCAAATTTTTATTAGCCATCATTGAGCTAAAACTAAACACGAGACTAGTGAGAAAGTAGAACTTTTTAAAGTTCCCAACTTGACACCCTTAGGTGCCACATTTCAGCCTCCAGAAAGTGCCACTACTAAGTCATAAACCGTGGAAAATGGAGGCTGTGATAAATGACCGTGGCTCTGCTGCTGGGTCTCCCTGACCTGGAGGATTTGGCTGGCGTCATAAAATATGGAGCGACAGATTAAGCAGTTTACCAACACCATAAAAATCTCAGGAATAAATTCACTTTAATCAAAAATCCTGTACTGTAACTAGGCAGCCCCAGCCCTGAAACCACATACATTTCCTTACAAGCCTGTGTCCACGGACTAGAGTTTATACTCTCGCCGAAACGCCAGTGTGATTATGTTCATACACTTTTACAATTTACATGTCCTAAGAAAAATACCCAGCTCTGGCTGATGGCGCGGGAGAATTTATTTTCACTAGAAAGGGAATGATCCATAACTCATGAATGGCAGCGCTTAAAGTGAGTTATGGAGGTTCCTCTCCTGTGCGAGGAAATGGATGGGATTATCCTTCTGCCCAATTGTATGTTTGATGATTAGCACACCAGGTTCTTAATTACGTGCGGCTCTGCCTTTTTCCTTTTGTAAAATAAATGTGGATAAAGGGAATGTCTGCCAGAAGCATGGAGGGCCTCACTGGAGCTCGGAGAGGTGGCCAGAGAGAATAAAAATAGAAACCTCCTTAAATGATTAAAAGCTAGGAGTCTTAAATGTAATTTCAACACAGTATTCAAATTGATTAGCTCCATGGTTAATTTATAGTGCCCAGTGCTGATACTATGCAAAAACATTAAAAATCACTCCTTTCCTAAATTAAAAATTTGCCTTCTTTGAAGTTACACTGGAATTCAAGATATACCTACATGAGGATTAAAGAATTGGTTTTTCTAACCTGCAGATTTTATTCTCTTATAATGATAATGTTGCCATTTATTTTAAAGTACATATAAGTAGTTATTACTTATATTGATAAGGAAATGCATTGTAAAAATGATGTTGGATGATTGCAGATAGGATTATTGTTTGTTACTTTGTTATTGCCGGTTACAGAACAAAACCGTAGATCTCTTTGTACTTTCCAACATTACAATTGACAAAGAAATTAGATTTCTGTCTAGATTTTGGTCAATGAGCAAAAATGTTTTATTTGAAAATTCAACTGGTCCTATCTTTCTTTGGGTTGGAAGGGGAGGAAGAATTACAATTGTGCTTCTAAGATCTCCTTCCAGAAGAAATTTTCCACATCAAAAATCAAGGACTTCCCTGAAAACAGCAGGATGGATTTTTCTTCTTAAACGTGCCTTCTGCTCTCTAGTTTGAATTGTCAGTAAAACGACTTGGCTTATCTCTGAAAATAACCTTGTTGACAACTCAAATATGGACTTAAAAGTGCTACCTCCACATTTAAGATTTAAGAAGCCCCCAGTAAATGTCAGGAGGTGTCAATGTGTTTGCTGCGATACTTGGTTATTATTAGTGTTTAACTGCAATTCCCCACCAGCACCACGCTGCCAGCACCTCCATAAATTTTAATGTGATCATGTGCTCGTCTCTTTTCATATCCAGTGAATTCTGCAAGATCATAATATTCTATGTGAACCCGAGCTGAACCTTACTGTGATATGAAGAAAGAACAAGATTTCTAGCAATGATAGTTGTTCATCATTTTATAGTTTTTTTGAAAAACTGGACACTGAGCAGCATGGTTCCCTGAATAATATTACCCTAAACTAAATCCACTCATTCAATGAATCTTTATTGAGCCTTACAGGATACAGGGCATGGCCCAAAGCTCTAATGAGTACATTTATGGGATAGTAAAGAATACTGACTCTTAAGGAAACCTTTTTTTCCCCCTGGAAAATCTGTCAGAGCTCATACATCATTTATAAAACTGAAAAATGTCTCTGCAACCTTGGCACCACCACGTGCCTTTTTATTTTACAGAATACAAACAAAAGCATGGTCGGTTCCTTTATCTGGTCTACATTGTGCATATAAGAAACGTGTTTATCATCCTTCATTATGTATGTGCTTGATGGAAAATTTATTCGACAAACTTCTATAAATAAAGAGAATTAGTATAATTATTCTTGATTTATCTGCAGGTTTTTATTCCCTGTTTTTAACCACAAATAGTAACTGGTACTACATACTGCATTTATCCCAGAAATTAAAAATATTTGAGAAATTTTAACTAACTAAATATTTCTTTAGAAGCAAAGAATAATATTGAAGTTTTCATTTTAATATTTGGAATTTCAGGCCAGAGGCTTGTAATACATTGTCATTAACAGGGTTCCCAGTAAACTAAATTTCCATCATTATATATCAAATTGCCTATCCTACAATGCAGTTTGTCTTCCTTCCTCCCTCCCTCCCTCCCTCCCTCCCTCTCTCTCTCTCTCTCTCTCTCTTTCTTTCTTTCTTTCTTTCTTTCTTTCTTTCTTTCTTTCTTTCTTTCTTTTTTTCTTTCTCTCTTTCTTTCTTTCTTTCTTTCTTTCTTTCTTTCTTTCTTTCTTTCTTTCTCTCTCTCTCTCTCTCTCTTTCTTCCTTTCTTTCTTTCTTTTAAATTTCTAAAGGAACAGAACCTCTTTGTTACCTAGACATGAGGTTGAAAACTTTTGCAAAACACGATTCTGAATCAATAAATTTATTTTCCGGGTTTGAAATGATTTCAGGGTTAAAGGTTAGGAAGCTGGTTCCTATATTTACAATTTGCTTGCTCTCTTATACATCGTGTCAGAGCTTGCCCATCAATGACACACGACTGTGCATCCTCCCATTCTCCGAGACAATGGGCTTAGAAAAATGCACACTCGCAAATGTAAGACACAATAACGGCTCTGCGCGCAAGGAGGCAGCCCTAATACTGGCCCGTCCTGATAGGCGGAGCTCTTTTCGGACACAGTGGCTTTGTTGGTGTCTCTTTTAACAAAAGAGTGTGGGGTTTGTGCCTCAGTATTTCTTGTCTTAGAAGAAAAGAAGCATTTTCAGGAGATGTTGGTAAGGTTCTCCTCCCCTTCTTTCCAGACAAATGGCTGGGAAACTTTGCCTTGGAGCGCCATCTAGAGGAAAATTTAGCGCATATGCACCGTGCTTTTTTGGCTTTGTGACTGGCTGAATGAATCCAAGGGTTAAAGTATGATGATTTTTTTTTTTTTGCATATTAATAGAGAACTTTGGTTCTAACCCAACACAGGGAAATGGGATATGAGATAACTAGAATGGAAATAAAATCACTGATGAGAACAAAATAGGGAAAGACCCTAACAGTCTTCAGAAGAACCTGAAGCATTAGTGCCCACTCATGGAAATAAGTAGGTTATCCTTTGGCCTACTGTGCCTACTGAGGTCATATTCCAGAAGTTAGAATTGATGAGTGAATTAAGTTCACTTTTTTCTTCTGTGATCAACTAATCTTTCTTATCTCTATAGTTATTATTTTCTTAGTGAAAAAATTCTGATTGATCAGGTTGCCTATGGTCAAGTTGGAGAGGAGATCGCTTGTGTTAGGACAAAGAAAAGTTGACCTTTTCAAGCTACTGTCACCCTTAGTCAAGTTCAGCTACATTTAATGAACAGAAAATAATATCTTTTCCAGATGTGGCTATTCTAGTCAATGCGAGGGAAAAAAAAAATAACAACCTATTTTGCAACCTCTAGCCGCACCCGCCGCCGCCCCCCCCCCGCCAGTCCCCCCAGACCAGGAGAACTTCAAGAGTGAATTCTTCCTTTTTGAGCTAGCATTAATACAAAAACAAAACCCAAACTTTCTCAAGCAGTGATACTCATCAAGGTTGCTGAACAGACTTGCAAAAACAACTATACCCTTGAAATGTTTTGGCAGTAAGAGTACCTCCATGGTGGTAACATAGTTTGAGAGTTCTGCTTTCTTCAATTTCTTGAAAAGGATCAAGATTGTCCATATTGTGGAAACATTTATTGAAGAACACTGGGTATGAATTCCGTTTTCTCTTGTGTCCACCTGACCCCAAAGCTCCCGCCAGCGTCTCCCATCCCAGCTATTTTAAGACATCATAAAATCTGTTTCTGCTTTTGACATCTCTGATCCTTTGTTGAGCAAGGTTCCCGCTTACTTATTCTGGGAATTCATCATAAGTCCATATGTTTTTCAAAATAACAGGTTAATAATTTCTTTATCGGATGTCCTCTGTGAGCCATATACATAAACTCTGCACACAACAAACTATTCCTTGTCTATTGAGATCTGATATGAAAAAGTAAGATGACAGTTTCTTTTTTTTCATGCAACTTTGGCACTTGGACAATTAAGGCTCACAGCTCAAAGCATCTTCCTTCCTCACTTGACTGCTTTCGTGGTGTATGTTACAGCGAGATGGGGCCAGTCCGGTTTTTCTAGGTTATTCTCCTTGCTCCTTAAGCAGCTGACGACCCACAAAACAAGTCCTTGAGTATAAAAGTGAGATATTTTGGTGCCATCTTCTTATGCTACATGTGCATTTGAGTTCAAGTCAATCCAACATGAATTTGTTGAAAACCTACCAAGTATACAATTGAGTATAGGGTGCTAGTGATGCTTTCAACAGATAGATCAATGAAGATTATTGCAAGAACGAGAAATTATCTCTTTAGCCTCAAGCTGCTTACTTTATAGGAGAATGAGAGCTCTTTAACTTAAAATACACAGCAGAAAGATGTGTTTACTAGACAGTGCAGAGCAATAAGTAATTGTTGATGACTGCTGATGATTAATGAAAAGGAAAGACTTCATGGGAAAACTGGCATTAGATCAATGCCTTTTAAAGAATGAGTAGACTTGTAGCAGGCAGAGAAGGGGGCGCAGCATTTCATGAGGGAGGAACAGAAGTCTTCCTTCAGGTGGACCAAAGGAAAATGTCTGTCATTTGGAGTTCCCTCTTTCGGGTTTAAATTTTAATCTGGGTGCAAAGATGTAAAGTATTTAGATTTATGTTATAAGAATCTAAAACAGGTCTTTTTTGTGTGTTGCAAACATTGACACACACACGTATTGTCACATGTGTATGTACATATTACCCTGATGCTAAAGAAACCAACATATTTAAGCCAGAAACCATTTTACTTGATGATAGCTTAAGACCAAAATGAGCCTTATTTCTTGCCAGCAAGTGGAAATGAATACAGGATTTTGTTTCAGTCTTTGCCACAAACATTTGCTTTTAGATTAAATTCCAAGGCTTACCTCTGGCCAGCTGCCCCGGCTGTCTCCATAAAACAGACTGGCCACCTTAACTAGGTTACAGCACCCGGAGCAGAGTTTTGAAGCCTAGTGTACCCCTAAACCCTGAGAACATTCACTCCTACCCCTCCCTTCCCTGGCCCTACCTGGACCTTCTCCCAGATAAGCATCTCTCAGGATTCCCATGTGCCTGTGAGTAATGTTCACACACGCCTTCTTTGGCTTTCCACCAGCCTAGAAAGTCTTATCCAGGGGATTTCTTTGTTTAGTTATTCATCCCCATATCCTCTGCAAAAAGATTGCTTTGAAAATCCAAGCATTTCTTTTGTTAAAAAAAAAAAAGTTTCCCCAGAGAAAACATTAAAAAAGGACTCAGGTAATCATTTCAAGACTACACCTGCTTCAAGGTATCAGCAATTTTGCAGTCAAATCTCAGAGATTGTTGTAAAATACATATTCCCATCGCCAGGGTAGGAAGTTCCAATGTGAAATAAACAACAGGGCAATTTGTCAGAGAAATGGGAACGTGGAAGGGGCAGCCTGGAGGTCCTCTCAAAGGACAGGTGACCTTCCACCATCACCGAACACACTTACAGTTAGCATCGCGAACATCAGCTGGCACACATTGAAGGCGTGTCTCCAGTTGTGGTACAGAACCATTCGATAATTTTTCCTCACTGTCAAAAGCCACCTACACAGTGTCTGAAATGGGAAGGGAAAGGTTACGTCAGGCAGTCGTATGTGTCTCCGGTGGACCATGATCAAAACAATGCCTTATCTTTGAGTGACCCTCAACCATTGAAGTCCTTCCATAAACATCTCACACGATTCTCACGGTAATCCCACCAGGTGTGCAGCGAAAGTATTATCATCCCCAATTTGTATTTGGGAAACCTGAGGCTCAAAGCGGCTACCATGTTGTCCAGGTGCACTCCTGGGATCGCCCATGACAGAACATCTTACCTCATAGTCAATTTTAAATTTCTGTACCATCCCCAGCTCCATGAACATCCGAAGAGCAGCCGTGATCATGGCGTCAACGTCAAGAGAAAAGTCATCAAAATGTATGTCGTCGATGGCGAGTTCTGACACCAGAGGGATGTTGGCTGCCTACAAAAGCAGAAGACATAAGTCAAGCCAAGTTCACCAGCTTTCTCAAACCCTTCATCGTGCTCTCCTCGCCTGCTTATCAGACATGCCACATAAATCAGACCTGACCCGCACTTACACTCTGATACAGCTACACTCTGTGCTGGAAATGTCTTTTGTTTCTGAACTGCAAATGCCCCAAGCAAATGAAGCAGGGAGGGGAGAGGGAAGCTAATCGGAAGAGAAAATATACACACTGGGTCTAGTCTACAGAATGTAGAACACAAAGCTGTCTAGTGTACTGAAACTGCAGTCATACGGTATATTCTGATGCATATCAGAGAGCACTAAACGCAAGAAACATCTGGGCAGCCAGCAGCTGTGAATTTTAATGGCTGCTGTTCAGGAGAAGGACATGGGAATACACCGCTTTGCCTTGTTTCCTGCATCCTTACATCCTGTAGCTGTGTACTTGCTCTTTGTTACACACGTGTTCTGTATCTTCAGAAAGATGGAAAGGATTAGATAGCACATCTCTAGTGTAAAATGTGTTTCTTAATAGGATAGAGATGTTTGGGGGGTTAATGTGAGCATATGTTTCATTGAAGGAGTAAATTTGCAATATAGTTTAGTGTCGTTCTATAAAAACATCACAACGTAATTATAATACTGGTCGTATACATTCAGGGTTTTCAAAACACTTATGTTAGGCAGCTGTCAATCAGCTGCCCTACACAAACTTAAACTTAAAGGGAACAAAAAAGTCTTTGGGAATAATTTTTTTTTTTTTTGCTGGTTTCATTGGGTTTACCATATTCTTTGGGTCACTCTTGTAAGGGAATCATTTCTGTGTTTTCAGATTATCAGGGACCATTCTGTATTCATAATCCTAGTCTATTCACTGAGTGTAAATTACCCAAGGAGTAATTTATGCCCTGGAACCACTTTGGCCAAGCAATGAAATCCAATTCTGCTCACTCGAGGCATCCCAGAAACCACGGACCCAACCCTTCCTTCCCAGCCCCATTCTCCTCCACAGGAGCACAGGTCTCTAGGCTAAAATCCAAACACTCGTTATTCACCACCACATGGAGGAACAATGGACAAATACATACATCACAGGACAATTTGCCTGCTATTCTGCCAATTGTTTGTTTTCATTAAAATTTAATCAGCTTATCTTTCAGTGGATCATTTTACCATATTAACATATTTGTAGAATTGAAATCCTTGGAATGAAAAAGGTAAGGCTTGTGAAATTCAAACATGGTGGTAGTGGAAATAGTCTTCGTGTCCAAGTGTTCTTATGTGGAGTTCCTGGCCTCATGCTAAGCACTTTATTACCTTGCTTTTTTGCTTTAAAAATTATTTAAAATCAAAGTTATACACGCACATAGTTTTAAGAGAAAGTTAGATCTGCAACATTAGTTACACACTCATACACACACACACCAGCAGAAGTCTTTCAGTACCAAAATTTTCCCTTACCCAGAGGCAACCACTTTCACATCATCTGGATACACTTTTTTTGGTGTGTTTGGCAAAGAAAGGTGCTTGTGATTTTATTTTTAAATTATTTTCTGATTTAAGCACTATCTATTAACTTCCTCCCCACTGAAGATGAAGATGAAACTGTCTTACACTGTCTCTGTCAATCTCTGCTACCTCATACACTAACCCTTCTCACTCCCTAGTATAATAACATAATATCTTTGTTTAAAGAAATATTCAGGGCTTATATTATAATATCTCTGTAAAGGATATTCATAGCTAAGTCATGCAATTTACTATGATTACTCTTCCTTTCCTCGACAGCTTTTTGTATTCTCAGAGTTAATAACATGTGCTTAGTTTTCTCCATCCTTATCACTAATTCAACCTCTAAACTCTCCGCTAATTATCTAAATCTCATCTGAAAATGTTCAGATGCTTTGGGTATTCCATCAGTTTTATGAAATCTCTGTTGGAACTTTCTGAACCGCAACCTGGACTGGCAGTCTTCTCTGCCTGGTATATAGCTTTCATCCTAGATATTTCTTCACCATAATTTTGGGGGTGTCTTTAGCTCTCTTTTATTTCTGTATCCCATATCTTTCTCTTTCCTGGCCCTCTCCTTATTTCAGTGAGACACGTCTTCCAGTAGCTTCTCAAGAAAAGGTGTGTGTGCTAGGTAAATTTATGAGAGCTTGCATGTCTTCATATTATTGTCACATTTGATTGATAGTTTGTCTAGATATCAATTTCTAGGTTGGAAATCATGCCGTTAGAATTTTAAGGCATTCTCTATTAGTTTTAGATGTTACTTCTGACAAGTCAGAAGCTATTGTGAATCCATTACCTTCCAAAATAACTCCTCCTCCCTCTCTGTTTTTGTAGGATCTTCTTTTTGCTTCCAGAGTTCTGAAATGTCATGAAAATGTGCCTCGGTGTGAGTTTATTTTTATTCATAATCCTGGGTATTTTGTGTGCCCTTTAATCTGGAAAATCATGTCCTGTAATTCTAGGAAAAATTGAAAAATGCACTCTTTGATGATTTCTTCCCTTCTTTTCTTTTTCTGGAATTCCCTTTATTTGACCTTTGGGCTGGTTTTTTCTTTTCTCCTTTTCCTTCTGTATTTCTTTTCTTTTTTCTCTGCTTTCTAGGAAATATTCTCTCTCCTCATTCTTGATGTTTTAGTAGCACAACTTTCATTTCTAACAGCTCTTCTTTTTTGGTCTGGGTTTTTTTCTTATTTTTTAATAGCACCTAAATTTTGTTTCATGGATTCAGTATCTTCTCTTGTGACTCTGAGGATGTTAATAATTCTATTTAATGTTTTCTTCTCCCTTCAGAGTTTATTTCACTCCCTTCGTTTTGTTTTAGTCTCTCTCTTTTTTATTGTGGTTAGAAAACACATGGCATCAATTTATCCTCTTAATTTTTAAGTGCCCAGTATTGTTGACTATATTTACATTGTTGTACAACAGATGTCTAGAACTTTTTCGTCTTGCATGAATGAATCTCTGTACCTAATGAACAACTTCCCATCTCCCCCTCCCTCCTGGCAACCATCATTCTCATTTCTGTCTCTATGAGTTTGACTTCTTCAAATACTTTGTGTAAGTGGAATCATGCAGTTCTTGTCCTTTTGTGATTGGCTTATTTCACTTAGCATAGTGTCTTCAGGGCTCATCCATGTTGTACCATATGACAGTATTTCCTTCTTTTTTAAGGCGGAATATTATTCCATCCTATGTATTCACCACAATGGTAAATACGTTCCTAATCCACTCATTGTTGATGGTTTGGTCTCCTTCTCAATCAGGTTATCCTTCCTTAAATCGTTTTAATACATGCGTTGCTTTAGAGGTATTAGAAGTTTTCCCTAGCTGTGTGGTCATCTTTGGTTTTCAGCCCCAGCTTAAAAATGGGGCTCTGGAAGCTTCTTTTAGAGCTTCTGGGGGCTTCCCTGAAGAGGAATCTGACTGACCTGTTTCCTTGGGGAAGCCACCAAATATCTGTAGCTTTGGGTCTTTGCTCTTCAGCTACTCAGATTCCCCTGAGAAGAATCTTCTGGGTGTTACAGAGATGGGGATTGGAATGGTATATAACTTCATTCAATCCCCTTGTTTCCAGCCTGTATTCTTATCCTCAAGCTCTGTACTGGTGTCCCCCTATCCCAAAGACCTGCTGTTATACCCGCTTCAGAGGATAAGCCTCCAGTCTTTATGAGTGGAGGTGTGGGACGAAGGGTATGGAGATCTAACTGCTTCTTAGAATCTCCATTTTCTTGTTTATAGCCCTACCTTCATCCCTATTTCCAAAGGTACTTAATTGGCCAATTCCTGAGCTATTTGCCGGGAGATGTCTATGGTATAAATCTGTTTACCTCTCAGCTTTTCCCACTGCTAGCTTATTCTGGCTTTCTTGGATGTGCTGAATTAATAGTCATCCAGCTGTTTTCTAGCTTTCAAAATTTTGTCATGGTTAAATCCTTTCCCAATTTCTTTATCTTTGAGAAATTGCCTTTAAAAAAGTCCCTTTATTTTTATTTTAGGGGGGCTTAAGGAAGAAACAAAAGAAAATAAGTGTGTTTACTCTACCATGTTTATCAAGAAATCATTGATGTTTTCTTTATCAATTGGTTCCTTAAATAGTCAGCTTGGGGAACTCAGAGGTAAGCCAGCCTTTGGATTTAGCCTCTTTGTTTCTATGTGCATGGGCCTGGCTGCAACCACGTAGATCTCTTTCTCTTGTTCTGTGTCCCTGTGTGTTCGTTTGTGTCATCCTGACCTCGCTCATTAGGCTGTAACAATCTCAGAGGCAGATGGCATGCTTCTTTCCCTTAGGGAAGCTCCAGAATGACTCTACTTCCATCACATGTTTCTGGGCTTTGCATACAGAGAATGTCATGTACTTAGAATATTTTGCGCTTGCTGTAATTTGTTGCAATTCAAACTCAAATACAACTGTTAAACCACTTCCCAAGAGGGTAGAAGTCCTGTCCCAGAAGACACAAGTCTTCTGGTTTCAGGAGAGGAGTTTGGTTCTGCTTTGGCAAAGAGCAGAGACGGTGATGGAGACTGCGTTGCTGCTCTCCAGGTGGCCCCTGTCTCATGGGTTATTAATAGTGTATTCCCTGACGCCATTATAAATCCTCTACCCTTCAAAGGCACTAAATTCACTTAATTATCTTAAAAATTAAAGAATATAGGCATTTTTTCATGATGAAATGTTAATGGAAAGGAAATAAGAACATTAGGTTGAAAAATGTAGGATGACCTCTGGTTCACCAAGACCCATCCTTATTGACCTTGTCTTTTTTCCCCTAATAGGTTGATTGATCCACAGTTAAATCATACCAGTCTATAGATCATCCTGAGCCCTGTCGTAAACCTTTGCTGACACTTGTAGATGCAGAGAAAGTCCCAAGCCTTTCAGGAATGACCATTTTCAGCTATTTCGAGAAGTATGGGTAGTTTTTATCTACATTCCTGGGTTCAAGAGCAGTTCCTGGAGAAATCTATGAAGAATAAAGAGTAGTGTGCCTCCTCTGGAGGTGTACATGAAGGTCTAGTCTGCAAAAGATTTGAGAAGAGCATCCTCAAATTCCCTTGTTATAGAGCCATAGGCACCCCATCTCTTCTGATAAGTAGAGAATGGGGCCGCATCTTCCAAACCTGTAACTCCTCTAGCCATAGGATATTAACAAAACAAATCAAAGTCAATTTCTCTGAGTGTCAGTCTTCAACTTTTAAATATTTATAAGGTACCATATCACTAAATCAAAGAGGAGTGCTACAATCCAAAATAACTACTGAATTAATAGCCAGGAAATAACATTTGGATAAAAGAACCATTTATTTTATTGCAGCAATAAATGAAAATACAGAATTATGAGTCCTGGAGCTAATTTGAATAATGTTCAAGAAGTGGGACTCTAGCTGTCTGGGAGTACCTGATATCCTCTGACCATTCCTCTTCTTTGTTTGGGTCTTAACAGTTAAGTGGTTATCAAAGGGAGTCATAAAACTGCCTCCTCTAAAACTGAAAAGGTAGCTTTACAAAGAGGCTGTAAAATGTTAAAATACTATCCTGGATCTCTTGACACATGAATATTACATTCTGTGATGCTCAGAAAATGGGAAGAAACAACAAAGTGGGCAGTGGTCCAGCCCTAGCAATTCAAAGGAGAACTGTGTTGCCAGTTCAACCCATTTACCCACTTAGCCGTCTGGACAAAAGGATTCTGGGATGAATGAAATAAGGCAGGACACTGAGCTGAAGTGATATGGAAGGTACTGTAAAGTTCTTTGTTTTGCCAGCACTGTTGTAGCACTTACCACAGACATACCAGGGATTCTTCTAGCACTTTATGTATATTACCTCATTTAACTTTCACAAGGATCCTAAGAGGTAGGGAATATTCCTAATGCCATGTTATATTAGACGAGGCAACTGAAACAGATGATGGACAATTTGTTCAAGTTTGCACAGTTGTAATTGGCAGAGGTGAATCTGAACATGAAGCATCTGGTTCTAGAGTCTGGCTCCTAACAACTATACTGTCTCTGAAAATGGACCGCTGCCTAGCTAAAGCAGCTAACTTGGGTGCACCGTGAGCAGTGCTTGCAATTCCCAGATGACTAGCCTGTTGATCCATTTTTTATGATGGGCAGCCTGGGTCCATTTGAAGGGACAATGTCTTGGTCTATACTTATATGAATCCATTTGAGGAAGTCTCTAAACTTGCAGCTGACTTTGGAATAAGCTCCAGTTGTTAGCTTTGTTTTGATTAGTGAGAACACAGAATCAGCTCAATACTTCCAAGACCATCCTGAAAAAAATAACTCGTCCTCTGAGGAGCAGAGGCAAACTTCAGGCAAATGACCTTCGTTCAGACCAGCCAGCAGAGCACTGATGGGATGCTAATACCACCCCTGGCTGGGCAAAGTAACTTAGTAAAATAAGGGAAGCAGCAAGCAGGTGAGAAGGCATGGAGATGATAGATCCTTCTGTCCGGATGGGATTCTCTGTGAAGGTTTCTCTGGGATATTTAGGACACAGCTGAGATATACTTTAAACACACACATGCATTCAGGCTTTAGAGGGACTAGTAGTACTACAAGTAACTAGTAGTTTAGGTAGCACACAGTCCCCTCTCCAGTGGTGAAGGGTGAAATTTTAACTAATTTCTATTCTTCCTCAAGAAAGGAGGACACAGCTCCTTATGAAGCTAAGCACAAGGTTGATTACCTACACCAACTTCCGAACAGGGAAAGTTGGGATATTTAGGTGCCTCTCAGATTTATCCACGACATGTGAAACTTGGGAAAGATAGAATTCCAAAAAGAGGGAGCAATAAACCTTCAGTAGTGCACCGTCAGTTGACCAAGAAGATGCTGGCCCAGCACGTTCGCAGGCCACACCAGCTCACTCATCTACACACAACACAGAAGCTATGAAAGGCTGTGAAGCCACCTGGTGGCATGTGTGGCAGGGATGTGAAGATCTGAGTCATCCTTCTGTTCTTGGCGCAAGGCATTCGACAATGCCAGAGTCAGCCTCTGCAGTGTGTGGGCTAAATTTATACACAGAGGCAGTAAAATTTAGAACCTAAGAGTGAAGATAAATGTCCAAGAACTGCCAAGAAATATCTTTTTAAAAAGAATTATAACGCCCTATTTTATCTCATATTAAAATCAATAATAAACATAGTATATGTTTATATGTTAAAACTTAGACTTTATCCCTTTAATTGAGCCTATACTGTTTTACCACGTTACTCCCTCTTTAAATGCCTTTAAGGACTCAATGTGACCTGCTGAATGAAGTAACATTCCTTAGCTTGGCATCCCAGGCTCTTCATAAACTGGTGCCACATTGCCCATCCAGGGTTACCATCCCCTAGTCTTCCAAGGAAGTAACTTATTATCATTTTCTCATCTCTCCCTCTATGGCTTCAGATTATTCTCTCTCTCCATCCACAGGGTTTGACTTCTTCCGTACTCTGCCTATTGAAATTCAAGCCCCATTGTCTGCACAAGTTCATTCCCATTCACTCATTCCTTCTTATCCTACAGTGACCTTTTCCTTCTCTGTAGATGTGTAGATCACTGTAATATTTACAGCCACTTTATACTCTAGCGTTTTCAAATACATCCCTTAGAGCAGGAATTAGGTCCCTGAATCATATAGGCAGATTGGTTTGAATGTGTTTATGTGTGATTTGGGGAGACGGGTCCATAGCTTTCTTCTGACTCCTGTAGTCTAACACGGGTTCTTAGCTGGGCACAATCCCCAGAGGATCCTTTCGTGCCCTCATGTTTGAGGAGAACTTCCCTAGAGGTTGTTTGCTCCTGGGGTCTTGGTACCTGTGAATACCTAAGCTCCCCATGGGATGGCAAAACTTCCCATTACAGGGCTAACCAAGTCAATGGACATTTTATATAGTTGTCTTTTTTAAGTGCATAAAAACAAGGAAGATTAATAGTCAATAATCACTATATTGAAAAAGAGGGGAAAGTCTAAAGAAATACAGACTCCTAGGTACAACTTTTCCCCTCTCTTACGAACCTTTAATTATTCTCAGTTGTTGCTTAATTCGCTTTGATTCTCTAGGCTTGAGGAGACGTATTACTTTGATCCCCTTCATAGAAGAATGAAATGTCCATCATCTCTTCACATGCGATTTTCAGGAATTTCACTAGAAGTTAAAAATCTCATGGCCTTTCCCTTTGTTTCTGCTTGAGCTATGCTGGTGAAACAATCTTATCTGTAACCTTTCTCTGTTAATCTCAGAAACTGCCTTTGCTATCTTTCCTGCAGCAACATAATCTTCATGAGAAAGCATGATTCGCACATGTTTTTCTTGTTATGGTGAGAACCGGAAGGATAGGAAACATCACAGTGACCACCCGCTTTTGAAAGAGAGAAACTCTCTCTTATGGGAACTGTCTTTTCAACCCTGGCTCTTGGATAGCTCTAATAGGCTCTCATTATTTATGTTTCTCAAAGAAACAGTTTTCATTAGCAGCACTGAAAAGTTAAATATTGCCTTTCAACAGAAACAGGTCATTTCAAAAGAGATCCGCCCCCCCCCCCCCCGCCCCACTATATAGCATTTAAATTAAAATTAAAAACCATTCAGTACAAGTTTTTAAAAGAAAGGTATCCAGTGTTTCTTCCTTAACACATGCTGTTGATGTAATATTTGATTATATATTTCCATGTTTTCTGTAGTTTCTTTATGAAAGAAGATTGTTTAAAAGAAGGATAAGACTAATCTACCTTGCACTGTGTACACTGCAGTGATCTTAAAGGCAGTGTGTAAGGTAAATAGACCCAGCACTAAGAGATGGCGATGTGTTGACTCTTTAATTTAAAATGGCTGTTCATCAAGCCTATGGTTTCTAAGTGAGGTGGGCATTCTGAAGTAATTTTTCTTTGAAAAAATGTTTCTGTTATAAAAGTTTACTGCTTTCTTATTAAAGTTTACTCAATATGGTATATCAAGGTGTTGTTTTGTTGTTGCTTGTGGTACTGATATATACATAATCTGTTTGGTCCTAAAAAATGTTTAAGGTGGATTTCAAAGATCCATGAAATAACAGAGAATACAAGAAAGTAAAAATAGGCCAGAAAGACAAATCAAAGGGAAACTAAGGATAGGAATGTAAAACATGATCAGAAGTGAAGTTACTAGATGAAATACATGCCACAGCATCAATAACATGGTAAGGATAACCAGAAATTTGTCTGTAGGTTTCCTAGTACCTACTACAACGAGAATCTGATACGTTAGGTGATTTACAGTGTTCATAAGATATATATATATATATATATGAAAGCAGGGGCAAAGGAAACCCACAGAGACACAGCTATGCTATCTCTGAGTCTAGAGAGAAATGTCTTTTGTGTTTGTCAGGGAAAAAGTTCCCAAGCCAGGGATTCCCAGAGCTGGACCCCAGACCAACGACATCAACATCACCCGGGAACGTATCAGAAAGGTAAACGCTGAATCAGAAATTCTGTTTGTGCTTAACAAGCCGGTGCCCATAAACAACTGAGAACCATTGTTCTAACCAGTGTCCCCACCTCGAGCACTCAGAGCCGGGGTGGCTTTGGGTGGTGTGCAAATTTGGGGGATGGAAGGCAGAGTATAAGGGGCTCTCCAAGTTAGTGCACAACCACAGACTGATGAGGTTTTGCTGTGCAACTCTTTCCACTTTTTCTATGTTTGAGATTCTTCATAATAAAATATTGGGAAAAAATAATTCACTGCTAACAAGGGATGAGACATCAAACTAACAGTGTTATCCTCCCAGAGAAATGTTTCAGTCTATCAGGGATCTGCAGTGATGTTACTAAGATTTCTGGTTTAAATTGTTCTAGTAATTGTTTTCTCTTGAAGCTATTTATTAAATTTAATTTGTACTCGCCTTGAACACGCTTCACAACAGACGTGGGGTCTAATCCTACCTCCGACTCCTACGGGCTAAGCGGCCGTGGCGAGAGCGTGAAGGAAGCCTCGGACGGAGCGTTCTCTGGGTAGACAATAATAAAACGACTTTGTATGGTTGTTGTGAGGTGTAAGTGACGTAACACACATGAAGAGTCTAGCCCGGTGCTTGGAAACAGGAAACACTAAATAATTGCGACTGTTGTAATAATTATGGTTGTTGTTGGCATGTTGTTACACGTGTTATTTTTATACTGATATCAGCCTCAAAGAAGGAAAGGACATAAAAGATTTCAGTGACTAGGCCATGAGGAATCAGCTCTATCCACTTCCTTAGGAGACTTCTACACTTAATTCAACTTAATTTAATACACACACATTGCGTGCCTAATTCGACAACAGGCCCTGCCCTGTGCTATGGATACATTTGTGAAACACTGTGGTCCTCGTGCTCACAGTGGGTCAGGGAACCAAAGCAGTAAACAGGTGATTACAGTACAGTGTGGTAAGTGCTGTGAGGCAGGGAAAATACAGGGCTCCATTGGAACCCCTGGGAGAATCTGATGAAATACTTCTAGCTTCGTGCCCCTGCCTTGATTCTAAACCATCATTGAACTTCAGCTTTATAGTTACAACAATTTAAAAGGTTTAAAAATAGTCATCATAATCAAAAGTTTCTCAAGGTCATAGACCTTGTATTGAAACCTAAGAAAAGGGGTGGACTCCAGTCCTAAGATGCTCATGGTCTACTGGAGGACAGACAGGAATAAACAGAATGAATAGTGAAAAAATACAAGTATGAAGTTCAGAGACAACGAGAGGAGGGAGCATATAGGAGGCCAAGAAACACAGCGGAGGAGGATCATCTGACGTGGGTGTTGAAGAATGAATACAAGTTTACCAGGAGAATTAGGAAACATAGACTGTTCCAGTCAGAGAGAATGGCAGGGACCGAGCAGAGCTCTGATCTCACCTGAAGATAACACAAAACCATGAGATGCAGACCCATAGGGCCCCAGAGTTGATGGAAATGCTGCTTGATTCAGGACTTGCCCTAACTGGTCCTTAGAACCCATGAGGCATCAGCTTTGCCAAGCTCCCATCAGTGGCCTTGGATCACAGCCCTGGAGCTTGACTTGCCTTCACTATCCACACCAGTCTGCTCCCTTGTCCCCTGGCAGTGATCAGTCCCTGTCCCCTGTGGTCAGAACTTCCAGAACCTCCCCTTCAAAGCTGTGGTCACAGTCTTTGTTGGGGCAAGGTGACAGATGTACAGACTCTTCCTATGGAAAGGCAATTGTCTTTGTTTCCTTTTCTCCTTCTTTGCTGCATTCAGCGCAAAGCCTTTCCCTCCTCTTCTGGGAGAATGTGAAGATCAAGCCACCCTCTGTGTCCTCCAGGGAAAAGAACTTGTTTTTGGTTGAGGGATGCTCTGAGTCAATGCGCTATCAGGATCTATTTCGAAAGAACCAGAGAAGACAGTGTGCTCTTGTGGAGGAAAGAAAAGGGTAATGAAGACTGTCCCCACCTCACAGAGGTCAGGGAGTGGGGTAAGAGAGGAAGGAGAGAGCCCCCGGGAGCATGGCAGCTGTACCCAGGAAGGAGATGCACCCAGCAAAGGACCACTATGGAGGCACTGGTTGAGTTCCCATGAGCCACATGGATAGTCTTGCATTTGCTCAGGTGGATACCTCCTCTTGCTTGCAGTCAGGGACCCACCAGCTAATCCTCCCATGGGAGACGGGTGAAGACTTCAGCTCCTCAGGGTCCAGCCCCTCACCCACTGACTACCCAATGGGAGGGGCACCTGTCTGGGCAATGCACTTCTGCTCAGTCCCCAAACACACCCCTAAGAACCCCAAGAAAGCCAAGAAGGAAGGGCAGCATCCTGGGTACCTAGAGGAATGGTGATGGGGGAGCCCTGCACACCCGAAGTTGGGTGGAAAGCTGAAATAAACCAGCTCAAGACGCCTTGAGAGCTGGGGCAGCACATCATGGCATCCCTTCTCCATCAGTAATACATGCGGTAATTATTTGTTAACAGTCTGACAGAGGAAGGTAGGGATTGGGTGTGTCTCCTGTTAAGTCCTAAGTGCCCAGCACAGTCCTCATGGGCAAACCTGTGCATGGAAGAAGCTCATTAAATATTTATTGGGTGAGTGAATGAAAGCCTGATAATCTCACTGAAAGTTCTTTTACTAGTTCTCCCCAAGCCATGGCACAATATCTTCTGGTGGATTTTCTGCCAACCACCCCTGTGAATACTTCACACTTAGACACACACACACACACACACACACAAAGAGAGAGAGAAATCCAAGATCAGGTAATATGAGCCAAGTAGCTTTCTAACTTTGAGTGAACCTAACACACTATTTGTTCACACATCACCGGGACTATTTGTAATAGTAGCCCTAGTCTTCAGGCTCCAACCTGAGCTCGCCAGCTGTGTGACTCTGAGCCTGCTTCATCCTCCAAGAAGATGGGTCCTTGCAGTGCGGGGGTGTGGGTGCGACATGGTGGCCCCATGAAGTAATCACGAACTTCTTGTGGCATCCTTCTTCCCACGTCTTAGTAATGGAAGGAGGGTGGATATTTGCAGGCAGCCAAAGGTGTGTTGATTGCATTAGACTTTAAGGTTCAGAGGTGTGAGATAAGAATACCCTAAAGCAAGTGCTGCCCATTCAGCATGGTTTTCTAGTCCAGCGGACTGCCGCCTTTAGTCTCGGCCCTGACAGAACCATCATCCCCTTTGTACACTGCTTCTCTGACCCACATACTTGGTTGGATCTTAATAGCCTCCTGCACACCTCAGCCTCAACTTGCTGTGCTGTGGGTTTTACTTGAGTCCTTGCTGAGCCTCTCAGCTGCAGCCTCACCTGAGAGATGCTTCTTCCATGCTCCACGGTGCCTGGTAGCTTACAGGGCACTTGGCAGGGACTCTGTAATTGTGTGATGGGTGAGGGTAAACTCTACACTCACTGGTAGTTTATCTAAGTGCCTAAGTCCACCTGAAGAGTATTAAAAGAGGGATAGGAAATTAAACAATATAATAAAAGAGATTTATAGACGATAACCTAGGTCATCATTTAGGAAGTAATATAGATTCTATAATGAATAATATAGATTTAACCAACACTGCTTCCATTTACAAAAGGGTACTTCAAGTGATAGCATGCTACAGCTTATTATTATAGCATCCTACAGTACTATCTACTCCAACTAACAGCCCCTCTATATTAGTTTTAGAACAATCTAGGCATCTTAGACAACAGACAGAAACTTCACCCAGCACCCTTAACTTTTCTGCCATTAGCTTCGGCATGCTGTAATTTTTCTAAAGGTTTGAATTTAGTGAGCAGACTCAGATGTTAATTTCATAAACAGAAACTTATAAAAGCTGGTCATAAATTCCCAAATCTTGGTAGGAATGGTGCAAAGAAAGAAATGCAATTTCATGCACAAATACGATTTCAACATAGATTGAATGGATAACTGTCTACATGCCAGGCTGGGGAGAAAGATCTACAATTCCAGGTGAGGGCTGTCTTCCGCCTGCCTGAATTATCACCATTAGAATTTCATCAACAGAGATCAGAGAATTATTCCCTATTAAAATGAAAATACCTTTGAGGCAATGGGGTGGAAGGAAAGGCTCATAAAGTAGGACAGAAAATGAGAATAATTCCCCAAGAAATGTGACAACAATTTGACAACTAGGTGGAAAAGGATGAAAGGAGAAAGAAGGTGAGAGAACTTCCGCACCAGCAAGAGGTGAGGCTGTCTAGGACATCAGGCTCTGGCGATGGATCTGGGTTTGGAAATCAGTAATAGGGACCAGCTGAGTTGATTAACAAACAGCTAAAGACTAAGGAGCATCATGCTGCTTTGTTTCTGTCGTTTAAAATGACGGGTTTATCAAAGGACTTCCACTAATAAGAGTTCGCAGGAACCAGCAAACTCTAATGTGGAACCATGATGCCTGAGGCACAAGAGTCAGCAAGGGGATGGAGCCTGGAGGCCTGTGAAGTGGTAGAGAAGGACAACGTCGGGGATCAAAGGGAACCGGAAGCTCAATCTCTCCTCTTTATGGTTTTGGTAAAAGTCCACCTGACCCTGCCCTGCAGGTGCTGGATGATGGGTCCAGATGCCCTGTTACAAAGTTCCACACCCCACCATGGGAGCAGAACCAGCAAGAGGCAAAACCGAACACTGGGATTAGAATGAGTAGCTGATGGCAACAAGGGGGCCACCCTGGGGGTGAGGAGGAGGGTGCAGAGCCACTGACCAGGATATGGCTTTGCTTGGGTTTTCCGTTCATGCCACTGGCCTGATCCCATGCTCTCTGTCCCTTTGTTCCTTACCTGGAGCCCCATCTTTTTGGTCTGCTAGTTGGGTTGGGAGTGCAATCTGTCATTATGGACATATGTGGCTGGCCACCCAGTCATCACTTTTCAATGAACTGGTCAGAAGAAATATTTCAATATTCATGCATTCAATAGAGACGATGGAAATCCTGTGCATCAAAAGTATACGGAGCCCCTCTGTCACCTCGGAAACTAAGCCTGTCTCTCTCTGCTTTGCCTCAGCATGTGGTTGGATGTCTTCTTGGAGAAAAATAGACTCAACTTTCTACATGTTTTTCTTGGTTTCTCTATGTAGCAAGATAAATAAGACTTTATATGCTTTTACTTACAGATCGAGTAAATATTTATACTGGTTTGTGCCATAAAAGCACAGGAAGCATTATAAAAAAGTTTCTACTCTTCGGGCCGAATAAAGCAATCACCTGCAGTGGAGAAACAATCTATCAAGTAAGGCAAGGAAGGTGAGGAGCTGATTCCTCAGCCACGATCGCCTGTCTAGCATTGTACCTGGATTTATTCTTAGATGGGCAGAGGTGTGCCCCAAAACACACTCACACATACACCCACGCACACAGCGTCCCACAGACACACTATTTTTAACTTGCTCTTTGACTTCTATCAGCTATTTTATTATTCCTTTCTGTCTTGCCTTTCTGTCAGGCTGTCCTTCCACACTGGACACATTTTAATTTTACCCTGACTGTGTTGTCGGTGGTGTATGTTGGTATTTGATTTAAGCTGAATGTTCCAATAGGGCAAACATATTTTTGAAATGAAATTATATTTAGAAACCCAGATTACAGTGTCAGTGAAAATTTTCACAAAGTTAACAACATTATACATTTTCATTTAAACAGGAACTCAACCACATGTAGATGGGTTGGCTATTTTTGTTAGTACCTAGTAGGATACTCACTAGAAGAATGTTTTTTTCCATCACGGTGCATGTATTGAGATGTACTATGTGCCAAGCATCATGCAAAGTGCTTTATAGCACCTTATTTAATCCTCCAACAACCCAGGGGGTAACATTCCATCATTAGTCCCAATTTAGCTCCCCTAGCACAGATGAGGAAACTGATGAGGTTAAGGATGTAAGTAAGGATAAAAGCCCAAGGTCACGTAATTAGAAAACTGCTGAATCTGCCCCCTGGCCCCTAGGTTTGTAGCCACTCCCCTAGGCTGTGTTCACGATCACTTGAATGCTCTCTCAGCTTAGATTCACTGTGGCGTTGCCATGGCATTATTGATTCCAGACGGTCTGGTCCAGGCAGCACTTATTTATTTATCTTTGTAAGTCTGTCTCTCATCATTTATAAGTTCCATAAGGAAAGGATTAAGGTTCTCAAATGTCAGCCATTATTATAGCGTAGTACTTGTTTGATGGCCAGTACTTCATAAATGTGGGCTGGTGGTATGCTAAGTGCATCGTGCCTGGAGCCAAACAGATGTGCCTTCGAATCTGAGTTTTGCCACTTGCTAGAGCTATGGCCTTGGGCATCTATTTTCTCTTCTGAAAAAGGAACATAACAATAACTGTCTTTCATAGTCATTAAAAACATTAAGTGAGATAAAATACTCAGCCAGGCTCATAGTAGGCCCTCGATAGATGACAGTATATTCGTTTGCTGGAGCTGCCACAACAGAATACCATAGGCTGGGTGGCTTAAATCATGGAATTTTATTTTTTGGCCGTTCTGGAGGCTGGAAATCCAAGATCAAGGTGTTGGCTACTTTGGTCACTCCTGCTCCCCTTCCCTTGGCTTACAGATGGCTGCCGACTTGCTGTGTCCTCACACGGCCTTTCCTCTGCGTGTGTGGTGCCTCCTTTTCTTCTTAGAAGGACACCACTCAACTTGTATTAGGACCCTGCCCTTATGATCTCATTTAGCCTTCATTACTTCTTTAAAGGCCCTGTCTTTAAACACAGTCACATTCTAAGGTGCTGGGGGTTGGGTTTCAACATATGAAATGTTTTTTGGGGGGGGACACAATTCCATCCATAACAGACAGTTATCATTATCGCAGATGAACTGAACAGTAAATTTCCAGGCATTCAAAATTAATAATGCATGTCCGACCCTCGATGGTCTCCTTCAAAAGTGTCCTGATTACAATTCTAGTCTTTTCTTTCCCTGGTTCCTTAGAGAAGGCAATCTAGAAAGGCTTCCTCTCCCCAGCAAACTGCACCATATTCGCTCTTGGAAAGAAATACATTCTGTGCTGGAAAATCCCAGATACACTGGAGGAAAACATGATTCATCAAGTTCAAGTTAAACATCTCAAAAGATAAGGATCAAGGGGGCTGTAAACTTGTCGAATCTGAAATCAGGCTGCCCATCCTTCCGGGGAAGGTGATTGTCTTGTAGAGAGCTGGCAACTGAGTCATTCTTCCGCCTAATTTCTTGTTGAGCGAGCCCTCACCATCCCTGTGTTCCTATCACTGTACTTCCCTTATTTAGAAAATGACTGCTTGGCTACGCTGTTGAGAAAAGGCCCAGGAAAGATTTCTTATTCCCAGAGAGCTCCGGTGTGCCAACCTCAATTTGTCTCACCCAGCCGGGCTCAGTGCCTTCATCCGCAAGGCTCCGGTCTTATCTGTCTCCCCTCATGAAGCCCTCCCCGGTGCCTCTAACCACCAACAGTCTCTCAAGTCAATTCCCCCAGTGTATTTTGTCCTTTTTTCTTCTGTAGCATTTGCTATAGTCTGTTAAAGTTACTGTGTAGTCATTCTTTCACTCATTCATTCAACAAATACTTAGTGAGGGCTTCCTGTGTGCCAGGTGCTTTGCAGCATGCTGTGTGCCCATTTATCCTACTAGACAGGGCCCCCCTGAAGGGCAGGACAGAACAGCAACTGTGTCCACTTCATTTCTGTACCACCTAGGCGGCTTTCGCTCAATGTTAGCTTAATTTGATTGACAGATGTCAAAGGATACTTTCTCTGAGAACACTTTCCTCAGAAAGAAGAGGTGGTTAGGAAAGTAAGAGGAAGCAGTGTCTTGAGGTTTGAAGAAAGTCCATTTCCAATGGGCAATAGAGGTAATAGAGGTTTCAATTCTCAACCCCTTTGCCACAAGAGGGGCCCCCGGGTAAGAGGGGATGTGGCACAGCCAGCATGAGGGGAGTGCCAGGGACCAACCACATCAGCAACTACCAGGCAGCTCCGCATCAGCTGCTCTTTCCTCTCCTGCTTCTGCAATTTGTGGATAACGGGTTTCTGAATTTGCGTCCTGCTGCTACATAAACAGCAAAGTGCTTTAATGATGTGAAGCGTCTTTTGATAAAGCTATTTATGCTGGTTTTTCTTTAGTCCTCTTTGGGAAAAGGAGCGGGATAGAAGAATCGAAGCTTGATGCGGATGCTGATTACAGACACCAGAAGTAGAACTGAAGATGTAAATAACGGCCCTTTACTGCCTTCCTCATTTCCTGTGAAACCCCCATAGCCTCTGACTGTCAGCATCACAGATTGTTAGGCCCACACATGCATCACACATGCAAATGACGCTCTTCTGGTTTCCGCTGTAAAGGAGCGGAGGTAAGAACAGGACGTGTGCAGAGGGTATGGAACTGACAAGGTGAGGGGCAGGGCAGTGGGGGGGGGGAGGGAAGGAAACTGGCTCACCAAGTGCTCATTGAGCACCTACTGTATGCTTTGAACTGTGCAAGCATCGGATGAGAGGGCACAATGTAGAAACGCCTCCAAACTCAACCTCACCTGATTTAGGATGGCCAGGAAATAGTCGTTCACTCAGATCCTTTGAAGAGAAACAGAAAGGCAACTAGATTTTTCGAGTGGCTACCACCTGCAGCTAGTTTCTCATTGCATATCTTACCCTTATGAGGCCCAGAGAGGTTAACCAACTTGCTGGTAAGAAGCTTGAACAAGTTAAGAAAAAAATGAGAAGTCTAAAGGGGAAGGGAAGTGGGTGGTAGAGTAAGGATCTGGACAGTTTTATAACTCTAACAGCCAGGAGTCAGGAAGAGATCACTGAACAGGCCCAAGCATGAAATTCAAGTTGGAAATGAGAGAACGTGTGAGCAGGGGAGCCTAACATCTATGTCAGCCTTGGCTGGGTGAGATAGCTTGTGCTTCTTATGTATCTGGATCATTCACTTGGCGTCCAGACCACCTTGGGGCTTTCCTCTCCTCCCCTCCTCCTCTACCCCTGCCCAGCAGTGATGCCAAGCAAGAAGGGAAGAGCTGGGCCGGAGACTTAAAAGTTTCTAAGACCAAAGGAGGAAGCCAGCTTAGAAAACAGAGAGAGGAGAGACTCTTGAAGGGCTAGAAATAAGAACAAACAAACAAACAAACAAAAACTCCCACAATATCGGAAGAGGAGAAGAAAAGAGTGTGTGGGAGAGTTCCGAGGGGGAGGTAGCAGGAGGAGAAATATGCCTTGGTGACCTAGCAAGATGTCCCTGACGTCTGACAGTGATGCTCTGTGCTGGGGGAGAGTGCTGATGAGTTGGGCCACTCTGAATGTTCCTTACTTTTTGTGACTATATAACAACATTAGATAGATCAGCACGAATCCCAAGTATGTTCAGACCTTCTTTGAATTCCTTTTTCTACATTCACACTGTGGAAGGCAGGAGGAGAAAGAAATCTCCCCTCTTCCTGAATAATGAAGTACCTGAGATCCACCAGCCAGGAGGTGCAGCTGGCCATGGGTCCAGATCACCTATTCAGTTACTGTCTATCTGGTGATTTTCCTTATTGGGCCTCTTTATGGGACTAACTTCTAAAGGGGATGCTTTCCTGCTCAGTAAGTATAATGAATGGTATTAATATCCCTGATTATTTGCTCCCTCTGTGTGAGAAGATTCAGTGTGCCCTTGCATCACCACATGACCTGGCTCCAGCCTGTAGAATGGATACTTTGCGGCCCATTGACTTCAGGCTCGGCCATGACTGGCTTTGGTCCAAGGAATGTGAGTGGGGATGACTGTATACCATCCCACCCCACACATGCATGGAGCAAATCTATAAGGCCCATGGTGTCATTTTGACAGCTCGTGTGCTTGAATCCTGGAATGAAGAAGACATGTGGGGGGAGCCACAGAGCTACAGCTGACCTACAGCTGCCACATAATGAGAGCTAGAACAAATCTTGGTTGTGGTTCTTTCCTCAATATAACCTAATAAAAGTTGCTTTAATGACCCTTTCCTCTGTAGCCTCTCCTCATTTTATATTGCCCTGGCTTTATAGGTCCAGTGTCCATAGCGAAGGATAACTTTCCATTCAGGAATACTTTTCCTTCTTACCTCAAACAATAGCAGATTTTGTATGTCACAGAAAAATCATGGTCTAAGGAGAGAGAGAAAAACTGGCTATTGAGAAAGAAAAAGAGATTAAGCGTATCTCAGGTCTTCGGGTGACTTAGCACCGCCGGGTGTAAAAGCACAAGAGCCAGAACTCTCATCAGGGTATATTTAGCCCCAAGTACTTCTAGAATGGGCTCCTAGCACTCCTAGGTGGAAGCACCAGCTTCTACCTTAAATCAGTGGTTTTGATCCTCAATTCTGTTCTAGATTCACCTGATTAGATTACACATTCAGATTCCCAGACCCTGCCTTGAGATTCTGATTCAATAAGTCTACAATGGGAGACCCGGAATGCTTATTTTCTAAACATTCCCCAGGTGATGCTGGTGAGATGCCAGGTTGGGAAGTCACCACCAGTCCCCCTCCACTGGCAGGCTTGCAGGGCCTTGAGAGTGCCAGGAAAACCCAGGTTCGGCCAGGATTCTGGCCTGAAGACTAGATTGGATTCTGGCTTCTCTGGGCCAGATGAGAGTCTGGGCCCAGTGTTGAAGGGGCCCCCAAATTCAAGGAATACCTAGCCCTCTGTGGTCCTTTGTGAAGTGGGGGCAGCAATGGCATGAGTACCCCTATTCTCCCAGGCTCCTCCTCACCCTCTCCCCAAGCTTATGAGGTGGGCTCAGTCCTCCTCCACTGCTGAGAGGCAGGGATGGCGTCAGCCTTTGCAGCCAGTTGACAGGCCCAGGAACCCAAGAGGTCCTCTCTGAAGTCCCCACAGAGGTTAACAGCCTGCCTATTCACTTGATGCTCACCCATGGGGTCTCTGCGCCTTCCCATGCTCTTTGGGCTGCTACTGAAGTCTGCTAGGAGGTGGACCCAAGCCCCAGTGAACAAAGGAAAAGAGCAACGCGTAGGAAGGGACCCACGTGCCAGAGAGAAACGGAGCTGCTGGAGGAGACAGAGGACCATCTGCACATCACCATCATCGCCAACATTTAAGGATTATCATCATTATCACCATCACATTTAAGGGTTACAGCAGAGAAATGGGACTAAAAACGGAACTTTTAAAAACAAAATTCAGAAGATAAATTGATGAAGGTGGTTCTTGTTCCAAGTAGTGAGTCAGAACATCAAGCAGAAGAAATACATTGACACACAAAGAAAAATACAAACATTTGGAAATCTAGAGGGAAAAAACAAAATGCTTGGAAGACAGATCCAGGAGGAAAATGAGCGAACACCAGGAATTCCAGAAGGGGAATAAGGAACCTATTGAGGAAAGGAAATAATTAACTAAAACAGGCCATCTTCCTAAATTGAAGAAAGACCAGAGTCTGTAGAAATAATGAAAAACGGCTTACATCCAGGCATGTTCTGATAAAATTCTTGAAACCTAAGCTAGAAGGAAAAACAAATCTACAAGCTGCCAAACAGAAACAATGAGTAACTTAAAACGGAAAAGAATCAGACTGGTATTTGATTTCTCAATGCAACCTTGAACACAAAAGGATAATGTCTGTGCACACGTGAGACACACACACACAAAAAAATGCAACTCTAGATTCCTACATCCAGCAAAGATGAACTTCACCTGCTACTGGAAGAGAAGGATATTTGTGGTGAGGTAAGGATTTAGAGGCCCTAACCAAAAAGTGGGCCTGAACAGAGATTCTGAGAGAGTGAAAGATGAAGAGGAGAGGAAAATAGTGGTGAGCGATGACACTTGCAATATAAAGAGCTCAGCCTACCTGGGAGATAATAAAAGATTGACTGGGATTATCTAACATAAGTGTCAAATAAGGATTACTGAAATAAGACAGATATTGACTGCCTGGGGAAAGCTAATCACCATCTAGAAGACAAAGTATTAAACTATGACAGCAAAACTTAGGGTTGGAGGGCGGATATAAAGTGGACAGGCACAGGAAAGGAGAAGAGAAGGGAGGAAAACATTCCACCATCTCAGCTGGTTAGAAGTGGGGAGGAGAAATGTCCTAAAGGTTTACTGAGGTGGGGGAAGATGCAGCGGGGCAACCGTTGACCTGTGGCCTCCCTGTAATGCCAGGTCCTCTGGATGGAATTCTCACTGGTGGAGGAGGAGTCGCTTGAGCAACAGCAAAGACTTTCTCAGGGACCTGCTTCACTGCTTCTGAAATTCTGCCTAACGGTCCCTCAACCGGGCCTTGCTTTGACAGGTTGACCGCCCCGGCTCTGGGAACTACCCTGCTCTGTCCTGTTCTGTGCTCCACTTTGCACTCATTTGCTGTGGGCCTTGTGCGCCCAGCAGCCGGCTCCAGCCCTCTCTGTACCTAAGGAACCACAACTCACTGCCAGAGGGGCTGAGGGCAGCACAGAGAGTCTGCTAGGAAGAGTCTGGGCCAAGCCCCAGATGCCTCTGGGTCTCTGAACTCAGCAAAGGGTTGTTCTAGGATAGCATTCCAAACAGCTCCCTTGGACCAGTTTAGATCCTTAGGGATGCTGGAATGATTCCTTCCACCCCACCCCTCACCTGTGGTCCTCCTAACTCTGAGCTCCATTTTGAATCTTTGGGTGCTTGGGTGACTTGCAGCCTGCCTTTTGTTGGACTGCCTGTAGCATTCTGGGATTTCAGGAGAGCACTGAAGACCTTTGTCTCATCCTCAGCTCAGCTCATTAGAAACAGGAGAATAGGCACGGGTCTCTGAATATCACTCAGAAAATTTGAAAGTGATAGAAGGCTAGTGTCTTCTCGGCTAATGCCGGAGAGGCTGAATGACGTGCACGAGGTGAGAGCACCTGTTGGTGTCAGAGTCAAGATCAGGACCTCCTGATTCCCTGTCCAGGGCCTCCGACTTGAGGCAGAATTTACAGACATTCAGGGCGCTCTGCTCCGTCTCTGTCTCAGATCTGACCTACTGCATAGCATCATGTAGCTGTGCCTTGACTATGAGGTATTTTAGGTGATGCGTCTAATATCATGGTCATATTTTTACTTCCATACCGAGAGAATTCCAGCACACAGAGACATTTTTAACTCACCTAATAAATGATAAATAATATCATTTATCCAAGAGAATATTCTTAAAAATTGTAATTGCCACTGAGAAGAAATACTTTTCCTTTATGATAATGATTTGGTTACATGGAAGCTTTAGACTGAGTCCCCTTTACAGATCCACATAGGAGAACTGAGCACGAAACCGTCTAAGAAAGAGAGCAGACGGATTGTACATTCATATTCTAACAGTGAATCAAGCCGTAGTTCTCATCATGCCAGTTACTCTTATAGAGACACACCAGGTGAATAAAGCCCCTTTTCTGTCTTATCTATTCATGTCTTATTAAACACTGAGCTCATTACGTGCCCCCAGCATCCTAGCAACAGTACATGGGTGATTCTTGAAAGAGTCATGAACTGCAGGGTGAAGGAAAAAAGCTTCTTATTCTTATCTAGTGTGGCTGGGTATAAACTATGGGCATGAGACAGCAGTTATCTTTTTATTCTTTTAAAGGTCACAAAGGATAAATGATTACAATAACATTTCACCCACTGACTCTAGGTTTCTACTAGTAAATCCTGGTATTATTTTAAAAGCTGAAAATCTTTAATTCAAATATGTCTGATCGGACCATAAATCCTTAAAATTCAAATCTTTTTCTGAATGAAAGATCTATGAAAATAGATGATGGATTTCATGGGCTGTCAAAGAAAAAATGTTACAGTTCAGTGTGTCATTGAATATGATATAAAACACATGAAGGTAGATTATTTATATTGATAAAATTATCCTTTGGCATTGGAAGCTGTTTTCTGTGGAATAAAAATAAAATATCGAAATAACTAGAAATTTTCTGCTTTCAAATTAGGTGATGAAAAATAATGTGGATAAATGCCAAAAGCTTTTTGAGTCAAATACAGGGTATGTTATTACAAGCATAGGACAGAGTACACTAGTTTCTCATGAGACACAATATATTCTAACAGCTGTCTACCATTATTTTTGCTGGAGATATAGGAGTTCATCTTCTAACAGATTTTTGTTGTTATTGTTATTGTTCATTTTTACAATTCCTTCTGAGAGGTCACCAAATATTAGATTAATATTTCAATCAGATTAAGGATGTCAAAAATTATTCTCCTCTTTCTGGGTAGTGATTGTGGGATTAAGAAGCTAGTTAGCTTTGTTATTTTCTGTGGCTACAGACATGGTCCTCACTCCAGCCAGCTTTCTCATCAATAAATATGTCATGAAGGGGCTCATTAAAGGAATGTGGCCAGATAAAGCAAATCCAATATCACAGCTCCCCAAACAACTAGGAGTTAATGTGCCACGGAGATGGGTCTGGAAAGTCATCTTCCCCTAATAAAGATGTCAAAGGATGCTCACTAGATGGAAAAGATGTTGGTACGTGTGTGTATCTTTGTCCATGTATATATCTCCACTAATCTGCTATTTTCAGCCCCATAAGCCATTTTTCAAGTAAGGACCACAATTATATGATGCCAAATATTCTTTTAAAAATTGAGGACTTCCCTGGTAGTGCCATGGTTAAGAATCCTCCTGCCAATGCAGGGCACATGGGTTCAAGCCCTGGTCCAGGAAGATCCCACATGCCGTGGAGCAACTAAGCCCATGCGCCACAACTACTGAGCCTGCGCTCTAGAGCCTGCAAGCCACAGCTATTGAGCCTGCAAGCTACAACTATTGAGCCCCCGTGCCACAACTACTGAAGCCCGTGTGCCTAAAGCCAGTGCTCCGCAACAAGAGAAGCCACCACACTGAGAAGGCTGCTCACTGCAGCAAAGAGTAGCCCTCGATTGCTGCAACAAGAGAAAGCCCGCATGCAGCAACAAAGACCCAACACAACCAATAAATAAAGATAAATAAAAATAAATAATAAAAATTGACATGCTGTAAAAATTATATTCAGAGATTAAAGTCATAATATACTGAAATAGTTCACATATGAAGTTATAAACATATTATTAACTCCTTTATATTAATTGTTATTTCCTTTAACTAATGGAACAAGGTATACCATACATTTAAGAGCAGGTCTTACTGCAAAGAGCATTTACAGACAGTAGTACCAACCCCAGCTTCGACTCTGACTTGAACGAGTCGTTTTACCTCTCTAAGCTGTAGCTCCCCATCAGGTCAAGAAGGGTCAAATCACTAGTCTCAGAGAATTGTTTTGATGATTAAATTATGATGCAATATATAAGGTGCCTGGCACATAGTAGGTGCTCAATAAATGATAGCTATAATAATAATAATAACTGTCATTACTATTATTTTCATCACACAAACTTGAATAATTTCTGAGGTCCTTGGATGCATGTGACGAAGTATGGTCACTATTTTACTGTGACTTAGAAATTGCTGACATATACTACTGACACTGTGAACGGAAAGATGATGAGGTCATTGGAAACGGTAATCGGTCAGATGTTTAGAGAACGTACTGAGCAGAAAGGAAGATACAGGCTCAGAAATCTCCCTTCTCATACCCTGAAAATTGGAGTTGAGGTTTCATTTACAACAGTACGTAACCTCAGCAGCACATAAGAAACCTTGCCACCTCTGCCCAGTAAAATACAAATCACTGACTACCCGTTTTTATTTGAGGCAGTTAGATAGTTAGTACATCGTTAATTCCTGCACATACTCAGGCTCAGTATCATTGTCAATTCCGTTTTATTTCCACCTCCTTTCCGAGATCCCCAGTTGGAGGTAAAGCCCTGCTCTCTGAGCATCTCTGGGTATTCTAAGGCAAGAATCTTTCGGAGCTGCCCTCCTTTGAGGCAATTTACAACTCAAAACAGCAACACATTTTCTTTTCAGGGTAGAAATACTGACAATAAATATGGAGCAGCTTTGAAATATACATTACTGTAATTAAAGTGACTTGCTCTTTGGAAATTCCTGAGACAAGTCTTTATTGCAACTATTATTTAATGATAAGCACAATAATTAAAAGCTTATTCTCAGAACAGTATCCGTGCTATAGGGTCTGGCTTTTCAGATTACAGAACGTGGCCTCTGACAGACGCCCCTACTCGTTCGTCTCAGGACTCTCTGTGCCTTTCTTTCCTTTGGCGATGTGTGGGCCCAGGCCAGCGTGTGCTCAGGCTAGTGTTTCCTGGCACCCTGATATAGATGCCCTTGGCAGACGGGCTTTGACAGAGAAGACGTGGTCAAAAATGGCTGGGCAGAGTTGATACACACTCTCCCAGATGAGGCACAATGCCCACGAGAGTATAAAGTCTCAAAAATGGTGCAGTAGAGTCACCTATTTAACTTTATTTAATTGAGTATCTCCCAGAACACTTTTTGTGGATGTGTGGCACATAATAATATTCCACGGAACGGGGCTCTGCGAGACACTAGTTTCGGAAACAAGCTAGACATGGGCTTTTCATTACTAGCTCCATAACAGAGTGAACTGAGAGTTTTACAGCATATACCAATGCCAGCCCTATGCCCCACTTATTTTCAATCGGTCTGGGGGTGATGCCCAGGTATTGGTTTTATTTTTAAAAGGTCCCGTCCCTAGGTTAGCCTGATGTCCAGCCAGGACACTCACTCTGACCTAGACCTGCCGCTTAGGTCACCTCTGCATCCCAATTACTCCCTTTATTGTACATAGAACCATAGTGAGTGAGAGAGAAAAAAGCCCCCCAAAGCTCTGACGTGTCAGAGAAAGTTTCCTCTGGGTTCAGATCTGAATCCCCAATTGATCTTGAAGTTTTAGCCCATGTGTTGATGTGCTGGTTTCGCAGGCCCATGTCTCCTTCTCCTTGGTCGTTGCCATTTCCAGTGGGAAGGGACAGGCTGCCTGCCTCACCCAGAACCTTTCCTGAAAACCCATACCTGCTAATACCATGACTTTACCTAACTGAGGAATTGCTCTCCCACAAAACATGATGAGACCCTCTGCTGTAGGTAAACCTTCCAAGATTTTCTCCATGACTTAGCGTAGCCTGTTTCCCACTTGAGCTAGTAGGTGACAGAAGCCTCTGAAACGCCCACCATTGGTGCCGTTTACCTGGGACACGAAAGCTGGGGCAACAGCCTGGTAGCTGGAGCCTTGGAAAGCCTTGTCGAATGTACATTTCTAGCTCAAATTTGCACCTTGTCTCTGAGCTTTTCTAGAGTTTTGATGGAATAGAAAATGCATTTCTCTCCCTCCTTTAATAGGAGCCAACATTTACCAATTAAATAAGATCAGAGAGAAAAACTGGATAATTCCATGAACTCCTTTCACAATCTGCTAACAAATGAGGCTCTTTATCCTTCTCATTTAAGGGTACAGGAGAAAGAAAGGGCATTCGACATGTACCAAGAATCTGCAATGTGCCAGGAGAAATACAGTTCTCTCCTTACTGTCAACTCATTTAATCCTTACACAATCCCTTGGGGCAGTTCCTATGATCCCACTTTTCTGACTGTGGAAAGGGAGGTTCAGAGGGTTAAGGCATTGCCCATGGTAGAATTAGAAGCATGAGGCAGAGCTGGGACTTGCTAGTGGTCTAGTGATGGTGGTGGCAAAACTGTATCCAGACAAACCGTTACTCTGCCTCTACAGAGCCCACCCCAAGATACAGGTTGGGACTCCAGTCTGAGCTTGATAACCTGTTTAGAGCTCAGAAAGTACTAGGTTTTCTATCTTTCCTGCATCTTGACTCAGTTTATTTTGTGTCACCTCCAAAATGGTGTCTGAAACATAAGCATTTTCTCCTCAATGTTCTACTCCGTGCTTTGAAGCAGAAGTGTTCACGCTGCGGGCAGAGGCAACATGTCCTGCTCCAGGGGCTCATATCCAGCACTTAAAACTACACAGGTGTGCAGGCAGACTCACACCATGGCAACCACATGAGCTTGGATTAGACCTGCGTTCAAATCTTATGCTTGTGACCTTGGGTGAGTTACTTTATCTCTTAGCCCTGAAATGAGGTAATAATAATGTTTATCTCATAGACTTGTGACTGAACAAGATGATAACATAGGTCTCCTGAGTTTAGTTTCCACTAGACACACACCCCCAAACAGTTAAAAGAAGACTGAAATGTTTCACAACTTTCCAAGGCTTGTCATTTGTGAAACTCACTCAGATTCATAAATTTTGTGTCATTTGCCAATTCATCAGTTTGGTCACCAATTTATTGCTTTAGTCTCTCAAGAGCTATTTATTGAGCACCTGCTATATGCCAGGCACTGTGTTAGGCACTGGAGATACAGCAATTTTCAAGTAGCTTAGAGTCCAGCTAAGGCAAATTTGTATTGTTTTTATACCCATTAGAGATACACAGAAATGATATTCACATACTAATTTATTAATGTGAGTCTACAGAATTAACATGCATGTAATAGTACTGGATCTATTGTTGATATGTTGCCTGTTGTCAATTACTGTTAATTATAATTACTATTGACTTTGGTTAGTTCCCAACTGACTGACTCTTGGGAAGAGCAGGCAGCACCTTCCCTCCATTTGGCTGCTCTAAGCTGGCCAAGCGCGCCTGCTCAGGGCAGTGGGCAGGGAGAGTTACACCATCGCCATGGGCTGAGCGAGCCCTCACATCCAACTGCCCGCTATGCATCTCACTAAGGTCCTGAACCCATGACAGGACACGCACACATTCCTGGCGTCTCAAAGCCTTTAGAGTTTAGCTGTTTTTAATGATTGAGAGTGTGGTCCTTCCATCGTACAGCCTGAAGTGAAGAGAGGCTGGGGCCTCAGCAAAGACTGGGTGTTGTCAGTTGAAGAATTTACTTTTTTTCCTTGTCTGGTTTACAGCGAGTTCTTTTCAGAGCTTTGTTTTGCTCTTTGTTTCCCTAATTACTTTGATTTTACATATGGACACAGTCAATATTAATTTTCTGTCCTATAGTAACAAGAAAAGAGTAAAAACAGAAAGCAAAAACCCTGTTTTCCTGTGTGGCTTGCATGGGACCACCTGAAGGAGAAATTAGAGGGGCCCGGGGTGGCCCGATAGCCTGCTCTTCAGGGCTTAGGTCACCTTGACTTGTTCCTTGGGCCTCTCCTTGGTCCATCTCTGGGTGGGGGGTTGGGGGTGGAGTCAGCCTGAAGAGGAGGTAGACCCTTTTAAGGGCAAGATAATTCACAAGATCAGATATTGAAAAAGCAACTTAAGGGATTTACATCGCATTTAGTATACCCACTATAGACGGCATCCCACCTCTAGCAGAGGGAGGCTAATTGTTTCCACAGCAGGAAGCCCTAATTTATTTCTCACTGAGGCCCCACATTCAGCAGCGCTTGCTTTGATCGGCAGGTAAGACTGGGGGCCAAGGTCGATCTTTCACGCATCCTTATGGCACTGCAGATGAAAACTGCCGGCCCAGTGACCGTGCTCTTCTTTAACATGGGATTTTTATTGGCTGGGGGTGGGGGACAAACACACCACGCTTTATACTTGTAAACTAGCACATTTGCCCCTGAGAGGCTTGGGTGTTCAAACATCCTGCCTTCCCCCTTTTCCACGGCCTCATCGTGATCTTCACAGCTGAAGTCCATCCGGATTGTCCTCCTTTCTAGCTGACAGGGAGAGAGCCAATGAAATGCCTTTTCTTGTTGCTGGGTGACTGCGAATATTTTGAAAACATGTCCCATAAATGCAGCAGCTTGAAAGCCTGCCATTGGCTGGGTGGGTGACGCATGAGGCTGGCATGAGTGACAGGTGGGAACAGCTATGCAAATAGACCACTGGCCTGATGTTCCACTGGAGAGGAAAACTATTTCAAGGCTGAGTGACAACTATAACATACCCTGTGGAAGAAAAATAAATCTCCCCGAGACTACATTTAGGCATCTGAAGAACAGTCACGGGAAAAAAGAAAGAAACAAACCCCTCAAGGTTGTCTTACCCTCAATACCCTGCTTTTCACGGTCTGATTAGCAGTTCTACCTGTCCTAGAAATATATGTGTATTTCTCCATATCTTTTGTAGTTCTGTGTTGATACATTTTAAAGTCCAAACTTGTTTTATCCAGGGAAATAATTTAAACACTGTCAAGAGGGCCTTTTACATTTTTCTTTTGTCTCCTTGTCTCCAGTGCCCCTACCTTCACCTTCCTCCCCTGACCTTCAAGTCCAAATGTCTGGTGACCACAGGATGTGGTCAGTGTCGGGACCAGCACTGACTGCATTTTATCTCCTGCTGTCCACTTAAAATACTTGCCTCCTGGTGGGAGGATAAGCAAAGTCTTGTCTAAACAGCTTTGGGATTCTCTTTGCAGCAGGAGAGCTGTTTGGATACAAATAACTGCTTTTGCTAACACTGGGTTAACTGTTCATACACAAATCTGCCAAAGAGCCTGTAGGAAAGAATGTCCTTCTACTAAGTGAATTCTAATGAGGCCAGGAAGTAGATTAGGAATTGAGCTATTTTACTGTGCGTTTCAAACATCAGATACAGGGACGTTTGGCTTTGATCTGCTTAATTCTTCAGTAGGTCCTAATTAGTTCACAAAAAAATGACTACTCCAGAAGGTATCTGTGGGTTATTGGTGGATCCAGTTGAAGGGGGCTTTTCTGGTTATACATCAGAGCCTCCAGTGTTCAAGCACAATAGAAAGATGCTGTTATGATATGACCAGATGAAGCAGTTGTTAATGAGCAGTTCCTGGAACAATTTAATTGGCACATCCTTGAAGTTATATTTATTTGCCTTATAAGATTTGGGTGAGTTTGAGAGCCAAATCAGGGTGACTAACAGTGGCATTAGCTGTGCATACAGAAATGCTTTAAGGACATAATAGAACATTTTTTTGAATGATGCCATCTAGACAAAGTCTCTTGAGAAACCACTTCAGCAGATAGATCACTGGCGGGTGTCACCCAGTGTCTACAAATTATGAATTATGAAGGGGCTATTGTGAACACTTCACCTTGCCTCAGGGAATCTGAAAGTTACGTGCATATACACCTCACCTGTGAAGGACAGCTGTGATACTACCCACCTAGTACTCTCTCCTTTCTAGGGGCACTGGTCCTTCTTCCACTCCAACCACGTTTTGTCCTGGAAGCTGACATATTTTTCCATGACTACGCCCCTGTCACAGTTGATTGGTCCAAGGACGGGCGTTTGACCTAAACTGCACCAATTGGAAAACTCCCCTACAATTCTCCAAACTGGAACCTGAGAACAGTTCTTTCTAGAAGGGCTGCTGAAAGATGAGAAACATAGGCCCTGATAGAGGCCACAGTGACCCCTTTGTAAGGAAAGCCAGGCTGTAGTCTGCACACCCAGGGGCTCACGTTGCAGTGATATGGTTCTGCCCATTGGGTGCAAGGGACCAGCTGGGCGCTTGCTGCAGCCAGTTCCAGGACTGGTCAGTTGGCTTTGCAAGCACACTCGTGGGGCAGATCTTCCTTTGGGTATGCAGGGTTACTCCCGTTTGTAACGCTTCCTGGGAGGAACTTTGGGCTTACGTAGAGAGGAAGATTTATCTGGGACCTTGCACCCTAAGCAATCCTGCCTTCTCATGAGTGAGTGACTGTGCAGGGAGAGAAGGGGCTCCAGTGGGGAGAGATGCTGAGCACAGCTCAGTGCACACAGATACATCCCTAACAATACGACACTCGGACCTTTGGTTTTTAAGGGGGTTATCAAAATCACCAGAATGTGCTCTCCCACATAACTTCTCAGACAACCAGAGGAAAGCCATTTTCAAGGAGATCATGGATGGTTTGAAAGATATTTTGGGCAGGAGCATAAATTTCTCCATGGTGTTAAAGGGAGAGGGTGTCCCATGATTTTTCATATTAGAACAGCAAAGTCATAGAAAGCATCTCTCCTTCTCTTTCTTTTCTGAATTCCAGGGCTTTCCTCTTGTTGGTGAGGGGAAGGATACAAAAGTGTCCTCCCTTTAAATCCAGCTTCAGTGCTTCACAGACTTGTTTGACAAATGTAAGCCCAGGGGTGAGGATGGCCACCTGTTCCTGCAGAAACCATCACAAAGTTTGGTTTTCACAGAACTCCCTTCCACCTCCGGAAAGGCCTGAGATGAATTATAATATATGCTAGGAAAATAAACCTAGTACGGACAGGAATGGGGTCATTCAGCGCAAGAGTTGTTTGGGATTTACCCTTGATGGGGGAAATTGCTTTTAGATCCCAAACCTGTATCTTGAGGTTGCTTTTCCAGAATGCTGAAGGCAGGGAAAGCACACTTGCTGAAACAGTAGGACTGGATTACCTTACAAACTACGTTACCTTAAAAACAAATCAACCAACCCAGACACCCACAGCAGAGCCCGCTGAAATCTGAACTGATCTATTAAGGAACTAAGCCACAGTTACAGAAGGGCTCATAATCAGACTGTAAGAACAGGGACAAAACAGGACCACAAAAACTTAGAACAAAAAGGATTCCACATCATTCTGGAAGGGAATATTACAAATTTAGCATGCCTACCTACATCTTGGTTTCTTTCCATTTGTATACTAAAATTAATCGGGCATTTATTTCTCTGTACCTCAGTTTCATCAACTTGGAAATATGAAAAATAATAGTAAGGGTTTTGTGAGGAGTACATGAGTTAACATGGGCAAGGCACTGGGAAACACACCTGGCACATACTAAAATGTTCATGAAACGTTTGTGGTTTGCCAGGTGACTGTCACACTGAGGGGACCGAGCAGGTACTGGGCAGGAGAGTCCAAGGAAAAGACCTCAGCGGCAAGAAGCAAAGCCCCCAAACAGGCAAAGAGCTGTCTCCCTCAGCAGCCTGACCCATAAATAGGATATAGCCACGGATGCCTCTTTTAAAGGCTTTTGTTAACATTCAATGAGATAAGAGCTATGAAAGCACTTTGAATCAGCAAGAATGTTACAGCTATAATAGCACTACTCTGAGCGAACAGCAATATTTAGAAGTATATAATGATTGGTATCGGGTTATCCTACAGTAAGCCTAGAAAATGTATTTTAAAGTCCATCCACCTGGAGATGCTTAACAGCAGAATGGTATATAAGCCTTTTATCCCAGGATAGGTTGAAAAGACCCTCCCTTTTCGTAAGTTCTCACCAGCCCTTCTCACACTTTGTCCTTTCATGGGTGTATGGATTCCATTACAGTGAATCTAAAGAAGTACCTGCAGGTGGTACTCTGGGTCACCTTTTAGGGGCAACTGGGAGGCCAGCTGCACGGCTCCCAGCCCAGGAGGATGAGGCAAAATTGACTTTGAGCTTGGACCCCTTCCACAATGTGGTTCTGCAGAAAGCATTTTAGAGTTTTCTCTGTTATTGTGTGACTGACAAATTTTCAATTTTTATTAAAATGTTTGCTTGTTCACACCCTAATTCCTTTTAATCCCATCCAAATGTTTGAGGCCCTGGATGGAAACATCAGCCTATATTACATGACAGTCTTACAACAGGCTCTGTGGCTATTCTTGTTCCGAACGCTGAGTGTAATCTCTTGGTTTTATGTATATGAGTGTCTAATGCACAGACAGCAAAATCCAGCACAAATATTGTGTCATTGACGATGAGGGTTCTGATGCCCGGCTAAGGTTGTGTCTGTGTAAACTCCACGAATTGCTTCTAGAAAAACAAAAAAGCACCAGAAACAGAGTTACTATTTCACCAACAAGCAGCATTCCTAGGAAGAAGAGTGCGGAATAGCTCCACCAGCTCTGGTAATGAAAGGGCTGTGTTTGAAGGGACAGATCACAGCCCCACAGATGGCTGGGTTCAAGCCCTGTTACATGCTGCAATGCACGAACGATTGAAATAACTAATGGAGCATCTGACCAGCTGACCACCGGATACCGACCACATCACCTCACCATCCACATCAGCTCCCCGTCAACTCCCAACCCCTCCACAGGGCTGCCCCTGCCACCCACTGGCCGGCTCACTGGGATACAGCCAGCGGGACGGCTTTGACCAGGCTTTGTTGATGAGGCTGAACCAGAGGCTGATTTTCCCAGTCCTTCTGCCTCGCGCCTGGGCAAATGAATAAGCTGCCTGTGTCGCTAACATATTCCAGGTCATGCCCACACACAAACATTATTATATCTTGGGATTACTTTTAAATGACTGTCTTTGGGTTTTAACCATTTTCCTAGAAATGCGGCTCAGCAAATGCTTGCGTGGAGCAAGGATGGCACCCAGTGGCCAAAGTGTTTCATCTCAGATCTTGTTTTCTCATAGATTTTCTGTTGCTTTTCTCTTTGCAAACAATGAAAGCCACAGATCTTTTTCTAAAGCCAGAGTCAAAACTCCAAATCACTTGACTATCCCTTTGACCTGAAGTACGCGCGCGCGCGCTCGCACACACACACACACACACACACACACACACTCACACACACAAATTGGGGCAGTATACTGAGATTAATTCAGCACCTTAAGTGTCTTGTGTTAAAGTCATCATACTGCAGGTAAGCAGATTACTGCTCACGATGTCCCTAATATCATACATCACCCTGGGAAATATCACACTAACATAAACCCAATCTCATATTCTTCACTTCATATCTTCCCCCAAATAGTCTCTAGTCCATGAGTTCTCATGCCTTAAACATAAGACTTTATCTCCTGACAAGTGCTTTATCATTAAAGTGATGTCTGCAATCTCATATCCTTGTTATCTTTCTTACAAGGTACTTGGCAGGCCTGGAGAGCACAGGATAATAAAGTGGGACTGCTCTTTTTCCTTTGAGCTTTCCAGATGTCGAGAGATTTCTATACAGCTAGATAGCCAATCAGACTTTAAGGAAGACAAGCAAGATGTCAGAATAATGGATCACATACCCTCTTGCTAAGAATGATGCAATATCTTCATAATGTTTGCTGTTTCCAATTTCCTTAGGTTTCTAAGCAGTCTGAAACCCCAGGGCAAGAAGTCACATGGATGGCACAACCGCAATACAAAAAGAAGCTTCTAATAAAATAGCTAATAATAAAAATATATCGATTGCCCAAAGAACACCGTGAAAATTCTCTTTTAAAATGTCTATTGCTAAGTTCAGCCAAGAATTCTGTTTTTCTCAGACATCATCACCATTCATGCTTATTTGGCCCCCAAGCTGTTGAAATGCCACGAAGATTCCAAGATAATAGTTAAATCAAAAGAAGTGACTTCAGGATAAAATTCCATGATATTGCTTACATTTTCCTATTCAGCTACTTGAAAAGAAGCACTGTTTTCCAGTGTCAAAGCAAAACACTGGAGAGGAAAAATCAAAGCCAAGTATGTGCCTTGTTCTTGCTGGTGCTTTGGTTCTTGTTGTCTCATATGTAAAATGGAGCTGTAAAAACGCTGCCCTCACCAAGAGGCTGTGAGGCTCAAGTGAGATAACAGGTATGAAAAGGTTTTCATACACTGAAAAGTCATTGTTTAAGATATTATTATTTAAACATTTATAGGTAGCACTAGTGTAAGTTTTTATACTGAAGAGATTGAAACTCTTGTCTTACCTAAAATAATCACTTATCTTCCTCACGAGTATTGTTGCACTATATTACCCTTCAAATGTAATAGAGTCATTACGGGCTTTGGAAACCGCTTATAATATGTAATTAAATCAAGTTAAGCCAAATCTTCTACCAAACACCCAAATTTTTAAACAGAGCTTGAATTTAAAGCTTAGGGTACTTAGAAATTATAAGGACCCCCAGATGTTTTGTCAACTTTACATTGCTTTCAGTGTTATTTTCCCTTTCCCTCATAGAGATAAATTTTATAGGCTTGTTAAATTATAGTGTTTTATAGCTGGAGATGGCTTTGTTTTCAGATGAGGAAACCTGAGGCCTAGACATTTTAAATGAGCCAAGAGGTCTGGTGGCTGCTTTGTCTGCTTATATGCATGTTCCTTCTTGTCTTACTGTGTCTGTGGCCTTACAAAGACTGCCTTAAAAAGGGCAGCTCTGGCTACCGAGACTGCAGAAAACCCTTTGATCAGACACTCTCTCCTAACTTCATATTTCAGATGTGCCTTGGAACCAACAGAATCATGATTTGTACATGCTTTTCAAATTTTAAATAGATCCATTTTCAACTGAGAGAAAACATACAGAATTACCAAAGCAGTACATAATTTCAAAAATAGGTAGAAGGGACAGAATACAGGACCATATAAACTAAAAAAAAAAAAATTAGGGGTCCTGAGACTCAAGAAAATAATAGTTTTAAAGAATTTAGTCAGCAAGATAGTGGTAGCAGGACACACGAGTGAAGAATCTCACTTACTATTAAAGAAATCGCGGAATCAACTAAGAATTAATGGCAAGGGGCATTTGCCCTGCTGCAGAGCAAGGAAGGACAGATATTGTCATTACTGAATACTCCAAAGAGAACATCTTAAACAAAGACAATGAATCCCTTTATTTTCATACAGTTTATGCTTCATAGGAAATGCAGGAAACTAATAATCAAGAGCTTAAAACAAGGGGTTAAGACAGGTTTTGTGGACACTCTCCTTGTCACAGATACCTGCTTCAAAACTCCACTCTCATGTTGTAACTTCCTCTGCCATCAAAACTGCAAACAGTTTAATGAATTTAGTTACTTGGTAGAAATTTCTTCAGCACCCAGGAGCAAGGCATGGCTTTAGGTGATTTAAGGGTTACAAAAATGAATTAGACAAGGCTCTCCCCTAAAAATGTTTCTAGTTTAATGAGATGATTAGACAGGTGCACGGAGATTTATATCGCAGAGTAGACACTAAGTACGATGAAAGAATAAGCAGATCACTTCTGCTTAAAGGACAGTAAGAACGACTTCACAATGCGGGGTGGGGAGCAATTGAGCAAGATCAGATGGCTTGTTAGGACTTTAAATATGCAGAGAGAGGAACAGGATGGGAACAACAGAGACAGGGAAGGGCAAAGTATGGAGAGAAAACATCACATAGAACTCCTGTGAAGGGTGGGTAAGAGGGAGCATGAGAAACAGGCTGGAAAAGTGAACTGGAGCTTAGAGCTCAGAGCACTTTTAAAGCCCATTGAAAGAATTTGAAATGATGGACTCTACAGGCTTATAGAAGATGCTAAGCTTTGTGAGAAGGAAACTGGCACCAACAGAACAGTACTGCTGATCTGGCAGCTGTGTCTAGGATGAATCTGGGAGTGGAGCAGGGAGCCCAGACAGGAGAGCACCACGTAGTCACCGTGTGCGTGAGAGAAGGAGGGTCTGACCTGTGATGGCCGTGAGGAAGATGAGCAACGTTCCGAGTCAGAACGGAGGGGATAGCACGTGGGGGGGGGGGGGCGTGAGGACTCAAAGATAACTGCACAATTACACCCACAGTGCACCTCTGGAGAGGAGGGTGAGGGGAGCAGAACAGCCAGGAGTTCGCAGCTTCCACATAAACTGAAGCAAGAGCAGAGAGAAAACCAGCCGTTGTGATGGCTGAGCCACGCCCACATCATTGAAGTGAGGGCCTATCAGTTGCTTATTTCCGGTTCCACTCCACAGTTGCGGATGGCTCTAACTAGAGGAAACCAGAAAGCAGAGAGTGTGAGCCAGGCCCAGATGCCCTAGTGTTCTGGAAGGTTCTGATCCCTTTGGCCTTGAGAGTTCCCCTCACTGTTCAGGGGTCAGGGCTCTAACTGGGCCACCCTACTGCCCTACACTGCTGTCTTCCCTGGACCTTCAGGACTGTCACTGCTCTGAAACCAAAACTGAACGGCCTTTGATTTCATTCCCTCAGGCTCAGACTCCCTGGGCCCTCGAGGGGCACGGTGAACCCAGCTGTGTTCGCGGGTAGAAGCAAGAAGGTGGGAGAATCTCCGCCCAGGAAAAGTAGCTGCTCATAGTGCCTTTTGGGAGACAGTTTTCACATGGAAAGAAGAGACAAATGCTAGCTATTTAAGGTGATCTGAGAGGAGGTCAGGGTCACCACAGGGTGCATTTGGCCAGGTGGGTCCTTGAAGAGCCCTCCACTCAAAGCTGCTTAGCTCAGCAGGAGCAAAGGTCAGCCTGGACTGGCAGCCCCGGTTCCCCTCACGTTATCTCCCTCCCCAGTATTTTCTACACTCAGGAGTGACAAAGTACAACCATCTTTTTTCTGATGTGGCATTTGATTAAGACACAATTCATAAAGAGAACCCAGCGTGAACACACAGACACTTGAACACAAGGCACCCCACATATTTATGGTCTTGTCCTGGGCAGCGCGGGCCGCCGGCTCAGTCTGCTGCCTTAGGAGCAGGAGATGCCCTTTAGGAAGCTGACTCAGCTGTTTCCCCTGCAGTCAATTTCCTGCTGAAGGTTCAATAACTTTCCTTGACGATAAAAAAAATCTCAGATATTAAACTCAGCATAAATACTATTTAAAGTCCAAACAACCCTCTCAATTCAAGAGGTTGGGGGACCAAAGGGAAGACAGAATAGATTAGGTGTAAGATGATACCCAAATTCCATTTGCAATGCTGTGAGGTCATCTTTTAACCAACCTTAGAAATAAGCTGGAGTGAACTGGAAAGTCGTGGTTGTTGAAATTCCCAAAGGTAGTGTTTCAGGAAGGCTGTGAGCACTGAGACTAGAGAGACAAGAGAGCGCTCTTCTTTCCATCCTTGCACCCTGAGGTCCCCGGTTACCCCTGGGCTGTGGATGTGCCCCTGCAGGAGCACCCAGCCTGTGGGAGAGGAGCTGGAAGGTGTTCCCTACTGACTGGGGTGGGGAACACGAGCTCCCTGAACCTCTGCCTTGCAGTGCCCTGCAGCACTTCTCCCCTCTCTGCATAGCGCACTTGTGCTCTGGAAGAAACTGCTGCAAGGAACGGGCTTTTCCACAGCTCCAGAAATGGCAGGGCAGTGGTCAGCACATCTGCTGCCTTCCTGAAACTGGAAAAACGTGCGCCCTCTGGAGGCTCAATGACTAAAAAGCATCCTGAGCACTTGGCCAGCCAGGTGGGGATCAGTCCCAACTCCTGCCTCCCTGTGCCGGGACTCTTGTACAGGGACCCTTGTGCAGGGCCAGCGACAGACACATCCACCACCATAACAACAAGGGCGGTTCTGAGGGCAGGAGCTTCTTCTCATAACATCTGAATATTTCATGGGTCAAACGTGTCTCCCGAAACTTAATTACTTAAAAAAATAGTACATCCCATCCCGTTGCTCAGCCTGTCCCCTGCCATCCACCTCACAGAGGAGACCGTAAGATCCTATTTTTGATGTAACCATTCGTATTTTGATATGTAAAGGCCACAGGGAGTACCTACCCTAGGTACTTTATTTACTTTACCAGGATATTAATTTGTGGCCTAGGCAATAACACTGAAAACTTGAAATATGCAAGAGGTAGTCCAAACCTGAACATCCAACATGAGTTACTGGCGTTTAATTACTGAGGCAGTTAAATAGTGCTGTAAATGAGTTCATGTCTGATTGCAGCCATAACCCTTGCAGTTTGGAATTGAAAGAAGGGATGATAGAAGGTGGCAATATAACATGAGGATGTCCATGAATTGATTTTAATTTGTAAACTGGCATATATAGTGATAATTGTTTGGTCTGTCCACCGCAATGGAATCCTAGGAAAGTGCATGAAATTACGGGAGCATATAATTGGTGTACTAAACTTATTTTCTTATGTTATCACAGCTGGCATCTTCAAGTTATTAAAAGCCTTTAAACCAGTCATCTTTAAAGAGATCTAATTGTCAACATGGTCTTTATACATTATTCGTGTTTGCACAGAGCAGAAGAGATGTAAACAGGCATTAAAATCTGCACAAATTTTCTGGGCGTACCTTTCTTATTTCAAGTTCAAGGAAGATCAGTAAATGTTAATGAGGATAAAAACATTTAGATTTTAGATCCTGGTTTCCTCATTCAGTGCACAGGGCAACCAACCCATAAAAGATAAATTATTAACATTACAGCCTGAATCAGACTTTCAAAAAGTTAATTCATCAGTCCAAGGAACTTCTGTGATCCTTTTGTGTATAGGTGGCCCTATAAAAAGGACTGTTTCCCAAGGTATAAAGGATATGTCAGAACGACAAAAAATAGGCTTAGGTTCCGACATTCTTGAATGAGCAATTATATGTTGTTTCATATAACTGTCTAACTTACTCTGGTTAGACAATCCAGGGGCCCTTCTAACCACCCTTCACCCAATCGCCACCACACACCCCTCAAGGAGATTTTTCCCAACAGGAGAAATAGGGTCAACAGAACAAAACAAAACAAAAACATCCTCCCCCATTCTTATGGAATTCTAGAAGAGGAGAAGAAATCCCCAAACATGGAAAAGTGTGAAATAGGAGGACAAGATATGAAGAAAGGTAATGTGGTATCAGCCTAGCATGAATGATTATTGAAGATTCACTACAGGTTTATCATTTATGAAATCTGTGTTCCTTTAGGCCATACCACCTAGGAGTACAAATAGCAGTGAGTTGAAAGTGATTAATGGGGACTTCCCTGGTGGTGCAGTGGTTAAGAAGCTGCCTGCCAATGCAGGGGTCATGGGTTCAATCCCTGGGCCAGGAAGATTCCATTTGCCGCGGAGCAACTAAGACCCTGCGCCACAACTACTGGGCCTGTGTTCTAGAGCCCACGAGCCACAACTACTGAAGCCCATGTGCCTAGAGCCCGTGCTCTGCAACAAGAGAAGACACTGCAACAAGAAGCCTGCCCATGCACCGTAACAAAGAGTAGCCCCCGCTCATCACAACTAGGGAAAGCAACGAACACCCACCGAGCCATCAAACAAACAAACAAACAAACAAATAAATAAAAGAAAGTGATTAATGCTATGTATCATACTCTCCAGTACTTCGGGATCTCCATCTCTCCTATTTGTTTCTGGGAGTACTCAAGGTTCGTGTCCTTAGGATGTGCCCACTCAGCCCACAGTGAGTCCTTCAGCCTCTGCTGGCCACACTGGTAGGCAGGTGCCTTGCCTCTGGTCCACAGTGATGCTCCCGTCCACTGGGCTGCTGCTTCCTGTTGTGTGCTATTGATACTCTGAAGTCCCTGTGCTCTTGGGGGCATGTAATGCACTGAAACCATACTAAAGTCCACGCCCTTTGTGTCCACTCATGTTCTTAGCTGAGAACACGAATCCATGGCAGGCTGGAGTAAGACAAATCCAAGAGACAAACTCCATGCTGAACTTGGAATCATCCAGACACCGAGGCCCGTGGCCTCAACTCCCAATAGGAAGAGTTTTTGACTCAGAAGGCCTGTTAGTCTCTCATGTAAACAGAGCACATCTCACTGGTCTTCTAGACATGTCTGAGTTCCAGATGTGGTAAAGTTTAGGCTGCAACTGGAGTCTGACCTGTGTATGTATGTGTTTGACTTCCAGATCCTTTCAGCACTTGATGATGAAATTACTTTCTTCCCAAAATTCTGGCTTAATCTCTGAATCACTGATAACTAGCTTGGTCCCATCTGGACATAATCCAACACATCGAAACTCAGCTGTTGTTTAACTCATGAAATCTCATGAAAAACTCTGATTCCACATTTCAAACCTCTCCTTTCTCTCCCTCCCTCCCTCTTTAAATATTTATCTATCTATTATCTATCTATCTATCTACCTATATCTATCTATCATCTATCATCTATCTATCTATCATCTATCTATCTATCTATTACTAGCTCTGTTAAAAAAGTATCACAGTAGCCAAGGTTACAATATTTTTGAATATATGCATAGTTTATTTGGATATGTTGATCATAAAAAGCACTTATTTACTGTTATTTAGCTACAATGTTAGGAAACTGCCATTGCACATACTCTAGTGTGGAATTTCCGTAAATACTTTTCTATGTGCAAGATTATTTTAAGCCTACTACATTTTCATGTTATTGCCGCAATTATAAGACATCAGCTACCAATTACAATAATGTTTTATTTACTTTATATATCAAGGAAAAAAGCCATTAGGTTAAAATTATCTATTATATCTCAATTACATTATAATAAGATATTCACTAATATCTCACAGGATAAAATCTGGAATAAATCAGTTTCGTTAATAATCTTGATAATTTTAAGATGAAATAACCCTTTTCTTCTCAAATTTAAATACTTCATATTTTTAGTATGTCTGTGAGCTAACAATAGAAAAGCACAGCAAATTCCAAGACAATGGTGTTTTCTTTACTCTAAGGAAAGGATTAAGCCTGAACACAGGGCAATACTTTTAGACAGTAGACAGCTATTGACCTTGTATGCTATAGCTCTGGATGTGTCACATTACATAACTCTTGCCATCATATTTAGTCCGTTATGAGCTTTGCTGTCTTTCTCCCTGCCTGACCCTTCCCTCTTTTATCAATGATGATAATTATAAAACAGTAAAAATATAAAACATAAAACAGTAAAAACAGTAAAATGTTTATGGAAAGTTATTTCCATAAATAGAATTTCTAGGTAACTAAATTTGATTAAAGTAAAAAAGCTTTAAATATTTTTGATGAAAATATTTATAAAATATATATATAATATAAAAATAATTATATATAACTATGCTTTTAACATTTTCTTAATGAATAATTGTTTTGCGTTATAGAACACTAATGCTTTTTGGATTTATTTAGTCATTCATTCATTCATCCATTCAACAAGTACTTATTGAGTGCTGCTGTGCTCCAAGAACACTGAAAGGCAGTAGAGATAGAGCAGTGAACAAAACACACAAAAAGCACTACCTTGCTGGTGCTCATACTCTAGGTAGTAGATAGCATGTTTATCTCTACAGCAAATGGGTCTTGAGTGCTGTGGTTTTGGTTGTTCTGTCTCTTTCCTCTGTCATCACTGGTCACCTCACTGGGGCACCATGACTCTCTTGATCTGGGTCATCATGGTAGGCCTTTTCCTAAGCATCTCTCCAAGCCAATAAGAAATCATTTCCCTGGATGGAGTCCAAGCAGCTCACCTTATGCTCGCTGTAGGTGTGCTACTCCCTGCCTTTCCTAGCAGTTCCCTCATCCCTACTCTGAGTTTAGTGTCTTCCCTTGCTTTCTTTTTTTAAGTATTGTGACTCAACTCTAGTGACCTGATTCCACCATCAGGCCTAAAAGTCTCTGGGCTACTTTTCCTGGGAAGACAAAATGCATTATGTGCAAATGAAACTCTCAGAATAGCCATCATCAAGAGTTATCACATACAAGTATTACAACACAAAACATTATCTTTCTTATGATGGTGGTAACTTGCCTGATAATTCTCTGAACCTCCACTTTCCAAAGGAAGGAAAATCAGGTTTCCCACACTCCCCTGTTTTAACCATGGCCACTCAGAAGTGCAAGGAGAGGAGCAAGAATTCTGAACTGCCTTTAAGGGAAGGGTGGTGACTAAGGGGAAAAGGAATATCTAAGACTCATGTTAGAGCCGGAAGGGGGTCACACTGGGTGACAGTGAAGCATGGTGTCAGGAACTCCAGTTCTGGGGCCAGATTGCCTGGCTATACCTCTTACAATCATTTGACCTTGGCCTGTCTGCTCAACATCTTTGTGCCTCAGTTTACTCCTCTGTAAAATAGTACATTCTTCACAGAAGTATGAGACACAAACGAATTAATACAGGTAAAATGCTTTGTATCGTACCTGGTCCCTAGTAAGCACTTGGTAAATGGTAGCTACTATTATCCTAATCTCTTCACTTATTTTTCCAGATGAAAATATAAGCCCTAAGATTTTAAGTGAACAGAAATTTAGAGGTAAGACCGATGCCAAAAATGTAAGCATCCTGATTCTCACCACATAATTTTTTCTGATATCCTGCATACTTAAAAAAAGAAATACTGAATCATTTAAATGATCCTGAAGAAGCTATTCAGCTATATATGTCCCTGTTTCCCTCTAAAACTGAAATATGCAAACATGCCTTCCCCCCAGCTCTATTCTCCCAATATCCAGTGGGTAGGACTACTTCTACAGGCAAGGGACAAAGGGTCTGAAAGCCCTGGGAAGTTTAACTTTATGCACCATTAGGGCACCATTTGCTTCCTTACCTTAAACTTGTCAACTTCAGCTTTGGAACATGTTGCATGATAAGATAGCACCTGGTTCAGAAAAAAAAGGAAAAAAAAAACTTTAATAACTAGATATGACTCAATTTTCTGAAATTCTCCTGGCTTAAAAATAAACTTCACTCATGTATATCACCTTGACATAATAGCGGATGCTAACATATGATGAGAAATTTCCAGTAACAGTCTGTGACACAGACTGTCATCTGTGCAACTATGGTGGAATCTATTACAACGAGGAATGGAAGGACAGCCTAAGTTAAGTATTTTATACCGGGATGTTTTCATAAGTAGTTATTTTTTTGCTGTTGTCGTTTTTGTGTTTTGGCTGCACCATGTGGAATGTGGGATCCTAGTTCCCTGACCAGGGATTGAACCCATGCTCCTTACATTGGAAGCGCGGAGTCTTATCCACTGGAGCGCCAGGGAAGTTATTTTACCAAGGGACATGATGTGGCTCAAGACCACAGTTCCCAAAGATGTGAATACTTGTCCCGTGAAATGCTTTGGAGCACAAATAAGTTAAAAGGCAGGGTGTGTGTTGTGTGTGTGTGTGCGCGCGCATGTACATGTGTGCACGAGTGTATGTGTGTGTGTGGGTGTGTGTACTGTGGGAGACACTGTAGCTTGCTGACTCAACTGGCATGTCTGGTCTATTCTCACTTGCCTGCTTTTGTAATACAGGAAAGATTACATTTTTATGCCCAGTCACCTGCAGTGCCTTTTGTAAGAGGATTATACTTCCCTGCGCTATTGACATCAGCCTTGGTATATGACTGGTGTTCGCCAGTGGAACATGGAGGAAAGTGATGATGCCGCGTTTGAGCAGCGTCTCTAAGAGCCAGCACATGGTGCTGCCGTAGCCCTTTTCTCTCCACGTGGGGAGCACGTGGCCTTGGGAAGAGCTGCCCTCTCAGCCTGGGGCCCCCAGTGAAGAAGACGCACTGAGAAGAGCCACAGCCAACACACGGCCGATGATGCGTCACAGGAGCAAGAAATCAACGTTTGTGCTTTATCACCACATCACAACTTGCTGATAGAGGCTTGAAAGTCAAAACACCAACTCGCAGGCTCCCTGCAGCTGCGGGTGGTCACGTGGGGTGGCCATGTGACCCTCTGATCCATGAAACACACGTACGCGTGTTGGGCTTGCCTCTATCCTTTCCCTGTTTTTCCCTGGAAAACAGCTATAAGGCCTAGAGGTGCAGCAAAATCTGGTATCTATGAGGTGACGGCCGTAAGTATGATTGGCAGCTTATAATAGATCTAGAGCTGAAAGGGAAAGAGAAACGAGGCTGGCCCTGGACGGCCCTGCCCCCGACTTCTGGTTTTGTAGAACAAATAAACTCACATTTCCTTGAGTCGGTATTGAATGTTATAAGGCATAGGTACACACTTATGTACACAAAAACATAATGTATATATTATACATACGCTACCAGTCCCGTTCTTAATCTATGCAAAGAAGTCTGAGAAAGGCTAAATCCCTCTTCAACTATCAGCTCTAGAGAGTCTCAGTGCATATTCGGCTCTGAAGAGTAAAGTAACACATTTTATTTTGTTAAATAGCATTTCCCAAATAGCACAGAATCCCCTTTTAGGTGATATGTTAATCTAGGACCATTCCAACCTTGTAACCTATTGACCAAGGGCTTTGAGAAACGCTGACCCAAGGTATGTACCGTCTGTGTGACAGAAGCAGGGCCACAGTGGAGGCAGTGTCTCATGGCGGTTAGAGCACAGCTTCTAGAGCCAGACTGCCAGGGCTCCACCGCTTCGCAGCCGTGGGGATGTGACCCAGCACCTCCATCTCCTCAGGCCTCATTTGTAAATGGTATATTAATACCACACAGGCATCTCCTGCTCAGTAATCTATTCTTGAAAACCAGAGGTTCCACCTGAAAACACCAACAAGGAGGCTGTTTTCCATTGTCTTTGTTTGTTTTTGTTTTTAGAAACTGTTTATTTTCCATCAACCTATTTCCATTTTAAGAGTTTGTGGAAGAACAGCTTAAGACCACTCAGCGGTGGTTCCTACCCACTCAGTGTCCTGAGCAGTGGGAGCCGCACAGCAGTCTTCCGTGGCAGGCTGAGCGCTCGTCTTCAGAGGGGGGCTGCTGGATAGGCATAGAGGGCACCCACACACGTTCTGACCAGTCCACCACCGGAGGCTGAGTAGCAGTGAACTCAGGAGCTGCAGTGGTCCACTCACCCTGAAATTCCTCCTAGGCTGTGGCCTTCTCAGCTGCCGCCTGCTCTTCCTCTTCATTCTCTTCAGTTTCTCTGTAGAAGGAGAGATCAGGCATGGCCTCCCATGGGCGTTCACAGGAGGTGGTACCATGCATGCGCAGAACTTCCTGGGTGAGCATCCACCACCACAGACCCACTGAGTGAGACCCCTTGTTGTTGCACGTGATGGCAATGTCCATATAGCGCAGAGGAGAGTCTGTGTTACACACAGCAACCGTGGGCAGCTTAACCTAAGAGGCCTCTGAGAGGCTGGTGGTCAGCCCTGGGATCACCACCAGGAGTCTTGGCTCCCGGTAGGCTGCCTGGATCTGGGTAGTGAAGGTTCCAGGAGTCAAGCGGCCAGCAATGGGAGTGGCTCCAGTGGCAAACTTCAGCACAGCCCGCTGGCCTGTGTTCCTGGAGGATATGACACTGACATCAGCTGGGTTTGCAATGGCAACAGTGGTGCAAGCTGCCAGCAGGAGCTTCTCCCAGGTTCTCTTCAGATTTATGATGTCGATGCCATCACTTTTCCTTTCGTAGAGGTACTGTTCCATGTGGAAGTCAAAGTTGGTGCCACCTAAGTGGGTTCCTGCCAAAAGGAATTTGAAGACATCCTCCTCCTTCATTTGCAGGACATCAGGGGCTCTGGACATTGTGAAATTTTCCCTTTAAGTTCCGATGGGAATCTAGAACAATGCCTTACGAACCCCTGTCTGAGCAGTGCAGAAAGGCTGTTTTTAATTGGAAAAAATTATTTTACATTAGAAGGCCTGCGACAACTTCCTACTGAATGAAAACATAGTAAAATTCACATGTATATATGAAACAAAAGATGATGTTAAGTTGTAAATCGCTTTAAGTGTTACTTTCTGATCATAACCAAATACAGTTCTTCACAAAAGGTTGCCTTATATTTAGTAGTATCTTCTCTTCCATTGTAGACACGTTAATCACTCACTTCTTCTCCCATAGTTTTCTCAACAGTTTTTCATCTTTGGGAGCAGACTCATTTTGAAATACCAAGCAAAAACAAGAGCTAGATAATAGCGGCACAGTGGTGACACATCAGGACAAGCTGCCGCTCTCAGCACCAGCAACAGCTACGACGCACACCCTTGGTGTTCAAGTCCACGTGGTTCTCACACACGATTTGGAGGTTATGTAGACCAATTCTATCTGGAATGCAAGTTAAAACTTTTGCCACACTTCCTTTTGTTTAAAAAATTACACCAAGTTTTGGGGACATAACTATAATTTTTTCCCAATACAAAGGCACAAAAATATTATATTGAGAGATAAATATGTTCTAGGAGGTTGGGTTATTAAAAACCAAGATATTTTCTACTGGGAAAATTCTGTGGTGTGGGCCTGCATTTCACACAGTTCTTAGGAAGATTATATGTGATAATCTGTGTTGAGTACCTGGCGTGCAAGTAATCAATTTATATTTGTTGTGTTAATAGTCAATTATAATTCTACCATGTAAATATCTGCCAGTGTTATGTCATCATATTACCATCTTCACTGTCTTGTAATTATTAATAAGTATTTTTAATGCAAAGATAACTGAATAGATTTCGCGCTTTTGGTTTATAGTTTACTATGGTAAACTTTAATTTGGCTGTCATCTTATTAAAATTTCTTACTATTTACAAGTCTCTTTCTGTAGATTCAATCTTCAAAATTTATGTCTATTTACTTTAAAGAAAAATTCCACAAAAACTCAAGTTGAAACTCAAAAATCTCTGCCATCAGGTGGTGCGTGGCCAGGCTTTTAGTATTTAAGGCATATTTCCCACTCCCTTTTTGTAAATCAACTTTGCCCATTTTAGTATTTTTTAAAAAATAATAATAAAACTATTAACTTCGCTAAATTGAAACTATTTGAATCAGTGAAGCAGACAATTATTACAGATGAAGACTTCTGTCCACTTAACATGTTCTTTTGTTTTGTTTGTCATTATTGAAGTGTAGTGCTTTGTATATTTTAGATACAAGTCCTCTGTCAGATGTCTATTTTGAAAATGTTACTTTCCAGTCTGTGGCTCATCTATTATTTTCTATCTTTTGTTTGTTTGTTTGTTTGTTTGTTTGTTTAATTGTGAAAGGATTCCCACCATCTAGTTAATTAACACATCCATCACCTCACATATTTATCTTTTTTGTTTTTTTTGGTGCGAGCATTTAAGTGTTACTTTCTTAGCAAATTTCAGTTCTACAATACAGTGTTATCAACTATCAATACACCATGTTGTATATTAGATCTTCAGATCTTATGGCTCTTATAGCTGAAAGTCTGCACACTTTTATCAACCCAATTTTCTTTTTTTAAAGCAGTTTTATTTTTTTTTATTACTTAAAGTTTTTATTGGAGTATAGTTGATTTACAATGTTGTGTTAGTTTCAGGTGTACAGCAAAGTGAATCAGTTATACATATACATATATCCCAATTTTCTTTTAATGAACAAAAGTTTTCAATTTTGATCAAGTGTGAATTGTCAGTTTTTGTATATTGTATCGTTTTATGTGTTCTTTCTAACAAATTTTGCCTATCCTAAAGTTGTGAATCCATACCTTGTGCTATCTTCTACAATTTTATAGCTTTATATTTATGTTTAGGTCTATGATACATGTGAAATTAAATTTGTGTATGGTGTGAGATTAAGACCTTAATGAAATAAATGCCTTGATTACTTTGTTATGATACTTAAATTTTCCTGGGCCATAACTTGGAGCCAACATTGTTTTGGAGTTCATTCTGAGATTTTAAGCCTCTCTACCTGCCAATCTATTAAGTCTAATGACAAACTGATAACATAATGGAGTAATCATAGTTCAGGCATGCAAAATAGAGTTGGCCAGCCATTGAGGATCTGGTCTCAGATACTTCCCTGCACACTGAGAACTTGAACTTTCTGTGAACTATACCAAACCTAAGGACACCAGCCGTTTTTAAAACAACATCTGCTAGCTGGTCTCAAGGTTGTTGCCCTCTGTAACTATGCAACCATTTTGGACCCCAACCAATTCTTGCTTAACAAGCACCCTTACTTCTTGCGAATTCTCATTATAATTCTTGGTAAACAACTCATGTAACTAACTGTGGCCTCGCAGTTCTTGACTTTATAAGTTTTGTCCTTTCTGTAGTCCAGTGGAACACAATTCAGGTGCTTCTTGAATCTGTGTTTCCCAGGCTGCAGTCCTGACAAACCCCCAATAAATGCCTCTTCATATCAATTGGGTCTCCGTTTCTGAAAGTTTGGTTAAGTCCATAGGAATTTATTTATTCTATCTAATTTGACCAAGTTAACAACGAGGCAGCTTTGGGTTTTACCTTTTGAGTCTTTTTGTGCTGAGAGTTCTCATTTCCTTTTGTAAAACTCGGAGAACCAGTAAAGGGAGCAGGAGAATGGCCTCACACAAGAATCTTGCAACCGCTTTCTTCCAAAAGAGTACAGTCCCTTGGGGATGAGCAGGAAGGACTCATCAGCTAATAAGAGTATCTTGTTCCTTTGGTAAAGTGCAATCTGGGAGGATGTAGCATTGTCCCCTCTAAGAATCCCTAGAAAGGCAACAAGCCAGCAAAGCAGATTCCTCAAGACAAAGGGATTCTTGAGTCCTGCTACAGAATACTCTGATTTTTCTCCTTCCAAGCCGTTTCTGCTGTTTGGTCCTAAAGGGTTTTTGGGATGCATCAGGAAGATGGAGACGTTTCATTGCTCCAGTTACCCTCTGGATTTGTTCTACACACAGAGCACAGCAATGGGAACCCAGCAATATCTGTACCCCTTGCATGTAAACCATCAATGTAGCTATCACACAGTCCTGACCAGATAGAAATACACAACAGTGATCTTGCTTAGCTCCTAGCTTCTTACTGTAGTAAAGTCTCTGATCATCATGATCACATCCTATTCACTCCTCAATAAGTTTTGGTTGTGCCCCCACAATTTCACTGAAACAGCATGTATCAAGGTTTTCAATTTCTTGCTACCAAATCCAAATCTTGCTGGACAAATCTGCAAATGTCTTTTGCAGCAATATTGAACACAGGTGATTCTTGCCTTGTTTTGAAGAATCTCCTCTCTTGGCTTTCTTGACACCACACTATTTTGGTTTTCATCCTACTCTTCTGCCTGTTCTTCCTCTGTGTTCTTTGTTGGTCTGCCTCCTCTACTATAACTCTAAATGTAGAAGTTTGCTGGGCTCAGTCTCTCCTTCAGTGATGTCATACACACTCATGGCTTTATACATCATCTATAGGTTGACAGCTCCCATATTTAGCCCTAATCTCTCCTTAAGCTTCAAATTCACATATCCTGCTGCTTACATCACTGACCTCCTACTTGGTTGATTCACTGGCATCTCAAATTTAACAGGTCTAAACATGCCTGCTGATTTTCCCATCTGTAGCAGGCAGAATATTGTTTCTCACCCCCTCATGATATCTGTATCCCAGTCCCTGGAACGTGTGCATATATTTATGTTACATGGCAAGGGGGAATTAAGGTTGCCGATGGAATTAAGGTTGCTAATTCAGCTAACCCTTAGATGGGAAGATTATCTTTCATTATCTAGATGGGCATAATGTAATCACAGGGGTCCTTATAAGTCAAAGAAGAAAGCAGGAGAGTCAGATTCATAGTGATGTGATGTGAGAAATATTGACCCTCCAATGCTAACTCTAAAGATGGAAGGCAGCCACGGGCCCACATATGCAGGCAACCTGTAGAAACATGGAAGCACCATGAAGGCAAGGATCAGATCTGGTTTTGGTTGCCAGTGGGTATCCTGCCCCTAGAAGAATGCCTGATACTTAGTTGGAACTCAGTAAATATTTGATGAATCATGCAATAGAAAATAAAGTAATCTTAAAAGAAAAGAATCTTTCTATTTCTTGTATGCTTCTCTGTTTGTATTATTAGTGGCCTTAATTTATACCTTTTCCTCAACAAAAAGTCACAATACATCTTAGAGCATAGACTGAACAGTGTAGGTAGGATTGCCAGATTTAGCAAATAAAAATACAGGACACCCAGTTAAATCTGAATTTTAGATAAACCATTAATATTTGCACTATTTGGGACATAATTCTACTAAAAATATTATTCATTGTTGATCTGAAGTTCAAATTTAACTGGGTGTCTTGTGTTTTTACCTGGCAACCTACCTCTCCAAATTAAGAAGGCTGGAAACAAATATGGAAAACTCTAAGCCACATTCCAAAACATTCATGTTCCTCACCCAACCCCAACCCCACAACAATTCCCAACAATTCCCAGAAAAAATACTTTTGCTTCACAGTATTTTATCTGCAAGTCTAGAATATTTTCAGCAATGCCAAATAATCTCATTAATCTAAGATCTGTGACAAATCTATGGATGCCATTGAAGGAAATATAACAAAAATAATTCCTGATTACTTATAGCATAACCAATATTCCAAAGAGAATCATTACTTTGTGTGTGTGTGTGTGTGTGTGTGTGTGTGTGTGTGTGTGTGTGAGAGAGAGAGAGAGAGAGAGACCATATGGCACAGCTAATGACTAAAAATCAGGAAAATTTCTATGGTTGAGAATAAAACAACAAATGAAAGAATTTATTTTTTAACTACTATTGTTGTGAAACCCTTTTGGATAAGTTAAAGCTTCCTCCATGATTCCAGACTACGTTAATTTTATAAGAATTCTCTCATAGGTTGTTAGGTTACGAGAGTTTAGCCATAAAATACACATTCACAAATTTTTTTGACAGCTAAATAAAATTTGTATAAAGTTTACATTAACAAGTAAACAGCTCACTCACAGGATACTTGAGAAACATTAAACTTTTGCAAGAAAATGTCTATCCCAGATAGATTTATCTTTTGTGTCTGCATTAATTTAGAAAATATTTTAAAGTAAAATCTAGAGACTCAAGTTTCATTGGTGAGCTCTGACTTAAGAAATCTTTATAGTTCCAAAAATAAATCACTATTTGCAAAACCCTACCAACTTCAATCATCTTTTGGACTGAATTCGCTCCTCACAAAACACACAAACAAAGGCAAGAAAATGTAAAATAAAGCAATTATCAGACCCATGCACAACAGAGCAAAAAAGTCATGTTTTTGTGTTAAGTTTCCACAGCAGGAAAAGACAATTAGCTACATTTCAAAAGGAAAACAATGAACAGAGCTATGAAACAGAACTGCTGTAGTAAGCCTTGCCCTCCGCCTCGTGAGGTTCAAGACCAGAGCCAGATGCTTGCCTTGCAATCCCAGGAACTGCCCCTAAGCAGTTGAGGGCAAATCTCTCACATCAGTAGTACTGAATGTTAATTTATTGTGGATCTAGAAAGCCATTTGCTCCTGGAATGAGAAAGGGACCATTACAGATGCTGGCTGCCAGGAGCGCAAACGTGAAGAACCACTTAATAGGGAGAAGGAACACAGACCTCGCTGAGGACCCAGGCCGGCTGTCTCGGGTGGCATGAATGTTTACTGATATGTTTATGGCTCAGGTGGCAAAGTGGCACTTGGTGGCCCTTGGAAAGTAAACTCATATCAGAGTTAAGGTGGTCTGAAGTAAAATCTCAAATAATTTATATTGATGAGCTCCGAAGAAGTAAAGAAACTTCGTGATGAGCCGCAGGCCTCCAGCCAAGGATGGCGACGAACCACAGGAATGAAAAGCCAGTTTGCTTGGGATGACTTGACAGAAATACTAACTGAGTGAAGAACCGTTCTCCAGGGTTTCTTAACCAGAGGATGGTAGGCTGCAAAGACACTGCAACAGCACAAATGCAGAGACACTGAGAAAACACCAGTTTCTATTAGCTCCGTAGCCAGCCGCTGGCCCTCTGTGATATATGAAAGGGTGACTTTCTCAGGTAAGAGGCTAAGAGTTCTCCATTTGACCCGTAGGACAAGTAGAAGGTATAAGAAAGTGCAATTATGAGAAAGTACCATGTTTTACTGGGTCCATCTTCTTAGGCACTTAAAAGAATTGTCTTAGTTTTGAACAAACAGCCTTCCTATTACATGGAAATAAGAAGGAAATAAAAGCATCTATTAAATTGTGTTTAGGGGGATATGGGTAAAAGGAGTTTTCCAAAGAGCTTCTTGTACTGAAATCTACCTTGACAACGATGTCCTCACATAAAAAGCTTAGACTTCTAGGGCTATATGAGACCTACCCATCTTGCCTGGATTCTCTTTTAATTAATTTTCGTGACAGAATAGACATGCCATTTTTACATTTCATTCAAAGGTATGGAGTCAACTTCTCCAGTGGTTTGAGAGAGGCCTCAAGTTAGGATGAGACATGCATTCATCATTTTTTCACCCAAAGCAAAGATTTAATTTAATCATTCTATGTCACTCCAGATTAAAATGTTAATATTGGTAATCACACTGCAAATTTCAAGCTACTTTTGAAACGTTAGCCCTTAAAATACTTTCATAAGGGACCTCCCTGGCAGTCCAGCGGTTAAGACTTTGCCTTCCAATGTGGATGGTGTGGGTTCAATCCCTGGTTGGGTAGCTAAGATTCCACATGACTTGTGGCCAAAAAACCAAAACATAAAACAGAAGCAATATTGTAACAAGTTCAATAAAGACTTTACAAATGGTCCACGACAACAAAAAAAATCTTTAAAAAATACTTTCATAATTATAAACATTACCCATTAGCTAGAATATAATGACAACACTAAAATAGAATTCATTTGGTAGCTACCCAAACTATCTTTCACCCTTTGCTCATAAGTTGTTAAATATTGGTACCTGTGCACTTTCCAGAGGATAATGTATCTTGTATTATATAAATCCTGAAAATTAGCAGGTGAGACTGTTACTACTCTGAAACTACAACCAAATTATTATCCACGTCAGATCGAGAAGGCCACACGTTCTTTGACACACTTCACGTGAGAGGTGGAGTCTGTGTCCTTTCCCCCTGACTCTAGGTGGGGTTTGTGTAACCCCACTAGTAACATAGTATGTAATAGTGATGCTGTGCCAGTTGCACTAGGCCCAGGCCTTAAGAAACTGGAACCTACTCTTCCCCAGCCTTTGAAACAATCTCTCCTGTAGCCCTGAGATGCTGTGTATAAGGTCGGTTTACCCTGGGAGAAGTTCCAGCCACATGGAGAGTCCTGAAGGATGAAACACCACATAAGGAGAGAGATGCCAAGGAGCATGATGAAACCACACATAAGAGTGAGTGAAGAAGCCATCTCGAAATGCGTCCTCCTGCCCCAACCACCCTAGCTGACACAGGTGGAGCAGAGATGGACCACCTATCCTGGCCTTTTTGGAATTCCTCACCCGTAAGATCTTGAGCCTTTTGTGTGTCTTAAGACACTAAATTCCAAGACAGTTGGTTAAGAAGCAATAAATGAATGAAACAACATTAACCTTCAACAGGGCTTGCCACCCTATACCATCTACAGATTTCTGTAATTCAGGTGTCAACTGAAGCTTGCCCTTGAAAATCCAGGTAAATTGGTTTGAACCCCTGAAACTATGAAAAGCTATGGAAATTCAAAGCCTTTTTCAAAATATCTGCGAATTCCTAGTAGGTTTCTATTCTTACTTTGGCCAAGTTCTTATGTATTCTTGTACAGTATTCGCTGTACAATCATCACACAAGAATGTGAAATTCAACTCCTGCCATTTCCACAAAAAGATCCAGTCACATCAAGCATTCATGAGTTCAGTTCGTCTCGTTCTTTCCTCCCTTCCTTCCCCTTCCTTCCCTCTCTCCCTCCCTCCCTATCTCTCTCTCTTTCCTCTCTGTCTCTCTTTCACTCTTTCCTCTCTTTTTTTTCTCTCTTCCTCTTTCTTTCTGCAAAACAAATGATGGTGTTTCATCATTTCCAATAAAATATCAGCCTCATCATTATCAAAACCTCTCTTGGTCCTTCCACCAACGGGGCATTTCACTAACTATTAACCTCGTAAATCTTAGCCCCTCTTCATTTTTCTGGCTTTTCTCTTATATAACCTTCCTTTTTACCTCTTCTCCCCTATTCTTCCATTTCAAATGTAAAATAACAAAATTATCTCCCTTTCTCATATAGAATGGTTTTCCACATCCTCTCATTGCTGAAGGCAGCCAAAATCTATTCCCTCATATCTTCACTATCCCACGAGGGCTTGTCAAGGATCTTCCCATAGAATTCTAGTGGTTCTTAACCATTAGCATGCATCAGAACACAGATGGCTGGGCCCTGCCTCCAGAGTTCCTGGTTCAGTGCCTCTGAAGTGGACCTTAGAATTTGCATTTCTACCAAGTTCCCAGGTGAAGCTGATGCTGCTGGTCTGGGGACAATACTGTGAGGACCACTGTTCTAATTTCTATGCATGGATTCCAGGTTAAAAGTGTCTGGATTAGAGGGGAGGTTACCATTTGGATGTTGGTATGAGCAGAGAGGAAAGAAAGTTATTTGGGTCTTCTCCCAAATCCCAGTATGATTTGAATAGCTCTTTATAAGAGGGTTAGAAATGTTTCTTTAGTTTTATTTTGCTAGTTACAGCTTTCATGACTATGTTTCTTTTCATTTCTGAATTATGTTGAAAATGGAGATGCAAAAATGCTGTGAAATTAGTTTCAGTGAATATGTTTAGAACACTTTGGTTTATGAAAGCAATTTGGTAAATATCCTGTTTAAAATCATGTCATCATGGAAGTCAACTCTCTGACATTTCTGAGTACAGAAATCAGAATTCATCCCCTGAACTGCACTGGCTTGCAGAATGACCTCATTCTCTCCTTGTCTATAGGGGTCAGTCAGTAGAAGTCCTTGATTTTGCTTATGTAGATTAATTGCTTGTGGATTGTCTACAGCATTCTTAAGGCAGGCCATTTCCTTCCATTTAGTAGTTCTGTTTTCTTAATTTGTTACCACTTAGTACACCAACATTGGGAAGCAGTATAGCCCGTTGGTTGAGTACAGGGGCTTTGGAGTTAGACTGCTAGAGCTCATAACCCTGGTCCACTAGCCTTGTAACTTTGGCTTAGCTATTTAACCTATCTGAGTCTCAGTTTCCCCATCAGTAAAAGGCAGGAAATATCTGCATTTTCCACTCACATTTCACTGGCTGGAGCAAGTCCCATGGCTCCATTTAACTTCAAGGCAGTGTACAGTGTAACCCTACCATGGACTGAGCAGGGGCAGAATCAGAAATATTAGATGACAAACTCTAAATGTTACCACAACGGTTTAGGCGGTCAAACAGCAAGTCGTGTTAGAATTATTTTTGAAATCAGAGCAAATGAGTCCATAAGATGAACTCTAGTATGTGTATTTTATGGTGTTTGTTCAACTTTTGCTTCTTTCCTGATTCTCTTCTGTATTTCAAAGAGTTGTAATTGGTAGGCGGGCTTTCCAAAAAAGTGGGATTATAGTATATCCTTATCAAATTCTCTATATTTAACAGATACAGCACATGTAGTATATGGTCATTAAATATTGCTGATTTGACTAAACACATTTTGATACCTATTGAAAAAAATTATTATAAGTGAAGGATTATTATTGGGTTTTTCTGTTCCATAACTTTTAGAGCTGCTTAGTTACTAATTTCAATCACTTCAATGTCCTTAGGGTGAAAGAAACAGTTTATTTCTTTTCAAAAAGTCACATGTGGCAATAATTCTTCTAATTTTTAAAAAGTTTTTAGTTGTCTCTCATAAAAGATCTCAGCCATTATCACTTAAATTTAAAAGGTTTTTCAAATTAATTCTTAGTGTAATTCAATATGACTCTATACATATGCATATTGGACTACAATTTATAACTGTTTCAAAATAAATGTTCCTTGCTCACAATTGCATTACTCCCTACATTACATGTTAAAGTGAGGCTATTTTTCTTAATCATGCAGGTTATTAAGTGTATTATGTTTCACAAATGCTTTTCTAATGAACTCCTTGCTTACTTGTTTTTCTCATTTGTTAATAGCAACAGAGGAGAACATAGCATTCTTTTGGACTAATTGAGCAACTTGGATTGGTTACTTCTGTTTCTAAAACAACTATAATACATGTCAATGATTTTTCAAACCTATAATTTAAATATCTGGAACTATTAGTGATCTGATTTCACTCAATGGCATACTTCCAAGTAGCCCATTATTGAATATTTATATATACAGTAAAACCTTGGATTGCGAGTAACTTGTTCTGCAACTGTTCTGCAAGATTAGCAAACATTTCTAATAAATTTTAACCTGATAAACGAGTGATGTCTTGCAATATGAGTAGTACATGATGCTGAACATCACATGATGACAACTGAGCCAATGGTTCTTCTCTCTCTCGCTGAGGGGTTGTGGGTGATCATCTCCCATGCTCAGATGCTCAGGCTCAGGCTGTGGTGTTTGGCAGAAATCAGTGATTTGTCAGAATGTTGGAAAGTGCCCGCAACTGACACTAGTGAGTTTTTTCTCACTTCAAAGCACCTGTGGACAGTCCTTTGCTTTTCCATACAAGAGTAAGCTTAGGAATGCTTTCCTTCTTCTTAGGTCAGTCTGCTTGCAGATATAAGAGCCTTTCCTCTGTTGCCTTATTGCCAGTTACATTAAAAACAGTATATGACAAGAGTTTATTAATACTGTACTGTAGTCAACAACCGTGCGAGTATATACAATAGCCTCCATGCAGAAAAAAGTTGAAAAGAAAGGTGGTAAGAAGAAGGAGATGATGATTGAGAGAAGAAAGATGGCGGTGAAGTAGAAGGACATGGAATGCATCCCTCTCCACAGATGCATCAGGAATACATCAAAAGATGCAATAACTCCCACAGAGAACAAGCTGAACACCAGCAGACGACCTTGGACACCAGAAAGGACTGCAAAGATCCTGACATAACTGTTTAGGACTGAGGGGGAAAAAAAAGGAGAAAGAGGAGGAGAAGAAAGGAAAGGGACGGGTCCCACACCCTGGGGCGGGGGGATCTGAAACAGAGGGGAGATTGCTGAATTCAGGGAAATGTCCCTTACCTGACAGGGGAACCCCTTCTCCAACAGGGAATTTCCCTGGGTCAGAAGGGAGGCATTTGGGACTGTTCAAAGAGGGTGAAGTGGCTGATCTGGGGCAGACGGGAAAGAGGAAGAAACACATGGAGGGTCCACACCATGGCTCGGCATGTCTGGACTGAGACGTCGGTTTACAGCTGAACAGGGGACCTGGGAGCTGGAACATGGGAACCAGAGAAATGGTTCAGGGTGAGAAACATTGTTGGTAGTGGAGAGACAGGCTGAGAGGACAGAAGGGAAGAAATCTGCAGTGGAGAAGGCTGACCGCAGAAAGCTGGGCGGCCATGGTGGTGGCTCAATATTGCTGACTCACAGTCAGTGGAGAGGAGCTGCAGGTGTAGCCTCTCTCTCAGCACCTGCAACGGACAAAGGAAGGTCCCCTCTGGGCCTGGCTAACGCACTCAGGGATAACAAAGTCCCCAGGGTGGGGCTGGCTCAGAGTGCCTGCAGCTGAGAGCGAAAAGTCTGCAGAGTGGTCAGCTCTGGAGACATTCTGTTTACACCTGAGCCACCGGCATCCCTCTGCAACAGGCACTGCCACTTCCCACCGAGCCGCCGTGACCCAGGCAGGGCACCCCCGGCAGAGTTGTAGCAGGAGGGAGGAGCCATGGTGGTAGTCGCTCTCTGGGCCTGAGCAGTAGGTGTCTGTCTGCAACAGGCAATGCCTGAGCCACCCAAGCTGCTGCGACCCGGGCAGGGCACCACTGCTTACTCACTCCCAGGGGAAGGAGCCACTATTGTACCCTCTCTCTCCCCACACACTGGCACTTACAGACGAACAACAAAGGAAGCTCTACTGGTCACACAGTAACACAAAAAGCCCAAGGTGGGTAGAAGGACATGTACAGCTGAGACCCCAAGGAAACAGAAATATTACTATTAATTGTATTGATCTGGTCCATTCTGGGGTCAGTTCTAGCATTTTTTTTTAATTAATTACGATCTTAGTCCTAAGGGATCTATATGTTTTATAACATTTTTTATTCTATCTTTTATTCTATTTTTATTTTTAGCCTTTTTATATATTTTTGATTCCAGCTAAGTTTTCTGTAGTGCTGACTGTATCTCTCCTACCTTCTTTTCATCTCTAGCTTTTATACATTTCTATTTTTTCTTTTTCTTTCATATTTCCAGTCACACTATGCTCTTCTGTTGCCCTGTCTTCTATCCTTTTTTAGTTTCTTTTATCTTTATATACCTATAATCAATATTATCACTCAGCTCTGTTTCCTTGCTTTATTCTCCAGATGACACACTGCTTTGGTTTTAATTATTAGGTTTGGTCTTTATCTTAGTTCTGATTATAATTGTCTGATTTTGTTTTGGAAATCTTCAGTCTGTCTGATTGTACTCTTGCTTTTTATTATATTTGATCCTAGCTTTCAAAATATCTCTGGATCTGTTTGTGTGTGTGTGTGGTGATTTTTGTTTGTTTATTTTGAATTTCTGTTGGTTTTCTCTTTGTCTGATTGCATACTGGGGTTCTTTTGTCAGGTCTTTCTAGTGCCTTATGTTTTATTGGATTCAGTATTTGTGTGTCTTATACATGTATGTGTTTCCTTGATTTAGTATTTGTTTGACTTAACAATCTGCCATTAGTCTGGGGCTTAGACAGTCTTCTTTAAACCACTTTATTGCCAGGACAAGCAACCTCTGAAGTCTGGACTACTCCATCAGAAGTCAAGTAGGAGGCTCTGGGGAGGGAGCACTGAATCCAGGATGCTAGACTAATAGGGAGTCCTCAGACATAGGGAAGATTAACGACAGAGAACTCTCACAGAGTGCTGTATCAGAGTCTAAGACCCAGCTTCATCCAATTTGCTGCAACTGCCAGTGCTGGACACCTCACACCAAGCTACAAACAAGACAGGAACACAGACCCACCCATCAGCACACAGACTACCTAAAGCCATATTAACCTCACAGATACCTTAAAATATACCACCTGACACAGCCCTGCTCATCAAAGAGAAAACACACAGAGCCACACACTGGAAAGCAGACACCAGACCCCCCCCACCAGGAAGCCTACTCAAGACACTGGACAAACCCCACCAAAGGGGGCAGAGGGCAGAAACAAGAGGAATTACTACTAGGTAGCATAGGGAAAGGAGACAGCAAATCCTATAAATTAGACAAAATGAGAAAACAAAGATACACCATGCAGGCAAAGGAGCAGGAAAAAACCCCACAAGACCAAATAAATAAAGAGGAAATAGGAAAATTGCCTGAAAAAGAATTCAGAGTAATAATAGTAAAGATGATCCAAAATCTCGACAACAAAATAGAGAAAATAGAAAAACAGTTAATAAGGACTCAGAAGAACTAAAGAGCAAACAAACAGTAATAGATAACAAAATAACCAAAATTAAAAATACTCTAGATGGTATAAACAGCAGAATAACTGAGGCAGAAGAACGAATAAGTGAGTTGGAAGATAGAATTGGGGAAATAACTGCCACAGAGCAGGAAAGAGAAAAAAGAATAAAAAGAATAGAAGACAGTCTCAGAGACCTTGGTGACAACCTTAAGCACACCAACATTTGAATCATAGGCATCCCAGAAGAAGAAGAAAAAAAGAAAGGGTCAGAGAAAATATGTGAAGAGGTTATAGTGGAACACTTCCCCAACATGGGAAAGGAAATAATTAATCAAGTCCAAGAAGCGCAGAGAGTCCCATACAGAATAAACCCAAGGAGAAATGCACTGAGGCACATGTTAATCAAACTAATGAAAATTAAACACAAAGAAAAAATATTAAAAGCAGCAAGAGAGAAGCAATAAATGACATATAAGGGAAAACCCATAAGGATAACAGCTGATCTTTCTGCAGAAACTCTGCAGGCCAGAAGGGAGTGGCAGGATATACTGAAAGTCCTGAAAGAGAAAATCCTACAGCCAAGAATACTCTAGCCAGCAAGAATCTCATTCAGATTCGACGGAGAAATCAAAAGCTTTCCAGACAAGCAAAAGTTAAGAGAATTCAGCACCACCAAACCAGCCTTACAACAAGTGCTAAAGGAACTTTTCTAAGAAGGAAACACAAGAGAAGGAAAAGACCTACAAAAGCAAACCCAAAACAATTAAGAAAATGGTAATAGGGACACACATGTCAATAATCACCTGAAATGTAAATGGATTACATGCTCCAACCAAAAGACACAGACTGGCTGAATGGATACAAAAACAAGACCCTTCTATATGCTGCCTACAAGAAATCCACTTCAGACCAAGGGACACATATAGACTGAAAGTAAAGGGATGGAAAAAGATATTCCATGCAAATGGAAGTCAAAAGAAAGCTGGAGTAGTAATAATCATATCAGACAAATTAGACTTGAAAGTAAAGACTATTACAAGAGACAAGGAAGGACACTACATAATGATCAAGGGATCCATCAAAGAAGAACATATAACAATTGTAAATCTCTATGCCCCCAACATAGGAGCACCTCAATACATAAGGCAAATGCTAAGTGCCATACAAGGGGAAATTAACAGTAACACAATAATAGTAGGAGAATTTAACACCCCACATACATCAATGGACAGATTGTCCAAACGGAAAATAAGACACACAAGCTTTAAATGACACGTTAGACCAACTCGACTTAATTGATATTTATAGGACAGTCCATCCAAAAACGACAGAATACACTTTCTTCTCAAAGGCACATGGAACATTCTCCAGGATAGATCACATCTTGGGTCACAAATCAAGCTTCAGTAAATTCAAGAAAATTGAAATCATATCAAGCATCTTCTCTGACCACAACGTCATGAGACTAGATATCAATTACAGAAAAAAACTGCAAAAAATACAAACACATGAGGCTAAACAATACACTATTAAACAACCAATAAATCACTAAATAAATCAAAAAGGGAGTCAAAAAATATCCAGAAACAAAGGACAATGAGAACACAACAACCCAAAACCTATGGGACGCAGCAAAAGCAGTTCTAAGAGGGAAGTTTATAGCAATACAGTCCTACCTTAAGAAATAAGAAAAATATCGAATAAACAACTTAACCTTACACCTAAAACAATTAGAGAAAGAAGAACAAAGAAACCCCAAAGTGAGCAGAAGGAAAGAAATCATAAAGATCAGATCAGAAATAAATGAAAAAGAAATGAAGAAAACAATAGCAAAGATCAATGAAACTAAAAGCTGGTTCTTTGAGAAGATAAACAAAATTAGCCAGACTCATCAGGAAAAAAAGGGAGAAGACACAAATCAACAGAATTAGAAATGAAAAAGAAGTAACAACTGACACTGCAGAAATACAAAAAATTGTGAGACTACTACAAGCAACTATATGCCAAATAAATTGGATAACCTGGAAGAAATGGATAAATTCTTAGAAAAGTACAATCTTTCAAGACTGAACCAGGAAGAAATAGAAACTATGAACAGACCAATCACAAGTACGGAAATTGAGGCTGTGATTAAAAATCTCCCAACGAAAAAATGCCCAGGGCCAGATGGATTCACAGGCGAATTCTATCAACCATTTAGAGAAGAGCTAACACCTATCCTTCCTAAACTCTTCCAAAATAAAGCAGGAGGAGGAACACTCCCAAACTCATTCTACGAGGCCACCATCACCCTGATACCAAAACCAGGCAACGATGTCACAAAAAAAGAAAATTACAGGCCAATATCCCTGATGAATATAGATGCAAAAATCCTCAACAAAATACTAGCTAACATGGGCTTCCTAGGTGGCGCAGTGGTTAAGAATCCACCTGCCAATGCAGAGGTCACGGGTTCGATCCCAGCTCCAGGAAGATCCCACATGCCGTGGAGCAACTAAGCCCGTGTGCCAAAAAAAAAAAAAAAAATACTAGCTAACAGAATCCAACAGCACATTGAAAACATCGTACACCATGATCAAGTGGGGTTTATCCCTGGGATGCAAGGATTCTTCAATATACACAAATCAATCAACGTGATACATCATATCAACAAATTAAAGGATAAAAACCATATGATCATCTCAATAGATGCAGAAAAAGCTTTTGAAAAAATTCAACATCCATTTATGATAAAAACTCTCCAGAAAATGGGCATAGAAGGAAACTACCTCAACCTAATAAAAGCCATATATGAGAAACCAACAGCCAACATCGTTCTAAGTGGTGAAAAACTGAAAGCATTCCCTCTAAGAACAGGAACAAGACAAGGGTGCCCACTCTCACCATTATTATTCAACATAGTTTTGGAAGTTTTAGCCACAGCAATCAGAGAAGAAAATGAAATAAAAGGAATACAAATTGGAAAAGAAGTAAAATTGTCACTCTTTGCAGATGACGTGATATTATATATAGAAAACTCTAAACATGCTACTAGAAAACTACTAGCCCTAATAGATGAATTTAGTAAAGTAGTAGGATACAAAATTAATGCACAGAAATCTCTTGCATTCCTATACACTAACAATGAAAAAGCAGAAAGAGAAATTAAGGAAACTTTCCCATTTACCACTGCAACAAAAAGAATAAAATACCTAGGAATAAACCTGCCTAAGGAGGCAAAAGACCTGTAAGCAGAAAACTATAAGGCACTGATGAAAGAAATCAAAGACGATACAAACAAAGGGAGATATACCATATTCTTGAATTGGAAGAATCAACATTGTGAAAATGACTATACTACCCAAAACAATTTACAGATTCAACACAATCCCTATCAAATTGCCAACAGAATTTTTTACAGAACTAGAACAAGAAATTTTATGATTTGTATAGAAATGCAAAAGACCCCAAATAGCCAAAGCAATCTTGAGAAGGAAAGATGGAGTTGGTGGAATCAGGCTTCCTGACTTCAAACCATACTACAAGGCCACAGTGATCAAGGCATTATGGTACTGGCACAAAAACAGAAAGGAAGACCAATGGAACAGAATAGAGAACCTAGAGGTAAACCCATGCACATATGAGCATCTTATCTTTGACAAAGGAGGCAAGAATATACCATGCAAAATAGACAGCCTCTTCAATAAGTAGTGTTGGGAAAATTAGATAGCTACATGTAAAAGAATGAAATTAGAACACTTCCGAACACCATACACAAAAATAAACTCAAAATGGATTAAAGACCTAAATGTAAGGCCAGACACTCTAAAACTCCTAGCGGAAAACATAGGCAGAACACTCTAGGACATCCATCAAAGCAAGATCCTTTTGGACCCACCTCCTAGAATAATAGAAATAAAATCAAGAATAAACAAATGGAACCTAATGAAATTTAACAGCTTTGGCATAGCGAAAGAAACCATAAACAAGACAACCCTCAGAATGGGAGAAAATACTTGCCAATGAAGCAATGGACAAAGGATTAATCTCCAAAATATACAAGCAGCTCATGCAGCTTCATACCAAAAAAGCAAATAACCCAATCCACAAATGGGCGGAAGACATAAACAGACATTTCTCCAAAGAAGACATACAGATGGCCAACAAACACATGAAAAGATGCTCAACATCACTCATCATCAGAGAAATGCAAGTCAAAGCCACAATGAGGTATCACCTCACACTGGTCAGAATGGCCATCATCAAAACATCTAGAAACAATAAATGTTGGAGAGGGTGTGGAGAAAAGGGAACTCTCCTGCACTGTTGGTGGGAATGTAAGTTAGTACAGCCACTATGGAAAACAGTTTGGAGGTTCCTTAAAAAAGTAAAAATAGAGCTACCATGTGATCCAGCAATCCCACTCCTGGGCATATACCCAGAGAAAACCATAATCCAAAAAGAAACATGTAGCATAATGTTCATTGCAGCACTATTTACAATAGCCAGGACATGGAAGCAACCTAAATGCCCATCAACAGATGAATGGATAAAGAAGATGTGGCACATGTATACAATGGAATATTACTCAGCCATAAAAAGGAATGAAATGGAGCTATATGTAATGAGGTGGATAGACCCAGCGTCTGTCACACAGAGTGAAGTAAGCCAGAAAGAGAAAAACAAATACTGTATGCTAACTCATATATACGGAATCTAAAAAAAATGGTACTGATGAGCCCAGTGACAGGGCAAGAATAGGATGCAGATGCAGAGAATGGACTGGAGGACACAGGGTTTGGGGTGCAGGGGGCAAAGGGGAAGCCGGTATGAAGTGAGAGAGTAGCATAGACATATACACAATACCAACTGTAAAATAGATAGCTGGTGGGAAGTTGTTGTATAACAAAGGGAGATCAACTCGATGATGGGTGATGCCTTAGAGGGCCAGGACAGAGAGAGCAGGAGGGAGTCGCGGGAGGGAGGGGATATGGGGATACGTGTATAAATACAGCTGATTTGCTTGGTGTACCTCAAAAGCTGGTATAAGAGTGTAAAGCAATTATATTCCAATAAAGAGCTAAAAAAAAAGAAAAAAAAAAGAAGGAGATGATTACGGTGGAAGTTAAGAAGGAAATTATCAAGAAGTATGAATGAGGTATGGGAGTGGCCGAAATGGCAAGATTTTATAAGAAGTCTATGTCGCCATTTGCACAATATTAAAGAAGAAAAGAAATAAGGGGGCTAGATGCAGCAAAAGGAGTCATGAGAATATCAAAGCAATGGCCACGTGTTCCGGAAGATGTAGAAAAGTTGCTTCTGGTTTGGATAAACGAGAAGAAACTAACAGGTGATACTGTGACTGAGAAATTTATCTGCGAGAAGGCAGAGGCCTTGTACACCGACCTCTTAAGTAAACTGCCAGGTACGTCAACAGAAAACGAAGAAGCCTTCAAGGCAAGCAGGGGATGGTTTGATAATTTTAAGAGGAGAAGTGGCATCCACAGTGCTGTGAGGCACGCAGAGGCTGCGAGTTCGGATGCTAAGGCAGCTGAGGTGTTCACTACCGAGTTCCAGAAGCTCATGGTTTCTGAGTGTTACCTGTCGAAGCAAGTTTTTAATTGCAATGAGACAGGGCTTTTTTGGGAAAAGATGCCAAAGAGGACCTACATTATGGAAGAAGAGAATGCAATGTCTGGTCACAAGCCCATGAAAGACCGTCTCACCCTCTTGTTTTGTGCTAATGCAAGCAGGGATTTCAAAGTCAAGCCCCTGCTCATGTATCATTCTGAGAATCCACGAGCCTTCAAGAAATGCAAGGTGCAGAAGAGCCAGTTAAATGTTATGTCAAGGTCCAACAGCAAGGCTTGGGTCACTCATATCTTGTTCGTTCAGTGGATGAATGGGGTCTTCGGTCCTGCAGTGAAGAAATACCTTTTAGAAAAGAATCTGCCACTCAGAGCCTTGCTGGTTACGGCCAATGCTCCTGCTCATCCTCCAGGCTTTGAGGACGACTTACTGGAGGAATTCGAGTTTGCTAAGGTCAAGTTCCTTCCTCCCAACACTTCTCCAAGCCTCCAGCCCATGGATCAGCAGGTCATTTCCAACTTTAAAAACCTTTACACCAAAGCACTATTTCAGCGAGGTTTCAAGGTGACCAAAGGAACAAACCTTACCCTCCAAGAGTTTTGGAAAAATCATTTCCACATGGTGAACTGCCTCAAGATCATTGATTAAGCCTAGGATGGGGTCACCAAGAGAACCCTCAGTTCTGCTTGGAGAAAACTGTGACCTGATTGCGTTCTTGGACGTGACTTAGAGGGGCTTGCTCATGAACAGGACCTGCCAGCTGTCAATGCAATTGTGTCCTTGGGGAAGGCCATGGGACTGGAGGTGAATGAGGATGACATTCAAGAGCTGGTGGAGGAACACGGCCAGGAGCTGACCACTGACGAACTGATGGACCTGCATCTGAGCAACAAGAGGTTATGGAGGAGATCTCGTCAGCAGAGGAGGAGGAGAAGAAAAAGGCAGAGGAATCCCTCACTTCAAATGAGATTAGGGAGATGTGTAAAATGTGGGAAACAGAGCAAAATTTTGTAAAAAAGCACCACCTGAATAAGGCTGTAGCAGTGCTAGCGATGAATCTGTTTAACGACAATGCAATGTCACATTTCCACAAAATCCTCAAAAGGAGGCAAAAGGAAGTGTCATTGGATAGGTTCCTTGTTAAAGCTGCACGAAAAGAAAAAAGATTCCATTGAGCCAACAGACAGCGGATTCACTAACAGATTCCATTAGTGATAGTGAAAGTTGTCCTACACAATAACTTTCCTCTCTCGTCTCCCTTACACCAGCCACAAAGGTTTTAAAAGGTAAGTGCAGGTTAATTTGTTTATTTTTCTTTATATTTTGTATTTTCTTTATTATTTTGTATTATATTACAGTATTATAATCATTTTTATATGAATATTTTTGGGTTGTGGAACGAATCATCTGAGTTTCCATTATTTCTAAGGGGGAAATTCACTTTGATATATGAGTGCTTTGGATTACAAGCATGTTTCTGGAATGAATTATGCTCACAAACCAAGGTTTTACTGTATTTATTTTCTGTACCTCTCCCCTCATGGTTTTTGTATAATCAACAAGGCCACCATGGATGATGATTTGGGAGAGAGATAATCTTGCTTATTTGCATTGATTATGCAGGAACACCATGGAGAACTTTATGTTTGAAACAGTGTGGTTTTGCTCGGAGCTCCTCCTGGAGTAAAAGGAGTAAAAAGGGACCAGGCCTAGTTTGGGCCACCATCAAACTGACTGAGGCCACACAGCAACTGGTTGCCATGGTGGAAAAGGAAGTCCAAAAGTAAGACCAAAAAAAGGGCAACTTTTAATCTGTCTGGGCAAGGTTGACAGCTACGGAGATCAGATTAGATTTGAGGGAGTAAATCAGGGCATAGCCTCCATGCAGTTGAGGTGTCTAGATCATGAACCATACATTTAATCAAGAAATATCTATTGAGGACTTGCAGAACATTCTCTGACATAAATGGTACTAATGTTTTCTTAGGTCAGTCTCCCAAGGCAATATAAATAAAAACAAAAATAAACAAATGGAATCTAATTAAACTTATAAGAGTTTGCACAGCAAAGGAATCATAAACAAAACAAAAAGACAACATACAGACTGGGAGAAAATATTTGCAAATGATATGACTGACAAGGGCTTAAATTTCAAAATATACAAACAGCTCATATGACTCTAACAGAAAAATAAATAACCCAATCAAAAAATGGGCAGAAGATGTAAATAGACATTTCTCCATAGAAGACATACAGATGGCTAATGTGCACATGAAAAGATGCTCATTGTTGCTAATTATTAGAGGAATGCAAATCAAAACCACAATGAGGTAGCACCACACATCAGTCAAAATGGCCATCATTAAAAAGTTTACAAATAACAAATGCTAGAGAGGGTGTGGAGAAAAGGGAAATCTCCTACACTGTTGTTAGGAATGTAAATTGATAGAGCCTCTAAGGAAACTAGTATGGAGGTTCCTCAAAAAAACTAAAAATAGAGTGGCTATGTGATACAGCAATCTCACTCCTGGGCATATATCCGGAAAAAACTAAAATTCGAAAAGATATTGATACTTGCATCCCTATGTTCATAACAGCACTATTCACAATAGCCAAGACATGGAAACAACCTAAATGTCCATTGACAGATGAGTGGATAAAGAAGATGTGGTATATATATATATATATATATATATATATATATACAAGGAAATATTACTCAGCCATAAAAAAGAATGAAATAATGCCATTTGCATCAACATGGATGGACCTAGAGATTTTCATACTAAGTGAAGTAAGTCAGAAAGAGAAAGACAATTATCATATCGTATCACTTATATGTGGAATCTAAAATATGACACAAATGAACCTATCTATGAAAACAGAAACAGACTCACAGATATAGAGAACAGACTTGTGGTTGCCAAGGGGATGAGGGGGTGGGGAGGGATGGATTGGAAGTTTGGGATTAGCAGATGCAAACCACTGTATATAGAATGGATAAACAACAAGGTCTTACTGTATAGTACAGGGAACTATATTCAATATCCTGTAATAAACCACATGGAAATGAATATGAAAAAGAATATATATGTATAACTGAATCACTTTGCTGTACAACAGAAATTAACACAGCATTGTAAACCAACTATACCTTAATAAAATCAATTTAAAAAATATCTATTGAGGACAATTTGTGCCAAGCACTGTGCACATGGTCTTTGTCTTAATGGAACTTCTGTTTTAGCAGTAGAGACATACATTAAGCAGGCAAATGCATGCATTGAAATAATGGCTACAAAGTCAACTAGCAAAATGTTGAAAGAGACAATGGGGGTAGGCGGAGTGTGGGGAGGTGGCAGGAGAGAGGGTTAGAGACTCCCTCTCTGAGATGGTATTTAAGCCAAACCTAGAAAATATAAAGGAGCTAGCCAGGGCAAGGAGCAGAGGGAAGGTATTTTGGGTAGAAGGTGAAGTTGCCTGGAGGGCAAATGTGAGTGAGGCAGGGAGACCTGAAGTGAGGAGGGGATGCTGGGCAGAGGCCAGGCCAACCCGGGCCTTCTAGCCCAATAAAGGATTTTACTGTCATCAATGGGATGACACTGGGCGGTTTGGGGCAAGAGACTGACTGTGACCTGGGCAGCCCCTTACGCACTCTTCCTCAGTTACATCCCACTCCAGACATGACCACCACTCCCACTTTCAAGGCATTCTTTCCCTTGGTATGTTATGTAGTTTTGCCTGTTCTTGAACTTAGAGAAGCCGATCCCCATTACATGCAGAACATGACCCTGATTGCTGAGGAGGATGACTGGAGGTGGGCAAGAGTGGATGGGGGAGGGAGAATGGTGACTGGGCCAGGAGAGTGGAAGTGGAGACAGATCTGCGGAAACAATGCACAGGGATCTAGAAGAAAGAGCCTCACCTGGGGAGAAAGGACCAGAACCACGGAAGTGCTCAGCCTTTGTCTTGTCTTTGTGATGCTCGAGACCCTGGCCACCCAAGTCCCAGCCTGGGCCCCACACAAGAAAGGGCTCAGCTCTAGCCCTCTTGGGATGTGGTCCACCCCCCTGGGGAGAAAAGTCCCTGGGCCTCAAGGGACATGTCCACCTAGATGAGGTTCTAGGTACCTGGGATCACCCAGACCAAACTCCAGGCACCCCAGAATTTCCCCAGGGACCCCACAGGCCCCAGCCCACTACCAGGACCTGCATGGACTTCTCCAGATTTGGCCTCCTCTCGGTGCACCTCTGGGTGGGGGCTGTTTGCAGGCCTGTGGACAGAGTCTGGAAAGTCCAGCTGGGAGGTTCACATATATGTACAAACCTAGCACAGTGCAGGGAAGGAATGGGTTGTGGAGAGAAGGGAGGTAGTTAGCTCCAACCTCTTCTTTTTTTTTTAAGAAATTGAGTAATCTTTTTTTTTTAGTTTATTTTTGGCTGTGTTGGGTCTTTATTGCTGTGTGCGGGCTTTCTCTAGTTGTGGCGAGCAGGGGCTACTCTTTCTTTGTTGCGGTGCGTGGGCTTCTCATTGCAGTGGCTTCTTTTGTTGTGGAGCACAGGCTCTAGGCATGCCAGCTTCAGTAATTGTGGCATGCGGGCTCAGTAGTTGTGGCTTGCCAGCTCTAGAGTGCACGCTCAGTAGTTGTGGCGCATGGGCTTAGTTGCTCCGCAGCATGTGGGATATTCCCAGACCAGGGATTGAACCTGTGTCCCCTGCACTGGCAGGCAGATTCTTAACCACTGCACCACCAAGGAAGTCCCCCAACCTCTTCTAATCTGTTTATAGGCTTGGTTCCAGCAAGTGATTCCTGGGTGTGATTTACTGCCTCTTGAAAGCAGCATCCCCTTTCTGCTCTCTGCATTACAGCGCTATCAAAATACTCTGCATCCAGATACTGAGATACTGAGTGAAGGCCAGTTTCTTACTTAGTCGACTATAAACCCGGTTTCACAGGCCAGTGTTTCACTAGAGAAGCAGGCAAGCTCAGGCAGGGCTGCTCCTCTGCAGACGCTGTTCTCTGTCTCACACTGTGGAGTCATTGACCTGCGCCAGCGGACCCAGGCTCCGCATTTGCTTCTGCCAGGATGGAATTAAGGAGCTCAACACAGACCCAGGCTGTCTGTCCTAGAATCTGTGCTGTAGAACCAAAGGCATTGGGGCAGAAAGGAACAGTTTCCTTACTGATAAATAAGGTAGCAATTTTCGGTGAAGCGAAAGAGGAGGAGGACAATACATTTCCCAGGTGCTTTATTCAACTTGAGCTTTTACATCAACTGGCTTTTCTTCATTATTTGTCCCTTAACCGCTGTCATCACTGAACATGAACCAGAAGAGGCCCTTTACTTTGGCTCTCTTCCCACTCCCATTGCAGCCAGTCAAGGGCTCCAGTGGTAAATGTAGTCCTGCAATCGATAGGACATTCCCTAAAAGACATGTGGCTGGCTGCACAATCTGCACCACATGGCCCCTTGAAACAGACAGACTTGAGACTGAACCCTGGCTCTGCTTCTAGCTGTGCAATGCGTGCCGCAAAAGCTCTCAGCAAGTTTCTAAACCTTCTGGAGCCCCAGTTTGCTCATTTGCTAAATGGTAATGATATTGTCTACGCCATACTGTTTTGCTGCAGATTAAATGAGATATACATATAACTTAATACAGTGCCTGACACTTGATAAATATTTAATACATGTAACATTTTAAAAAGTACCGAAGAACAACATAACAAAAGGAGAAGAAAGAGTAAGAATGTAAATTAATGAAAGAAAAATGTTCAAACAAATAAGCCAGAACAAGTTACCATGGGGATTATGCTAAGTTTCTCCAAACATCCTGCTGTGTTTAGGAACTCTTGTCCAGGATCCCAAAGCACATTCCTGAGACCATGGCAGTGGTGGCAAATCATGTGAGCATGGACTTGATTTTGGAAAACCACCAAATAATTAGCAGGAAATAAAATGAAAACATGGGCAACTTTTTGTTAAAAAACAAAGTATGACTATGAAGTAATGAGATGAATTTTCTCTCTATAGCTGTCAGAATGATCCCTCTAAAATGTCAAACTGATCATGTTCTTTCTTCTCCTGCTGAGACTCCTCCGATGACGCTCGGTAGCCATCACAATCAAGTTCCAATTCCTTCCAGTGACACAAGCATCATGCTGACCTGGTCCCCGCTACCTCTCCAGCCTCAGGCCCTGCCTCTGCCCTGATGTGCCCTTCGCTCTATCCGCACTGAGACAGCATGAACAGCATCTGCCTCAGCCCTCCCTGCTTCTGCCACAACCCTCCTTCTGCCTGGAGTGCTCCTGCTAATTGTCTTTCAAAATTATAGAGCTCCCTGACACCTGTCACTCAGCTGACCTTCTCTACAAAGCAACAACAACTGAACTCTCTGATTTAGATGCCCCTCCTCCACGCTTCTCAACCTGGTGCCCACGTCTCTCCTGGAACTCATCGCCCTGCACAGCAACAACACTCTCACTTGTCTCTATCCTCGACTACACTGAAATTACTTGAAGTATTGTACCACGGCTTATGAAATTTACATATTGTCTATGTCACACTGTTTTGGTGAGACACGAAAAAGTACATACTGTATGAGGTATGAATGTATATACCTCAGGGTTGAGTGAGTTCTTGGCACATAATAAGTAATCCATTCATTACAATAATGATTATTTCTTGCAAATCTCACGGTTTCCATTAAAGTGTTTCAGAAATAGTTAAATGATGATAGGATTATTGGAAGTACACAGACTCCCCAGTTGACTGCTTTTGCAGGGAAGCACCACTTGTTCATATCCATGAGTTCTTTGTTAAGAATTACCTTGCTGGATTCTGGTATAAAATGATATCTGATAAATAAAGCAGTAGTTTATTTATTATTATTATTATAACCCCAAGTATAAAATAAATATCCTTGACTCCATATTGAGATAAATAAATAATTGAATAAATAAGTTGGTAGAAGAGACAAATATCTTGTATAGAAGAATTCTAGATAATGTATGTGGCTACTTCTTCCTCAAGGAGATCAAGCACAGCTCTCTACTCCTTAGGTGTGGCTGTATATAGTGACTTCCTTCCAAGATTTCAGTATGGAAAGGTGAGGGGAGAGTAACTCCACAGTGGGGAGGCCTGACAACCCAAGTCAGGTGATCAAGGTCAACATCAACAGCGATAGGTCATGTTGACAGTATGTGCCCTTGACATGATGTGATGAAAATGGTACCTTACCTCTGTGGTCTTTCTCCCCCAAACCCATAATCTCAGTCTAGTAGTGAAAAAAGCATCAGAGAAATACCAATAGAGGGAAATTCTCACAAAATACCTGATCAGTATTCCTCAAAATTATCAAGGTCATCAAAAAAAGAAAGCCTGAGAAGCTGTTAGCCAAGAGGAGCCTGAGGAGATATGGTGATTAAATGTAATTGGGTTTTCTGGATGGGACCCTAGCACAGAAAAAGTATATTAGGTAAAGCCTAAAGAAATCTGAAGAAAATAGGGACTTTAGCTGATAATAATGTAGCGATATCAGTTCACTGATTATAGAATGTACCACACTAACGTAGGATGTTAATAATGGGGGCAACTCGGTACAGCATACACGGAAACTCTCTGTATTATCTTCCCAATTTTTTCTGTGAATCTAAACCTGTTCTAAAAACAAAGTTTATGTATTAAAATGTTATCTGGCTGATCCTCCATGTAGGGTTTCCCATTTTGCACAAAATACCTCAACGAAAACCCAGAAATAATCACTAAAACTGATAACCCACTGCTAGATTCTGGGAAGAATTTTCCTCATTTATCAGGAAGATGCAGCTGAACTGAGGAAAATAACAGGCAGCGTAACCATGTTTCACCCCTGAAATAAAGCACTCCCCCGGCCTGAAAGAAGATGGATGGGAGGGCATGGCTCCTTTCTTTGCTGTCAGGGCTCTTACTCAGAGACCCAGGATCTGCACTAACCAGAAAATTAATCAGTTGACCTACTGAATGGCAGCTGTTTTTGAAATATTAGCCTTCATCTTGGGGGACAGAGTTACTGCAAATAAAACACTGTACAATGGAGGGATGTTATAAGCAACAATTATTATTGACATTTTATGAGCACTGTGCTAAAGGTTTCACTTGCATTATTTCCTTTAATCTGCATAACAATCCCACGAGGTTGGGAAGTGAGAAAAACGAAGCACAGAGAAATTAAGTGACTTGCCAAGAGATACACAGAAAGTGGCAGAGCTAGAATTAAAATCCTAACAGTCTAATTTTAAAGCTCACACTTTTAACCATTCTTCTGTACTTCATAAAAAACCCTACTAGCAGTGTATACTGAGGGTTGAGATTCTTATCATACTTTAATTGTGATCTTTATTTGTACTTTACTGTACTGGATTCATTCAACAAATATTTTTTGCATGTCTGCTATGTGCCAGGTCCTGTGCTGGCACTGGACACACAAAAGTGAACCAGACACACAGACACAGCCTTACATGCAAGAGATCCAAGTCCACTGGATTAAGGGAAGAATACACCATTTCAGCCTGGCAGAACCACACTAGAGCTGTGCCTACATACTGGGTACTGACTCAACATGACGCTAAGTACATCCGTTTGCTCCCTTTTGGTGTACCTAATAAAGGGGATTCTGGAGTGTGGAAGTGGACACTGAGAGAGCCTCAAGGCCAATCACAAAGCCTTGCCAATTGGCAAACACTGAAATCCAAGAGAAAGAGCGCATCATTATGAAAGCTCAGATAATCATTTCATGCAAGGGTCGTTACCTCTCAGAAATATTTTGACTAGTGTCTTCAACAAGATACAAGAAGAAAGAGCCTCAATGAAACTAGAGCAGGAAAACATGTAGGTAAAATATGTTGAGATAATATTTAAAAAAAAAACAAAAGAGTGAGATAAAACTCAGGGGTTACTTTCTCAGGGAGGGCTCTCTGGGACATACCATAGTAGCCCCCTATTTCCAGTCACTCTTTATGAAAACATCCTGCTTTGTTTTCTTTATAACACAACATCATGAATTTATCTCGCTAATGCATTTGTTTACTTATCTACTGCCCATCTTTTCATGCTAGAATAGAAGGTCCATAAGAATATGAATATTATTTGCTTATTACGGAATCCTCAGTACCTAGAACAGCATCTACCACAAAGTAGAAGCTCAACAAATATTTATTCAGTGATTGAATACACAGCCAAAAATGTGCAAATGGAGATGGGTTTAACACATGGAAAAATTTCAAGGGAAGCCAAATTATAATAGCAGAATTTAAACCCACATTGGAGTTAATAAAGATTTTTTTTAAATGTAAAAGCTCAGGATTGACAAAACAATGGAAAAGAATGGACAGGCTAGAAACAAACTGACACTTATAGTCATTTGTTTTTCAACAAAGGTGCCAAAGTGATTCAGGGGAGGAAGAAGAACTTTTCAATAAATGGTACAGATTTTTAAAAATGAACCTCAATTGCTACTGTATACAAAAATTATTGAGATAAATCATATATCTACATGTAAAAGCTAAAACCATAAAGCTTTTAGAGGAAAACATAAAATAATATATTCTTGATTTGAGGGCAGGCAAAGATTTCTCAGATCACAGAAAGCAATAACCTTAAAAGAAATTTTTAAATGATATATTGGACTTCATCAAAACTAAAAACATCTGCTCATAGAAAGACAGTGTTCAGAAAATGAATAGACAAGATGCAGATTAGGAGAAAATATTCACAATATATATATCTGGCCAAACACTGGTATCCAGGATATATAAAGAATTCCTTAAATCAATTATACCTCAATTAAAAATATAAATAAACATCCATCTTGTTTAAAAAAAATTCCTACCACTCAATAATAAAAAGACAAGCAGTCCAATTAAAAGTGGCAAGAAATTTGGACAATTCACAAGAGAAGATGTGCAACTGGTAAATATGTACATAAAAATGTATATAACATTATTAGTCATCAAGGAAATGAAAATTAAAACCACAAAATACTATTACAGACCTACCAGAAAGGCTAAAATTAAAAACAATCATGGCACCAAATATTTGTGAGATTGTGAAGCAACTAAAACTGTAATAGTTACTTGGCAGGAAACTACAATGGTATAATCACACTGAAAAAAATCTTGTAATTTCCTGTAAAACTAAATATACACTGAACTTTTGACCAGTAATTCTAATGCTATATATTAGCTCAAGAGAAATAAAAGCATATGTTCACAAAAATACTTATACAAAAATGTTCATAGAAATAATTCATATAGCAGCAAACTGAAAACACCAATATATTGATCAATAGGAGAATGGACAGACAGTCCTGTGGTATAATCCCACAATAGAATACTACTCAGCAATTAAAAGGAAAAACTTATATACCCAACATGAATGAATCTCAAATGCATTATGCTGGTTTAAAGAAGCCTTATACAAAAGAGTATATATTGTACAGTTTGATTTATATGACATTCTGAACAGGTAAAACTAATCCTTGGTGGAAAAATTAGAACAGTGGTTGTCTCTGGGGGTTGTGGTGGGTGTCTCTTGGAAGAGATGATATATTAAGCTATATTTCCAATTGAGAAATAACCAAATTGTCATTTTAAGCTAATAAGTTTTGGGGTGGTTTGATAGGCAAGATTAGATTACCAAACAAAATGTATGTTCAAATAAGTATTAAAAATACAGTCATATTAATATGGAAAAATATAAGTAGTGCTACTTGGAAAAGTAACTGCATTTTGTAAATGTAGCAATTTATTACTTGTAATTAAAATCCTTTAACACATGAACAAAAATTAGCAAACTGCAGGTAAGCACATACTCAATTCATCTTCTTACATAGCGGGGAGTTAAAAGATACTGTTTCAATTTAGTCTTTATTAATTAGAGCTATATTGATTAAAGAGCGCTTTTGTAAAAGGAGCATGATAAATAACTTTCACTTCGCTGGAGTGAAACAAACAAAGCAAAATATAATACATTTAGTAAAGCTCAGAAAAAGCAAAACATAATAAAGTAAAAATTCAGACGTATGCAGTTCACAGGAAATATGCCTAAAACAAAACCACCCAGAAGTAATAAAATAAAAGAATGAGTAAGGAATTATCAGTTTAAATGTATATCCTTTAGAGAAGACTTACCTAAAACCCCAGTTTACTTCCGCTGCTAAATGCTCCTATGACATCCTGTATTTTTCCTGCATAGAATTTATCACTACTACTTCACGTTCTAAGCTCTGTAAGGAAATGCACCAGGTCTGTTTTGCTCACTGCTTTATCTCCAGTGCCCAACACAGTGCTTGGAATATAAGAAATATTCATTGAATAGATGTATTCTTAAAAATACAGTAAATTAAAAAAAACAGGAGCACAGATGACAACATTAATTTCAAACTAAGTAGATTTCAAAGTAAAAAGCAATCAAATAAAACAGAAGAGTAATTTTAACTCTGTAAAAGAAAGAATTCTCAGCTGTGAATCTGTTTTTTGCAAAAAATATGGAATCAAAAATATATAAAGCAAGAAATAATAATTCAAAGAGAAGATTGATGATGACAGACTATAAAAATATTCAACTCCCTTCCTGACAAAATATCATGAAATAACAAAAAAAAGTTAATATCTAATAGATCCATATCAGCAGTGGAAAGTAAAAAGAAATTGGCCAGAGGTTTCTACTTCGTATAGGATAGAGAAGATCTTAAAAGATTGCTACCCACTTCATTACAGTAAGAAAAAAGATAAAATAAAATTCATACTTAATTTTAAAGTGGTCAAAGAGTGAGCGGTGGAACTAGAGAAACCCAAATGAGCCATATTCCAGTCAAAAGACGTCCTTTATAGATGAATGGTAAGCAGTGGCTGATTTCATACCTGGGGCCAGTTGCTTACAGTAAGAGGATGAGCCTATCATCAGTAGAGTGAAAGGAAGAAAACTAGCCAAATTTTTAATAACAGTATGGGCTGGCATGACATGTAGGTATCTGGAAGAGCCACAAATGCAAAAGTAAATTTCCCAGCTTGACATTTCTCCTCCATGGGAAGTTTCCTATGAAAGTGGTGGTACATGCAGAGCTGGAAAATAGAAATCTTATATCTCTGTACATTAGTTAGGTTTTAGGCCCTGATGGAGTTGAATCCAGAAGTGAACTGAAATGAACTTAAGCTACAACTCAGACTCCTTCAACTCAAATCCTGAGTGTGGCTGGTCACTCAGCATAGCCTGAGTAGTTGGGGTTGGGTTGAAGGGCAAAAGGAGATCTCGATAATCTCTTCTGAAACCAGAAATAAATGAAAACTAATAAAAACTTTGCCTGTTTTCAGCTAAGCACTATAGATGGTTGAATTTGAATGATCAGCCCCTCATGCTAGCTGCCTGACATAAAAAAAAAATCACATATCCTCTCATATTCTATTTGGAAAAACAGAACATAACAAAAAACCTTATTTAGCTCAAATAGTACCTATTAAAACCTTTATCTACTTTTGTTTTTCTATACAAGATGTTTTGTATGCAATAAATATTTATGAAGACAGGCAAAGAAAGAGAAAAATGTGATCCCTAACTGAGAAAAGAGATAATCAGCAGAGGCAGACTATGGATGCCCCTGATGTTAGAAATAAAGACGAGGAAAACAAAATTACTTGTGAAGGATTGTATGTTAAAAGTTTAGAGGAAAAGTTAGACATAATAACAGGTGGGACATTTCAGCAGAGAAATCAAAGCTTATAAAAGAACCAAGTCAAAAGGTCTAGAACCGAAACATACAATATTAATACAATACAGTACAATAAAATATCAGAAATGGATGGACTTTATAGAAGACTAAACAGAAGAAAGAATCATCAAACTCAGAAAGTTCAATAGAAAACCCCCAAACTGAAGCATAAAGCAAAAAAGAATGAAAAAATTACAAGTGTCAGAGATCTGTGGGCCAATGTCACATGACTCAACATACATGTAACTGGGCCCAGAAAGAGAGAAAGAGAGAATAAAGGAAAATAAATATTTGAAGAAATATTAGCCAAATATTTTCTAAAATTAATGAAAGCTATCAACCCTTTGGTCCAAGGGACTCAATGAAACCCAAGCAAAAGAAATACAAAGAAAAACACACCTAGACACATCATAGTCAAATGACTGTAAAACAAAGATTAAAAAGAAAATGTTAAAAGCAGTGAGAAATAAAGACACATTACATTTACAAGAATAATGGCAGATTTTTCATTAGTAACAGTGGAATCCAGAAGAGAGTGACATTTTTAAAAAGCTGACAAAAGAAAAAAAGAAAAAATTGTCAACCCAAATGATAAAGTGGTAAGCTCTAAGCAGTAAGTAACCACTGGTTTTGATTTCTTCTAAAGACTTTTTACATCTTCTGTAACCATAATACATTGTTTAAACTTAACATTTAAAAAATAAGAAAAAATTATATATGGGTCATACTTAGTATGAAAGAATCATAAGAAAACAATTTGACTAATCTTTGTAGTTATTATCAAATACCAAAATGGTAAGCACTATGTTTTTACTAATCTTTGTAAAATATTTCTATCTGAACATTAACCAACACAACAGAGGTTTTATGTGACAACAGCACTTTTATAAAGAGATCAAAAGAAAGGAACAATCACATCTATTGGGGGCACATCAGAAAACATTAAAGGAAGAGGTGAAATTTGAGGTTTGTTTAAAAGCTTTTTAAGCAAATGGAGAAAAGACCCAGAGTGGGAATCTCAGGATTTTTTTGAGAAGCACATAATAATAGAGATCTTTTTCTTAGATGGAGGAAATGAAAACTAAGGTAGAAAAGAATATTGCCATCAATAGCGGAGGATCTTGAAAGCTCTAATTTGTAGGCAATGGGAAGCACTGATTTTTTTTAGAGCACAGAAGAGATATGACCAATATTATGCTTTAGGAAGACAAATCCATACATTGTGAGTACTATTGGAGGGAAAGAAGAAGAAACTAGAGCCAGGATGATCAGCTTGAATAAGCAGCATTAATACAGGAAAGAGGAAATAAAGACCAGAACTACAGAGATGGCAGTGAAAAAGGAGATACGGCAGGAACCAGATTGACTGAGCCTGGCAAATGGCTGGACGTGGAAAGCCATGGAGAAGAGAAGTTAATGATAAACCACTGTGAATGAAAGCATCGTATCGATATTCTATTAATAACATACATACATATTTTTAAATGGGGATTGTAATTGCTAGATATGTTAAGTCTGAACTTTTGGAGGTACATAAAGAAGTAAGAGTTAGTTGGAAATAAAAATATGAAGCTTCAAAGAGACAGAAAGAGTAAACTAAGAAAACATACTGGGGATCATCTCAGTTGAAGCCAAATGAGTAGCTGAAATTGCTCAGGGAAAGAGTGTATGGAGAGAAAATAGGAGCAAATAGGTCAAATGATTTAACCTTGAAGAATATTCAGAAGAGGGCTGAGGAGAGGAGATTTAAGAATGAAAGACCAGAGGAGAACCACTTAGGTACAGGTTCATAGAAGCCAAGGGAGGATACAGTAGAAAACATGGAAAGCAGGAAAATTTCTAGTTATGACTAATCTGCCTCCAAACAGAAGATTTTTAAAAATACTTTGGGGACCCTACTTATCTACAGCAGATATTATGGAGACAAAAGAAACAAAAACATATATACTGGGACTTCCCTGGTGGTCCAGTGGTTAAGATTCTACGCTCTTAATGCAGGGGGTACGTGTTCAATCGAACTAAGGTCCCGCGTGCTGTGTGGCCAAAAGAAACCAAAAACAACAACAACAACAAAAATCCCAAGCAACAACCAATGAAAAGCAAACCATATATACTTCCTCACTGCTAGTCCAAGGAATGCTTTGTAGAATTTGCGGAATTCATTTACAAAATTATAAACTGGAAATCACAGTTTTCATAGATATTTCCCGAGACTATGTCCTAAATTTGCAAAAACAGATGCTTACAGAAGCTGTTAGCAAGTCACAAAATGCTTCAGATACCATTAGGTATCAAATTAGGTATGAAATTAGGTTCATTCATTTATAAATAAATAAATAAATTTAAAAATAACATAACTAAGCAAATATTTATTGAATACCTACTATGTGTCAAGTACTATTCTAGGCACTGGAATAGAAACTGTTCCTCTTTTTACTAAAGAAAATGGAATATATTATAGATACCTACAAAATTCTAGTAAATTCCACGATGAGTCTTTTAATGCTAAAATTGCTGCTCTGTTCCTTGTTTTTAAGGTTCATCTATCTTTGCTCTGGATCCTGGTCTCTCCTATGGCCATGAAATTAACTAGTTATCTACAGGTTAATTACCACGGTGGACTGGTTATTTTCTTTATTGTGATCGGAGAAAATAGTCAACAGCATGAACAGATAAGAGAAGTTAAGAACTGAGAATGGGGACTGAACAAAGGTGTTCACTGATAACATTCCAGACAATTCCTTAAAGGAGAGGTGAGGATGGAAGCCATTAGAAGGTGTCAAAGAGTAAACAGGTATTTAAAGCAGGGAGGAGATAACACCCTTTAGCCTCAGCTCATTTCATCTACTGTCTTCAACCTAATTCAACAAATATTTATAAAGGAAGTACTAATATCCAAAACTGTGGTTGCTTTTTGTAAAAGAAAGACTTGGAGACATTATCACACGAATAAATCACTCTATACCCATGGTTCTCACCTTGCACTGTGCATCAGAATCACATAGAGAACTTTTTGTAAATACATATGCTCAGTCTCTACTTCCAGAGATTTTGATTCAGTCAATTTAGAAAAGGGTCCAGGCATCAATATTTTTTAAAAGCACCCTGTTGATTCTAAAGTGTGGGCTATGCTAGAATGCCCCAATAGCCCAATCAGCATGCCACTGTGAGACCTCTCCTTGGGCAACATAAAGCAGCAAGGGAGAAGTTGAAGCTCAGGCTATCTGTTTAGTTGGCCTTTACTGTGCTATTCAAAGAAGAGGTTCAAGAATTTTGGCATGATTATTTTCTTAGCATTTTTTAAAAGCCACAATTTGATTATAAATTTGTAAACCAGATCAATAAGAATCTGGAATTTTCACAGAGGACAGCTTCCAGAGCTTCTCCCTTCCTTCCTTCCTTCCTTCCTTCCTTCCTTCCTTCCTTCCTTCCTTCCTTCCTTCTTTTCTTTTTCTTTTTCTTTTCCTTTAACTTACAATGTAGTAGTGGCTACAATGGGGAACTAATTACTACGTAATCATTTCAAGGGAGTAATTAATGTATTTCCTTTTTTTCTTTTCTCCAAAAGAAGTGTTTACATAATCCAACATATTGTCAGTAAAGAATTTACAAGTGGGACCGATTCCATTTCTGCTGATGTGTTGTATCTGGCTTTGTAATTGAGAACCTGAATCCATTGTACCCACAAATAAACACAGGTCTTCCCAGGGCTGATATTTATCATTTGGACAATCATTGGATTGTGGTCTGACAGTAACTTGGTCTGGAAAAAAATCATTTTGGTAGACAAAACAGGATGTTTAAATGAGACTCTTTCTGTTTGAGTTTATAGTTGAGACCAATACATACTACATTCAAGAGGGAGTGCTATGCCATCTAGGCCTTCTATGTAGGACTTGGAAAAGAGATGCCTCAAACTAGTTCTCCTGCCTCCAAGTTAAGGCAGTGGTTTCCCAACTTTGCATCTTGTAAAAAGGATAACAGTTCATGAGAGCCCCGTATTGAGGATTTCTTAAGGGGTTCTTGAGAGTTACTTCCAGAGAACCACTTATAGGATCTACAATGTATTTCCCTAGAGCATAGTATGGGAATAGAGACTGGTACCTGATTCATGCCTAAAAATTCCAAAAGCTAGTGGGCAGGAGAAGAGCGCTGCTTTAAGGAGGACTTGCATTTCAATCTAATGGTTGAAGACAGGTGAGTTTTCCCATGGACCAAATGGACCTATGAAAGATATCCAGGCTTAAAAGGCCTTTGACATGGAAGCAACCCAAGTGTCTATCAATAGATGAATGAATGAACACAATGTGGTATATACCTACAATAGAATATTAACCAGCTTTAAAAAGGAAGAAAATTCTGACACATGCTACAACATGGATAAGTCTCAAAGACATTATGCTGAGTGAAATAATCCAGTCACAAAAGGACAAGTACTGTATGATTCTGCTTACGTGAAGTATCTTGAGTAGTGAAATTCATAGACATAAAAGTAGAATGGTAGTTGCCATGGGCTGCATGGAAGGAAGAATGAGGAGTTGGCATTCAATGGGCACAGAGTTTCAGTTTGGGAAGATGGAATAGTTCTGGTGATGGATGGTGGTGATGGTTGCACAACAATGTGAATATACTTAATGCCACTGAACTGCACACTTAAAAACAGTAAATTTTATGTTGTGTCTATTTTAACATAATTAAAAAAGAAAAACAAAAACAGACCCTGACCAAGCAGATTTGCTGGAGGAGTGAAATGATCCCCATAGAGGAAGGGTCTGAATGGGCCCCCGAAGCCAAGGGCTGGGAGAGGATTATAACCTGTCAGTCAGGAGAGGCAAACTCACATCAGGGATGGCCATCAGGACACCGCTAGCCCCGACAGTCCTCTAAGAATTTATAAAAGCAACTCATGATAAAAAGAGCATGCTGACATCTAGAGGGCCCTGAAACCAACTTAGGACAGCATCAATCATGTAAGGCTTTGCCCTCTCATCTGACCTCCCTACAACTGTCTTAGGGGAGGAAGTGAAGTGAGGAAGCATAACAAAGCCCACCATGACCTTCTCCTGACCATAGGTTTCTAACCCTGGGCAAGGGGAAAAGCTCAGAGACTATTTAACACCTGAGTATGTCAGAAGAGCTGTGGAATCTACCAGGGTACACTCAAGAGTGGGAAAGATTGATTCAACAGAGTAGGTTTAAAGGAAGAGGGGTGAGAAAGAATGGCATTCTGCTGGCATCTTAGGAGTCTAACCTTTTCAGTCACCCAGCTAGAGAGAAATCTCTCCTTGGAGCTTAGGAGATTGCTCATGGAGAATCATCTCTTTCACTTCTCTCCTTCTTCCCTACTTTCAGGAAGACAGGCTGGTCCCTTAATCATCATCTAAGGAAATACCCCAGGGAACATGGTATCTGGGAAGAGGTTCCCATCCCCAAATAAGTAAATACCAATTTTCTACTCATGGCTTATAAATGGGGAAAGGGATACAGAGGTGCTGCTATGTGGTCAGCAAGAGCATCATTAAAATGACTTTCAGCTCCTCCATCACAGCCCTAGCTTTCCCCTTTCGGAATGTTGATGTGGCAGACCAAAATAACTATTTGTGGCTACATGCAATCATTTATTCAATACATTTTTATTGAGTACCATTATATATAAAACACAAAAAGGAGTAAAAGATAGATAAGACACGATCATATGCTTTGATGGACATATGTTCTAGCAGAGGAAAACATACGGACTCACCATTAACTGTAATATAGGGCAAAGAGAGGAACAAATAACTATGAGATTAGCAAACTTTGAATGATGGTACAATTTTGAGGGGAAATTGCATAATTGGAACAGAATAACTAAAGTGGAGAGGATGTTAGAGCAAAGATCAGAGGGCAGAGAAGCAGGTGGCTGATTTGTAGACTATGATGTAGTTGAGTTTGCAATTAGCATAGAATATGCTGTGAAGAGAAATGAGGGGCAAGGGCAGGAAGATAGTTTGATATGAGATTTCCAAAGGCCAGGAGTTTTTACTGTGATAGGTAATGGGGGAGTAATTTAGGGTCTATGAGTGGGTGAATGATGCAATCTAAAATACGGTCTAGGAAGAACAAATAGAAGGCTATTACAATTGCTCAGTCAAGAGGTAATGAAGCCCTTAAGTGGGATGGTTGCTGTGGCAATTGGAAAGGAGGAAATGGATGGGAGAGGCTTTTGGGAGGTAGAATAAATGGGGCTTGGCTCCTGATTGCATATGCCCTTTCCACACCCTCTGTTTGACCTTCATTCCTTCCCTCTTTTGATCGTAAAGGTGTATAAGGTGTCCCTTAATACCCTGACTTATATTTCCTGGAAAATTTCTCATCAGTGTTAGGTAAGGCTTCATTTGCAGTATCTATGAAAGACACCCCAAAGGACAATTCTTGATGTTCAAAATGAAGAAGTAATATTCTACATCTACATTCGTGTTGTATTTTCTCTGTATTCGAGACTTACAGGTAAAGTTTTCCCCCTTTTATCCTAGAATCCTTACTGTCAGAAAATGTAAACACACATTAGTATATTTCTCATGAAGTTCCTGCTGCTCATGCAAAATGGAAAACAGGATCATAAAATTAAAATCATTAAAAATGATAGTAAATTCTTTTCTTTGTTCCGTTATTCAGCTTTAAGAACATCTCTGTTCTCTAAGCGCCTTAGAGTATTAACTTTATATATTTAGGAACAAAAGAATTTAACAATATTCATATTTATGTATAATAATTATAAATACATAATTTTAAAGTATAGATCTATTCAGAAGTTGATGTATACTATAGTGCAGGTAGATCTCATTCCAGAGTTTGGGTTTAGTAGCTCTCAACACATCATTTTTTGTCTTCATAAAGCTCTGAGATAAGAAACCCTTCCAAAGAAAATTCCCTGGCAGTCCAGTAGTTAGGACTCTGCAATTTCACTGCCGAGGGCCTGGGTTCGATCCCTAATGGATCCCCAGTTGGGGAACTAGGATTCCATGAGCTATGCAGTGCAGCCCCAAAAAAGAAATCCTTCCAGATATTCTTGCATATGGATTCCTGGGCTAGGGAGAGAGGTGGATACCCCCTGATTATTAGAATCAAAAATTTGGTATCTGGTGAGGTGGGGGTTGAGTGGAAGTGGGAGGGAGAAAACCAAGATGGCAACACTAGAATTCTGACTGGGAATGCTGCTTTTGACACTGGGAACATTACTTTTGACAAATAAAGCATACAGAACATACAAATCCACACAAATAGGGCAGCTTCCGAAAAGTGAGATTGTCACAAGGCTCAGAGTTGGGCTGGAAATTTGAGAGTGTCAGCAATACTTTTTGTGTCTAAGGACAGAAGGTATCTGAGTTACACAAATAAGAGGGTGTTCACCGTGAACCCAAGAGAACAATTCATGAGTGCGGAGGCTATGACTACATTAGCACAGGGAGGGCCGCATATGACAGGATCAGTTTCCCCATCTGAGTCGCATATCTTCATAGAGAGGTTTTTTCTCATGGTAATAATAGTTGTGTGTTTCCAGAATATCTATACATATTCAAAACACACTCATAATACATTTTATATCCTGACAAATTTATTCTGGATCATCACTTTTAATAATCCTAATATTTAAAAACTGTATTTAACTGTACAACATATATGGCTGGGCTTCAAGGAATCTGTTAGCTCCTTGAAATTATATGTAAAACTATGTGTATATGTATATTTTCCCAGAGAGGGCCTCTAGCTTTCATCAAATTCAAACCTATGACTCTAAAATGATTAAGACCCAATGAGTAGATCATTAAAAATTGAGAAATTAAGCCCCATAACAAGGACTTTTTTCCCCTCATAAAATCTGGGCTTTTAGCATAAATTTCAACATAATTATTGTACTTACATCAAGAGCCACAGACTGCTTGGCCCACGACTTCTTCACTTGATCATACATAATTGTATTGTTGATGCCAAGGCCACAAAAGATGACAAAAGCCTAGGAAAGAGAAAGCTCACTAATTAAAAATTGCAATAACTCATTGGCATAATCTAATATAAAAGCAGGCAGTCATCAGGAATGGGCCTTAAAATATAATTTTATTATATACAGAGGTAGGCCTTGGGGAAATATGTACATTAAAATTCTTAATTATTGTCATGTAACAACTTTATCGCTCACATTGCACGTGAGAAAAATTATTAATTTAATCTCATTGTGAAGAAATGACTTCACATATTGAAAAAATACAGTCTGTTTAAATACATTCTTAATTTATTTAAGTTGTGAACGGATTGTGGTCATTTCGTCCTATTTAACCAATAGCCACCTCTTTCAGTAGCTAGGCTAATAACATATTTTGGTAAGGAAACCAAGTGAGTGTAACCACAAGGTGAATGGTAAGGGGATGGAGGATTCCCATTTAGAACCAGTTAGTAAAGAAGCCCTGATGTATCCTTGGCTAGAGAAAAATAATCATGGGGCTTTCACGTTGTTTACTGGTACAAAGTAGACTTTGTACTCCTAGGAAGCCTGTTCAAGGCTAACCTCTCCTGCTAGAGGACAGACTGGAGTAAACGGAAGCTTGTAAACACGAGAGGTGATGACAAGTGTGCCCAGCCTGGCAGAGCCGGCCAGAGGTCTCGGGACTGAACACACGTGAACAAGACAACGATAAGACTAACACTTTGGAGAGACGAGGGAGGCAATTCAATTCTGTAAAAAACAATCAATTAGGATAAAAAAATCTAATGCATGAAAAAGAGAACCAAATCTTACCTAAACATTGATGTATTCTTTAAATCTTCCTTTAAATTTCATCATACTGTCAAAGTATAATGATTAATAATGGTCAATTAATAATTACTTATCCTTCCTAATGTGGGCAAGCTGTAACCAGGAGACTATTGGTGACTCAGCTATAAGCCCTGGCTCACAAGCCTATTTTCTTACCTCAAAAAGTCGTTGATCTGCATCATCGAAAGGTTTCCCATCAAGTCTATTTAACACCTGAGCCACTCCTGTGAAAAGAGGTTGGGATGTGTGGTCATTTTTGGCACTGAACACTGTGTTCCTACGATATAGTAAGATGACTCTATGCTCCCTTAAGTGCAGACAGCTTAATCCCTGGTTGCTCTAACACCTGCTGCCTCCATGAGAGCAGATCTGAGGTGTACAGGGATACAGTCTATTTTCCAGCTGTGATATCCAGACCAGGTCTCAGCAAAGGCTGCAGTTCTACCAGGCAGCAATCAGATTCCCTGAAAATGGTTTTCAAGATGACTATGCACAATAATTTATATATCTGGCATTCACATATATACACAATTGTATACATATACACAAAGCTGAATATCTATAACTGTATGTATAATGAAACACATACATACACACACTATATATATATAAATTTTAATTATATATAATTTAAAAGTATATAAAATATAATGTATATAATTATATAAATATATAAATTTAAAAATATATATAATTAAAATTTTTTTCAATCATCTGAACCACAGTGCTTGATAAGGAAACATGGCATAGCGATTAAGAACATAGGCTCTGGAGTTAGACTGTCTTGGATTGAATTTTCGACTCCACCATTAGTGGTGTTGCCATGAGCACATTACCTAACTTTTTTTAAACACTGAATTTCCTCAGCGGTAAAATGAAGATTAAAATGTTAACTATCTCAGTGGGTTATGAAGATTAGACAAGATAACATCTGAATAATGTTTGTAAAGCATATTGTTCCACATGGAGATAACACTCAAGAAATGTTAGGAATTATGATACAGTTAACCTTCAAAGCAAGGTTAGTTTTGTTGCCTGCTACCAACGGGGTTCAACTTGTTTTAACAAATTTCACTTGTGTGTGTCTTCTTTCCAAAGTTCATTTCCAGCATTATACCAGATATTTCGGGCATGACTACCAAAGCACACAAGTCTAACTGGAAAAATTCAACAATCTTGAAAACCATTCTCTTGTGTCCCTATTTAGCATAAACAAAAAATAACCGTAATTCTAAGGCACGCTTATATTTTTAAAAATACCTAACTTCCCATCAGGGAAGTAAGTCATCATATGCTAGAAGACATGTGTAATGAAATACAAAGCTTTTAGTGTGTAACAGGCAAACTACAATTTCAGTTTTGAAAGATGTTTACTGTGTTAGAAATGAAATGTAGGACTGCATGTGAGATTGCCATTGGACAGCTACAGATAACACATGGTGTTTCTCATGAACTTTCTCTTCTCTTTAAGCTTAAACATATTCTGGGAATTCCCTGGTGGTCCAGTGGTTAGGACTCAGCGCTTCCACTGCTCAGGGCAGGGGTTCCCTGGTTGGGGAACTAAGATCCCACATACCATGCAGTGCGGCCAAAAAACCCCCCGAAAACAAAAACCAAAACCCAAAAACCTTACGTATATTTGAAACTACACATGATGTAATTCAATGCTTTGTATTAGGGGCTCAAATTCTCAAATCTTAGAATATTTTTTATGTTCAATAATGTACTAGTATTTTCTGCAAATTAAGCAAACTGATGAAAAAATTCTCTGAGAATTCAAGTCTTAACAATATTGACAGAATACTTAATCCTTTGGTAAGCCCAGTATCTTAGAGTTTAAGAGAAAACCTTTGGGTGAAGCAAAGAGAAGCAAATAGTTATATTAGTTACCTTACGTCTCAGAAAAATAACACATTTTCATCATGTTTAAATAACTAATATCTCCATCCTTCTTGACTTTAACTACTGACCCCTTCTTGCCTAGCCTTCTTTCTGAGGTTTGAGATTTTCCTAACTGAATTTTTGAGGGAAAGGAAAGGAGCAGGGAGGGAGAGAAAAATAGGAAATTGCTTTGGCCCACAATTCCCTTATTCTGGGGGAAGTGAAACCTATTTTGGAACCATCCAGGCAGAAAGACACATGTTCAGTACCTGTCTAACGATGCACATCCTTTCTTCCTTTGCATTTACTCTATGTGTAAAAGCACAGATGTAAATATATAGATGTACCAGGAGTTAAGAAGCCTGAGGTTTATTTGGGACTCTGCTACTAACTCACTTTGTGACCTTACTCAAGTCTTTCCTCTCTCTTTGGGCCTCAATTTCCACAAAGATAAAAGAGTTCAGTTAGCTGCTTTCTGAAATACCCTCCAACTTCAAAATGATTGGTTCTTATTTAAAGGAATAAATATTGGTTCATTGTCCTGTTTAACGTTGATTCATCAGGAGTCTTCGCTTATGAGGTTACACAAGAGTATGAGACGTGAGTGGATGAGTCCTGGACATTAAAAGGGGGACATTTTTAAAAAAAGATGGATGTATTTTAAGGTAAATTGTATTTCTTTATAAGAGAAGTTTGAACTATTTAGGTAATGTCTTACCAATTATTTGATGGTTACTATTCCAAATAGGTACGCAGAGAACCGATCTTATATGAAAACCAGATATCTGGTCAGCCTAGGATATAAGAAAGTAATGTATTAAAATTAAATATTATCTACCCATTTCTGATATACAGCTTACCACTCTTCATAACAGATAGTTAAAGATAACTTTTTAAAAAGACATATTATAATCTAATTTTAATGCATATATTCACTTGTCTCTTTTCATTCAAAACATCACAATGCACATCCCCAGGAAATCAAGCCCTAACCAAATATGAATCAAGCAGTACACCCCACACCAGCACGACCTCCCCCAATCCCTGCAACCACATAAAGCTGAATGGAAAATTATCTTGATCATGCCACCACCAGACAAGAATTCTGGCAATTGTTTCTGCTCTGAGTACTTAAGGCATTTTAATTAAACCAGTGGTCAATATTTCTCTTTGAGCACATATGTTAGTAAAAAAATTAAGCCTATAATGCTGTTATACGTGTGTTTACTTTTTAAAAATTAATTGAAGTATAGCTGATTTACAATGTTGTGTTAATTTCTGCTGTACTGCAGTGATTCAGTTATATATATATATTCTTTTTCATATTCTTTTCCATTATGATTTATCACACAGGACATTAACTATAGTTCCCTATACTATACAGTGGAACCTTGTTGTTTATCCATGTATTTACTTTTAATACTCTATTTTTCTAACGTTACTGATTTATCACGTATGTTGTAAATTCATATAAAAATAGAAGTTGCAAAAGATAAGATAAAAGGTTCAAGAATCTTTCTGTACCCTAACAGATTGTCAGAAGATGATATATTTAAAACACAAAAGTATAATTATCAGCATCAGACAAACGTCATTCAGTAGCAAGCTCCACTTAATATTAAAACCAATGATTCATATTTTAATTGTTAGATAAGAGCTACTAAAGACTGAAAGGGTGTCAGCGAATTGATAAGATCTTGATTTCTAGTGAGAAAGGCCAACCTGTCATCCCAATCCAATCAAAGAAAAAATAAAATATTGAGGTTCTGGATTATGGTTATTGAGATAAAAGATTTTTTTTATATTTTAAAATATTTATTGCAGATGTTGAGCTACATATTTTAAAAATTTGAAGCTGGAAGTTAATTTATACACCTAAATTTCATATTTTGATTTTTTTTTTTTTTGGTTTTCCTATGAGGAATTAATTTTCCAGATGTCTTCTACTCATGATACCAGTGTGTTACTTTCTTTTTTAATTTTTTAATCCTTTTCTAGAAATTTTCCCCTATTCCTAGCTCAAGAAGATATTCTCCTATTATTTCCCTAGAATCTTTATTGTTTTAACTCTTACATTTAGATTTACAATCCATAATTTTTGAGTATGGTGTGAGCTGAGAGTCAAGGTTCTTTTTGTTTTTCTTGGTGGATATCCAATTGGCCCAGAACCAATCTGGGGGTGGAGGGGAATGCCTCTCCCTGCCACTATCCAGTACCACTTTTTTTCATTAATCATGTGTCAATATATGTAAGGATCTGTTTCTGGACTCTATTCTACTTCACTGATTTATGGGTCTATCCTCATGCCAATATAATACTGCCTCGAATAATAAAGTCTTATCACAACTCTTGGTATCTAGTGGTATAATTTCTCCCACTTTGTTCTTCTTTAAGATTGTCTTGACCATTGTTGGCCCTTGGCATTTCCATATTAATTTTAGAATCAATTTGAAGTACACACACACACACTCTCACTCACGCACACTGCTGAGATTTTTATTGGGATTCTATTGAATTTGTCAGTAAATTTGGAAGAAACGTGATGTCTTTACATAATTGAGTCTCTCGATCCATAACATCTCTCTATTTAGGGTTCTTAAAATTTCTCTAAGCAAAGTTTTATAGTTTTCCATGTAAAAGTCTTACATACAATTTGTTATATTTGTACCTGGTGCTTTATAAGTTCATGTTATTATAAATGGTAGTATTAATTTATTTTCTAATGCTTTAAATTGACATATAGAAATATCATTTGTTTCTGTATATTGATATATAGAAATATAATTGATTTTTGTATACTGAACTTGCATCCATCAGTCTTGCTAAATTCAATTATTAACTTTAATATCTGTAGTGCTTTGGATTTTCTAGGGGCATTATCATGCCATCTCACTCTTCCATTCTATGCCTTTTAATCATGTGATTTTACATCATGTGATTTTTTTCTTTTTCCATTTGTTAATATAGTAAATTACACCAAATGATTTTTGAGAATTCCAGAAAAAAACTAAAAAAGCCAAAAGCATGGGCATAAATCATTCATCAGTGAACTCTTTCATCATATATTTATTTACCACCTCATATGCACCAGACACATTGCTGGGTGTTAAAAGGAATTCAAACAGCTATTACCCTTGAGGAGCTCAGAGTCTAGTCAAGACAGAAGTAGTTAAGATAAAATAAGTGCCCAAGTAAAGAATGTTCAAAACACTACAGAAAAGCCAGCAACTGACTGTTTGGAGAAATCTGGAGCCGTTTTAGCTCCTTAAAAGTCCATCTTCAAAGATGAGGGTGACAATGACGTTGACAAGGTAACATTTACTGGATGCTCAGCTGATGTCAGGAACCTTGCTCTGCACTTTCACATGCCTTGTTGCATATACTTACCCAGACAACCCTATGGGGTAGCAACTGTTAGCATCTCCCTTAACAGATAAGACCTAGAGAGACTGACTGCCTTGAAAGTGAAAAGACTGGTTCAAAGGAAGCCAGACGATCACAAACACATCTATCAAAATTATCTTCCAAAAGAACACAGTGGTTTTCTTCCTCTCCCTAAGGAGAGAGTCTGAATAATAGCAATGCCAGTGAGCACGAAGAGAAGGAAGTCAGTTTTAGAGAGGGCTGGGAGGAATAATCTCTAGACTTGGGCTGGCCAAAGCAGCACTAGGATGGTTGGGTGTGTTTTGTTTTGCTGAAGATCATACACAATTGTCAGTGGTCCTGCCCTAGCCCTGAGCAGTAGGCACAATTGGCTCTGCCAACTCTTGGGACAACCGTAGACCCTGTCTAACCACTGCCAGGAAATCTGAAGCATCTGAGGGTAGAGATCACAGTGCAAGAAGAAAGGGAGCATGCGCTGAGTGAGAGAAACAAGGAGAGAGACAGCCTGAGAGGCTTGGTGGTGAGAAAAATAAACCTTAGGCTGTTTGTCAGTAAAATAAAAGATAATTTTGCTTACCAAAAATTAGTGTAGTTCCCCAAAAGAATTTTTGTTCTATGTTTCTCCCATCCCTACAAAAGATAACATTGAGGTTCCTGGTTTGAGGAAGGGTGGTGGAGCTCCTTGAGGTGGAGAACACAGGAAGTTTGAGGGAAATGATTCCGAATTCAAGCTTGCACACATTATAATTGAGAGGGTTACGGGAGGGGAGGAAAAGAAGGAGCCTCTGGTGTTAATTGTGTGGGTAAAACCACCAAGAAAGAACTTGTCCAATAAAGAGACAGAAAGGATGAAAAATTGAACCTTAGGGGACACAATATGTAGGACAGGAAGAAGAAGTTGCGAGGGAAAAGAACTCCAAAGCTCATACACTTCAGCTCAGGCTTTACAGCATTCCTAACATGTGAACACATTGCTAACAGCCTTTCTAGAAATAGATTTGTTGTCATATATATCCAGAGTATAAAAAGTATAAACACCCTTTGCCTTATCAATTTTATGTCTAGGAATTTACCCTATGGTAATTATCATAGCTAAGCACAAAAGTTTACATATAAAGGTATGAACCCTAGCATTATTTATGATAATGATAGATCAGAAATAACCTGAATATCCCACTGGAGCGAGTTGGTTAAGTAAATCATAGCACAGCGGAATATTATCCATCTAAATAAAATCATGCTATAGAAGAATACTTGTAAACAGGGAAAATTTTAATATCTGAAGTGATAATAGTGTGGGTGTACAAACATACATACATTGGGAAATCCTGGAAAAAATAATAACCACAATAGTTCCCTTTGAATTGTTTGTCCATGGGAGGTTTTGTTGGTTTCTTTACTTTTCAAATAAACTTTATTTTTTAAGAACAGTTTTAGGTTCATAATAGATGAGGGCAAAGGGCAAGTACAGAGAGTTCTCATATACCCTCTGCCTCCACACGTGCACACCAACACTCCTCACTGTCAACATCCCTTGTGGGAGTAGTACATTTGTACATTTGTTGCAACTGATGAACCCACACTGATTCACCACTATCATTCAAAGTCCATAGTTCACATTAGGGTTCACTCTTGATGCTGTATGTTCTTTTGGTTTTAACAACTTTATAATGACATGGATCCACCATTGTAGTATCACATAGAGTAGTTTCACTGCCCTAAAAATCCTCTGTACATCACCTATTCATCCATCCATCCCTCTGGCAACCACTGATCCTTTTTTCATTCAGCTCTATTGAGGTATAATTGACATACTTAAAGTGTACAACATGATGGTTTGATGTATGTGTGCACTGTGAAAGAACTCTGCCTATAGGAGTTTTTTAAACTACTATTTCTGTTTTCTAAATTTTAGATAATGAATTACTTGTACACAAAAGTTATTTTCTAAATAGAACTACAGGGGAACAACAGTGTCCAATGTTGCAGAATAGTCACATAGGATAAGCGCTGAAAATGGGCTATTGAATTTAGTAACACAGAAGGATAATTGAAGGCAAAGATAGTCAAGGGAAGAAGGAATGGGATCAGGAACAGAAGTTAAGCGGTTAGTTCTGGAGGAGAGTGAGGCCACACTGACAAAGCAGAGCTAGAGTCTCACATGGGCTGAGCCCAGAGGGAGGGGAGAGGTGCCCGAGAGTGTTGAGAATATTTCTAAGTCATTCCCGCTGTGGCTGAGGGAGGGAAGTGGGACCAGCACTAACTGGCTATGAGGACAGGGAAGAGGGGGTGGTGATGGTTAGCATGTCTGATGAGCCCAACAATACGGGAGAGGGGAAGAAGGAAGGATAGCAGAGTATGATGAGAGTGAATCTTCCGATTTTAAGATCATTAAGGCAATCCCCTAGCTGTCTATTTGTGGCAATGGATGTTGTTCCTGGAAAGTTAAACTAATCTAGGTTGGTTTATATGACTATATGGGAGCATATATCACCCTCTGCAGGGACTGAAGGAGAAGGAGATGGGAGATGAAGCCCGTTGTAGAAGCACAAGACCTCTGAAGAATGAATCCCAAACAGGGTAAGGAGATAGAAGAAAGTATGGAGGAAAGAATCATCTCTGGGCATCAGATGACGCAAGTTTCCAGATCGCATCAGTCAGTGGAGCTCAAAAATATCTATCTGCCGCTCGACCCCAATCAAGTCACCAAAACCCTTCATGCCTCAATTTTGTCATCAATATTTATCTCATGTATACCAAACTATTAACACTGGTTATCTCCAGATTTTAGCATTAGAGCAGCTTCTCATCATTTCTTCTTTCTGCTTTTTCTTATTTTCCAAGTTGTTTTATGAGAATATGTGTGTGAGAGGGTTTCAAAATTTGTAAGGTGTTTTACAAATGGAAATATTACTAGTATTAATACCTTCCCAGAAATATCTGCTTCATTGTTCCACAAAGTCCCTGCCCAATCATTCTTAGATTAAAATTCACATCATTAGAGTCCAAATGTTAGACCACGTGAGACTAAACAGCCTTTCTAGGAGGCTACCATTAAAATAAATATATTATCTAGGGGTGCCTAGTTCTTTCCAATTAAAGCTGTATATAATAAACTTGTGCCTAGTCTCTGTCCTCAACTGGGTCTTTCCAGTTAATGGTTATAATTTAAGATGGTTTACCTCACGGAGCCATCAAAATACTTGTCATATTTTCCAGACTCTCAAAGGCAGTCAAAGGAAATCTTAAAAGCATTGGTGATAACGTAATACTACTCATTAATGTCCAATGTGTTTTCTTTCCCTAGAATGATATGTGCAACTTTAATACTAATCTAAAGTAATACTTTATCCCCTAAACGCCAATCTACCAGTGAGAAATTCTGGTACTAGGACAAGTGAGGGAGGAGATGTTCTGAGTCAGTCCCCAGATTTCCCTGAAATAACAAAGAGACATTTCATCATGCCAACCTCACCTGCACATAGGCTTCTAGAACACTGCTTACAAATGATTCCTTAAGTTCCTGACAAAAGCACTCCTAAAATATAACTGACCTTTGGGCTTAGAGCTGAGGCATTGTCTCCACCACCGATGCTTTAAAGTCTGTTTAACTCTTAGAACCATGGGACGCCTATATGTCTTCACTGCCCACAGCTTCCCCATTGTATATCTTATTCAAATCTTAGGAATCCTCCTAACTTTCTTCACCCTCCTGCTCATCTGGAAACCTTATATCCATTGTCCAACCTTCCCTACCAAACCCTGCTCTTGGGAGAGGCTCTCAGCCTGGTTTACACTAAGTATCAGAGACTGAGAGATGACCCGGAGCAAATGCATTTAGGCAAAGCCACAGAGCCCTATCTCTTAATGGTTCCATTTTTGCACATTTCCCTTTGTAACAGAAGCATAACTGATAGACCAGAAGGCGTTATGAAGAATGGGAAAGGAGCTGCCCTGCCAGGCTAGCACTCAGCATCCCAGATTGCAGAAGTGCTTTGCTGTGAAGATCTGACAGGTGAAAGGAGCTTTAATGCTCTATGTCAAAGGATCTCAGAGCCTGAAGCCGCATTATCCTTAAGTGCTGCATGACAAGGGTAAGAACGATTGAGTTGCCTATAACAGGCTTTAATAAAAAAAAAAATCAGAGAAAGAACTTCACAGGGAAGGATTGCATGGGCTTGAAGAGTGACAGACTTAACATCGTGACACCTTAGATTTAACTGTGTAACTCTGGGCATCAGCCCCCCATGGCAGAGGAGATCTGGGTGCTGATGGGTTTTCCACCGCTCCTGAATTTGTAACACATAGATCACCAAACGATCCATGCATAAGGCCTGCCCTACTTTTTAGTTATTTTTTGCCATTCCCCTTGCTGAATCTTTCCTATTTAAATGTTGGGTCTAATTGTTCATTTCTGTTGCAGGCAGAAAACAAACCCTGCATGCAATGGCTCTGAAAATTCTTCCCATAACTATATAAATGGAAGGAAATACTAAATTAAGTAGCAGAATAGTATACTTTATATTGACTAAATAATAGCTTGTTGTGCATTAGTGTACTTGTTTTAAGGTATTCTTTTGATCTAGCATGAAAAGAAGGGCAGAAAGCTTCACAGATGATGTGCTAGAGTGTAACTAATTATTGGGAATTGAGTTCATAAGCACAACACTGGCTAAAAGCAAGAATAATTATTTCATGGTGAAGACATTTGTAAACAGAGTATGCACTCCAAGAAGCCACCTGACACAATGTCAGGTCATCTACAAGTGTAGTTTATGTACATGCTGTTGGGACAGTTTCAGACAAGGATATTAGTCAGAATAAAATCCAACCGACACTCCATGCTGGTGAGGGGAATAGAAAGTAATCCATCTAAATGCCCCAAAGATACAGCAAGGCAAGTTAGTTTACTTAGATCTTGCATTATTTCAATTCTGGTTTTGAGCAATTGTTTATAGTTTTCAGAGGGCTCATAATAGCCTGGTAAAATATAATTTCACATAAAATATAAAAGGTCCAACATTTTAAAACATCTTTATAATTTTGTCTGATTACAAAAATAATATAGACACGTGAAATTTTTAAGTTAAAACAAAATCAAAAGCTGTAATCTTGCCATCTTTAGAGATAGCAACTATTAGCATCTTGGGATAAGTTCTTCCTGATCTTTTCTTATAAATACATAATATGTTCATACATCAATTTATAACATATTCAACAATACATAATATATTCATAAATAACAGATAATATAGTCAACACTACTGAACAATATTCAACAATAATGCTTACTAGTTGTTGGGGATACATCAGTGAGCAAAACCAACAAAATTTGTACCTTCATTAAGCTTGCATTCTAGTGAGAGAAGACAGATGGTAAATAATACAAAAAATACATAAATAAATTATATGTTAGAAGGTATTAAAAATAGAGCAGGATAAAAGGGATTAGAAATAAGAGTACCAGACCTTACCAACAGGTAACATTTGAACAATGACTATAAAGAGGTGAGGATGTGAGTCATGCAGATGTTGGAGGAAGAGTATTTCAGCAGAGGAGTAGCCAGTGCAAAGGCCCTGAGGTAGGTGTGTGAGTGTCATGTTCCAGGAATAACAAGGAGACTGGTGTGGCTGGAGAAGTATGAATGGGGACTGGGGATAGATAATGAGGTGACACATTGTATAGGGCATTGTAAGCCTCTGAAAGAATTGTGAGTTTGGATTTTACTCTAGTGAAATAAGGAGATTGTGAAAAGTTTGTGAGCAGACTTATGATACAATATAACTTAAAAATTTAACCCCCCAGCTATTGTATTGAGAACAGAGTGTGGAGGGAAAGAGTGGAAGCGAAGAGGTAGATTAAGAAGTTACAGCCCCTCTTCAATATGGTGCTGGGAAAACTGGACAGCTACATGTAAAAGAATGAAATTAGAACACTCCCTAACACCATACACAAAAATAAACTCCAAATGGATTAAAGACCTAAACGTAAGGCCCAACACTATAAAACTCCTAGAGGAAAACATAGGAAGAACACTCTTTGACATAAATCACAGCATGATCTTTTTTGATCCACCCCCTAGAGTAATGGAAATAAAAACAAAAATAAATAAGTGGGACTTAATGAAACTTCAAAGCTTCTGCACAGCAAAGGAGACTATAAGCAAGATGAAAAGACAACCCTCAGAACGGGAGAAAATATTTGCAAACGAATCAACAGACAAAGGATTAATCTCCAAAATACATAAACAGTTCATCCAGCTCAATATCAAAAAAACAAACAACCCAATCAAAAAATGGGCAGAAGACCTAAATAGGCATTTCTCCAACAAAGACATATGGATGGCCAAGAGGCACATGAAAAGCTGCTCAACATCACTGATTATTAGAGAAATGCAAATCAAAACTACAGTGAGGTATCACTTCATACCGGTCAGAATGGCCATCGTCAGAAAATCTACAAACAGTAAATGCTGGAGAGGGTGTGGAGAAAAGGGAATGCTCTTGCACTGCTGGTGGGAATGTAAATTGATACAGCCACTATGGAGAACAGTATGGAGGTTCCTTGCAAAACTAAAAGCAGAGTTACCATATGACCCAGCAATCCCACTACTGGGCATATACCCAGAGAACACCATAATTCACAAAGACACGTGCACTCCAGTGTTCGCTGCAGCACTATTTACAATAACCAGGACGTGGAAGCAACCTAAATGTCCATCACCAGATGAATGGATAAAGAAGATGTGGTACATATATACAATGGAATATTACTCAGCTGTAAAGAGGAACGAAATTGGGACAGTTGTAGAGACGTGGATGGACCTAGAGACTGTCATACAGAATGAAGTGAGTCAGAAAGAGAAAAACAAATATTGTATGTTAAAACGCATATATGAGGAATATAGAAAAATGGTACAAATCAACCAGTTTGCAAGGCAGAAATAGAGACACAGATGTAGAAAACAAACATATGGACACCAAGTGGGGAAAGCGGGGAGGATTGGGGGGGAATGAATTGGGAGATTGGGATTGCCATATATACATTACTAATAAGAAAAAAAATACCAAATTATACACTCTAAATATATGCAGTTTATTGTATGTGAATTGTATCTCAATAAAAGTTCTCAAAGAAAAAAAAAAAAAAGAAGTTACAGCCATGAAATAGTCCAGAGATGATGGTGGCTTGGCCTGGGTGGTAGCAACTGAGTGGTGAGAAGTGGTCAGGCTTTGGATAAATTTTGCAGGTAGAGCCAATTGTACTTCCTGATGAGTTAGATGTGTAACATGAGAGAATCATGCCTGTAACTTTTTTTTACTTCAATAATGCTTTAATTGGCATTGGCACATTTAGCCTTACTGCATACCCAATGCTCACTATTTTCCTTTTGTAATATGCCTATGACATTTTTGACATAAGCATCAGGAAGAACTGAGTTGCCTTAACAGAAACAGGGAAACAGAGGAGCAAGCTAGGCAAAAAAAAGATTGTGAGTTCTGTTTTGGACATGTTAAATTTGAGGTGTCTGTTAGAAAAATATGTACATATATATGCATATATACCCACATATATTATTCTACACATACTTTTAAGCATTATTCTAAGCATACTTCTCTATGACTTGCTTTTGTTCTGGTGGACGTTTTTCCATATCAGGACATACAGATTATTTAATGGGATATTTTGTATGGTCTCAATTTTAGTCTTTATTATAGTGTGGTAAGTGGAATTCTAAAGATGGCCTCTAAGATTCACACCTGCCCACCCTCCACTTTGTACAAATCTGGCATCATCCCCTCCCCTCAAGTGTGGGCAGGACCTGTGTATAGGATAGGACCATCACTTCCTTGGTTAGGTTATGTTATAAGGCAAAAGTGATGGGATAGCCACTCCTATAATTACGTAAGTCACTCCTGACATTATGTAAGCCTCTGTGAGAGCCAACTGGAGGCTCTCCTGTTGGCTTTGAAGAAGTAAACTGCCATGTTGTGAGAGGGCCGTATGGCTCGTACCTGAGGTCAATCTCTAGGAGCTAAGAGAGGCTTTAGGCCAGCAGTCAGTAAGAGAATGGGGACCTCAGTCTATAACTGCAAGGAACTCAATTCTGCCAACAACCTGAATGGGCTTTGAAAAGAATGCCAAGACCAAATGAGAAAGCCCCATGGCCACCTCCTTGCTTTCAGCCCCGTGAGACCCTAAACAGAGAAAACAGTGACGCCGCGCCAGACTTCTGACCTACAGACACCATGAGATAATAAATAGGTGTTTGCCTTAAGTTGCTGAATTTGTAGTGATTTGTTAAACTGCAACTGAAAATTGACACACATGATGTTCCTGTCAATGTCTTTAGGAGCCAAGCACGAATATGCCCACCACGGCGCAAATGACTAATTAGACTACAAAACCCACTAGCACGATACCCGTGAACACGAGTGTTTCTTGAGCCACCATAAATAAATGTAATCAATTATATTTAGTAGGTCTTTTCTGTCTTGCACCTCTTTTGAGGAGCGCAGAATCTTGTAAGAGAATAAACACATAGTGATCTTCATAAGGCTGCAGAATTTAAACCTCAGAAACCTGGTTCTGGCTTTGTGACTATCTTATGTAACCATTCTGTCATAACTTTCCACCCATAAACCAAGGAGTTTGGCCTTAAAACCGTGCATGCTATCAAGCCCAGCAGGCACCACTCCTAGGAGTCAATTCAAACAGGCAGACAGAAGGCAAATAATCACTGTGCCTCGCTGCTAAGTCGTTCTGTTCACCACAAGGAGGGATCTCCATTAAATATTTAAAACAATGACAAAGAGAACACGCAGCAGGTGGACAGCCATGATTACTTGCCCCATAGCCCTCACAGCCAGTGCCTGACAGCACCTGGGATGAGGGTCACATCACATTAAAGACATCCCTTTGTAGCTTCTATCAAACGGAAAACCAACAGTTTCACAGCTGAGATTTCAAAATAAGGATCATTCTCTTGCTGCATACCTTTGGGCAGAGTTTCTGAGGACTCACCAGAAGTCAGCACAAGGTAGGAAAGACACAGAAATGAGAAATATAGTTTCTACCCTGTACAGCCGAAGCAAATGTTGATGGAATAAATTCTCTCTTATTAGCCACTGGCTTTTAGCCTTATGTTTTAAGGACTGGTGGGTTGCTTGGGCTTGGACAGTGTAGCCAGCCTCTAAAATCCAGTCATCCCTGGGATTCCCCTGGTGGCACAGTGGTTAAGAATCTGCTTGCCAATGCAGGGAACATGGGTTCGATCCCTGGACTGGGAAGATCCCACATGCCATGGAGCTATTATAAGCCTGTGTGCCACAACTACTGAGCCAATGCTCTAGAGCCTGCAAGCCACAACTATTGAGCTCATGTGCCACAACTACTGAAGCCCGTGCACCTAGAGCCTGTGCTCCGCAACAAGAGAAGCCACTGCAATGAAAAGCCTGTGCACCGCAATGAAGAGTAGCCCCCGCTCACCACAACTAGAGAGACCCTGCGTGTAGCAATGAAGATCCAACACAGCCAATAAACAAATAAATGAATACATTAAATAAATAAATTTATATAAAAAATCCAATCACCCCTTAATGTGCTTGGGTAACCTGGCACCTGGATGGCTGGCCGGCCACTCTTGTGAAAAGCCAGGGTCACATACTGCTGGTCCCCACAGGGGAGGATATGGTGAACATCTCCCCAGGGCAGCCCAAGGCCACAGGGCATGCATCCAGCCTTATTCACCTTTGTAGGTAACACCTGACATTGTTCCTCCTCTGGCCAGACAGGAAAAGACCTGGCTTTCTTGAAGACCTACAAGTTGTCAGATCATTGCCACCATCCCTTCTTCACTGTCAGCAAAAAGCCACCCTTTATTCTTCTCTTTGGCTAGAGACTTTCCTCTTCCTTCCCCACTGTGTCTCTGGAGGGAGAGGACACTGATGTTGGCTTGTCATGGACAAGGTCTGCTGGTCTGCAGTTCTGTGTAAACACCTCCTCACTTAAAGAAAAGGGCCTGCTTCTAGCAATCCTTCAGAACCAAAAGCCTAGTCCTCGACCAGATTAAAATCTTCCCCTGGTGTTTATATATTTATAGGACTGTATGTTTAAAAAACATTTATATAGAATTTTACATGTTATAATATGTATGCAAGTGGTATGCCCAAAACTACCCAGCTGGTGAGTGGGGCAGATGGGACAAAGACGTAGGTCTGCCAGCCATACATTCCTGCACCTGCAAAGAGAGAGGAATGACAGAGTCGTGACTCTGTTTTTCAGGTAGCCCTTGAGCAGCTGGTCCCCTTGAGAGGCAACTCAAGGAGAGAGAAGTGACTTAGGAATCAGAAAGCCCACAGTCTCTTCTGTGCCCTGTCTCAAGGAAGCTGTGCAGCCCTAGGCAAGTCACCTCAGCAATCTGAGGCTCTCTTTCCTCACCTGTAAATGAAAGAAATCGCTAACATTTCTATTAACTGAAAGTTGACATATCTATAGTATGAAACCCCAGAATAAGGCCAATCCACTTTGGGGGGCTCTATTCCAGGTCACTACTGTCTAATGAATTGGGGGGTCCTTCTTCATGTTCAGAGAAGAGAATTCAAATTGCCAGAATTAGCCACTGTGCCATTGAAAAATTTAGGATAGAGACCAGTGTTCAGGATATAGACTTAAGTCAAGAAAATCTGTAAGAAAAAATAGGAAATGCTTTGAAAAGAATTGCCCATGAAACCTCTCTGCAAATTATCACTTTTGTTAACCAGCCTCAAATTATTCAGGAAAGTCAGTGAATGCAGAGAACAAAAAAGCACACCCTTTCCCCAGTGGAGATTACCTACTGGAGATAATCCTTTAATCCTGGGTTGTATAAAATGATTTCCTTATATTCTACCACTGATAAACAACTACTTAGTTATGATTACTGGGAAAAATTATGGACCCACGTACCAGGCTCAAGGAAAGAGGACTTAAACTTTTTCAAGAAGACTGCACAGTTCTAAAAGGCACCCTCTGTCTCTAGGATAATTCTAGAATTACCTTTAGTGAAAGGATGAAGCAATTCCATTTTGTCATTGTATTGTTTTATCTTGAGGGAAATACTTCGTATGTTAAGGAAAGATATCATCTGAATTGATTGTCTTTAGCTTATGATCTACTCCATCTTACATCAGGCTTGTAAGGAGAAGGTTCAAGCCTCTTAGGCTCTTGGGGGAGCACTGTGGCTCGGTCTGTTTCATTCATTATTAGCATAAGCCGTTGACACCTGTCACTGAGGCAAAATATTCTCATAAAGGGAGGAAGCGTAAGAGATAAATAATGTTGCTTTTCCTGGAGTGATACATCACACACACACACACACACAACATACACACATTTGTAGGACAAATTTGTTAACTGCCTATATTTAGGCAGAATTCTTTCTTTCTCTCTCACCTCCATCTGCATTGATTAATTCTTTGCCAACTTTTTTCCCCTCAGCATGAGAAGGGAAACATAAAGTAATTTTAAATTTCAGTACCACACAAAGAGAACATGTAAAAATCATGGTATATTGCATCTTCAGATTTGCGTTTAAAATCCAGTATGGGTTGTGTGGCAGATTGGAAGCATATTAGTTAGAAGCCCAAGAAACAACGATGGTCTAGGTACTTGCTTCAGTGATTTCACAAAATGGTCACAGCTTAACCTACTACAGTTTACTGTCTCCAGACATCATTGCCTCTAACTACTGGATCAGGGCATGAAATTTTTATGCTCAATCCCATAGAATTAACTGTTGCATTTTTGCTGGAGAACCCACATGGTTCTTTTTATAGATCAGCGGGAAGGCTGTCTTATTGTAACGGACTATAAGTGTGGAGGTAAATGTAAAGCAGCTATATCACTAACCAAGAAGATATGTGGTAAGAATCTGCCTGTAGACATAAGGATATGGGATATTCAGACTCACTATGTTGTATCAGCAAGAAGTATTCCTGAGACATATACTGTTTTACATAAGAAAAAAAAAAGCAATGATTGGGCAAGAACTTTTTATTCCCTGTTAAAGGTGAAGATACCTGTAGCTTATAACCCAAAATGTCACTCTTCTAGGTACAGACGCTAGAAAAACTCTTGCACACATGCACTTGGAGACATGGACAAGAATGTCCTTGTTTATCCATGTAACAGCAAAACACTGAATCCACATGTCCATCAACACTATAGTGGATAAAGTGACATTCATACCATGTAATACTTAGCAGCACTAGAGATAAATGAACAAATTACAAATGCACAGAACTCAGAAATTTATGTTCAAAGGAAAAGCAAGCCACAGAAGAAGACATACAGTATAATTCAATCTCTATAAAGTTCAGAGACATGTAAAATGTAACAATATAATTGGCAGGGATTCAAACATATGCAATGAAACTGTATGCCACAAATCAGGGGAAAGAGGACACTTTCCTGTCACTCAGCAGTAGGAGATGCAGAAAACCAGATCACAGGGGCAAGATTTAGAAGAACCGCGCGTAAACTCAGAGCTTGCTGTCGGTTCGTATGAGGCCCCTCATGTGCTCCAGCCAGCAAACCATCAACAGGGTGACAACCGAATCTTAAGAGAAACCAGAGGCCTCCTCCTACCTCGGCATCAAAGCGGGGGTCCTGGTAGGCATCACTGATGTTCACTGGAAGGCCTGTGGAAGCCACCAGCTCGGCAACACTGTTATTTACCAGCCAGTCGGAGCACGACGATTTCTCCATGCTTTCTTTGAAACTATCAGAACACCGAGGCAAGCAGTAAGAAAAGAGAAAAACATCCGTTTACCTGAAAGCAAACCTGTAAAAGGACACTCATAGCAGGATTATCTATCCTCATTAAGAAGGGGTAAGGGACCTTAGCCACAGAACGAGAGCGAGGTAATTAGCAGCAGCTACTTCAAAACAACTTACCTGCTATCATGGAAAATAATCAACTCTGTGGGTAGAAATGATAGATTCTCGATGATCCAGAGAACAACTCTAGGTTGTATTTAGGCTCCAAAGCAGGTGGATATAAAGCAGATAATCAGATAATGCCCAAAACTGATGACAGTTCGCCAATGCCATGGCATAATAAATTCCTATCCTGCATCCCTTAACTGAGCAGATTAGATGTTTGACACCAGAGAAAATGAAATCCAAGAATGGGGAAAAGTACGGAAATACATTGAGAATTTACAAAAGTTTAAGTGCAGCAAAAGAGCACATCTAGACTCCGCCTTAGTGTCTTGTAACTATTTTTGTAGTCTCAGAGGATATACATAATTTTTTTTGGTGCTATTTCCTTTTTTTTCCTTTTTCTTTTCTTAATTAATTTTTATTGGAGTATAGTTGCTTTACAATGTTGGGTTAGTTTCTGCTCTACAGTAAAGTGAATCAGCTGTAAGTATACATATATCCCTTCTTTTTTGTATTTCCTTCCCATTTAGGTCACCACAGAGCACTGAGTAGAGTTCCCTGTACTATACAGTAGGCAGAGTATATTTCTTAACAAAAACACATTTTCTACTTAGAAAATCTCCCTGGAAAATCTTTTTTAACTCTACCCTTAACAATAATAATTTAAAATATAGCCATATTTGATTTTAACAAGGAATTTTATGTTAAATGACTTTGTGTTTCCCTTGTGTCACTTTTACAACAGATGTCAAATTTACAGAAATGCCATAAGAATTAGTAAGATTTGCCACTTCATCCCTCCCTTCCATCATTTCTTCCCCTGGTACCTATTGAGCACTGCCTGGAGCTGTGGAAATGCAAAATTGAGTACTGTTCAAATTAGCAATATCAAGGAAGATTTTCAAGGAGGATGTTAGATTTATGGCTTGGCCCGTCAAAACTGAAATCATGTAAATGAATGCAAGTATACAGAGCGATGTTTTCCAAACTACGTTCTGTGGAACCCTGGGTTCCTGGAGATGTTAATGAGCGTACTACAGTAAGAATAATAACTCTATTGACTTTTTAATCTAAGCTGCATTATCTGTAAGAAAAACACTAAATGCTGTACACAATCATTGTTATTATGCAATAATGTGCCAGTGTGGAATTTGTGCTGTACTGGGAATGCCAGAAACTAGCACGGAGAGGCCACCGGATGCGTGAACGAGAGGGAAGCGCAGACATTGTTTACCATCATTAATATATCTCACCTGTAATGACTGCTGGTCTGGGTGTGATAAGGTCAACATATATTTGTGATGTTATTCAGCCCTTATTGTATATTAAACATTACTATACATTAACTTACTCCCTAGGGATCTCTGGCTGGAAATGGAAGCATTAATAAAAAGCAGTCTTGAATTTCTCAGATAGTGGTTAAATCAAAGGAGAAAAAGACTGAGGACTTCAAAAAGAAGATGAAGTCTTTATTTTCTCAAACAAAGGAACAAGAAAAAAAGCCCATGTATTATTTTCTCTTTGCTATATTACATTCGTGAGAAGTGAAATTTTACATTGTGCTGCAGTGAAAGCAAAATACAGGAAGAAACGTGATAGTGCACCTGATATGAGGATCAAAGTTAATGATGTCATTTGTAAGTCTGTAAATGGGTGTGTTTGAATGCTGATCATTCTTGCAGCAATTAATCGAGCTGTCAATTATTCTGTGCTGCTTGTGTACCACAATTTTTGTTTACATCTTCTGTGACGAAACAGTGTGGAACATGCCGACCTAGAGTGTGGTGGGAAGAAGAGTGGTAAGGGACCCTGTGGATGAGCCAGGGAGAGAACCCGAGAAAGAAGTGCTGGGGTAGGAGGAGGCTGAGCAGAGGTAACCGAGAACTAAGGAAGGGACCAGCTTTATAAACAAGTGTCAAAAACCTTTAAGCTGGGTCTCAGGATGGGCAAGAGTTCAGCAGGGAGAGATTGGAAGGGTGGGGAGGAAGGCACCCAAGGAGGAGGAAAGAGCAGGAACAAAGGATAAGAAGCGGCAGAGTACAAGGGTGTGTTCCTGGAATACTGAGCAATCGCCTTTGATGGGAACACAGGACGCATACTGTAGGGGAATAAGACTGAACAGGAGGTCAGGGCACAAAGGTGGAGGTTTTGACCGAGGAGCTGAGACCTTAGTTGTAGGCAATGGAGAGCCGTGTAAGAGTATTGAGCAGGGAAGTGGCAGGACTCGAGATGTAATCATAGGAAACTTAATCCAGGGAGAATGAACAAGAACTCGCTAAGAGAGACCAAAGGTGGAGAGAGGTCCTGGCAGACCAGTGAAGTCACGTGGTGGGAGGTGACGATGCTAGCCACTGAGGGGTACCGCAGAAGATTCCGCAGGACTTGGTGGGCAGGCAGCAGTGGCTTACAGTTTGCTCCTGTGTGCCAGGGGCACTACTGGCAGAAGGAAGTTGTTTAGAGGACTGGGGAGACGAGGGAAGATAAAAGACATTCTGTGAGCCTGAAACACGTCACTCATTGTTGAAAATCCAGGACCAGAGCCCATATCAAGTATTCAGGACTGAAAATACTGATACAGAGTTGGGGTTCTCTTCAGGGAGTATAAAATGGATGAGATCGCTCAGGGAGAGAATATATAGGCACATCTGTAGGGGAAGGAAGGACAAGAAAGGCAGTAATAAAGAGGGAGAGGATAAAGAAGAGAGAAAAAAAAAAAGGAAAAACAAATTCATCATCACCCATGGTGAGCCAAGGGAAGGCTGGATGCTTATCTAACCAATTTCTTTTGTCCTCACATAGATCCTAGGGATCCTAGGAGATGGGTACAGTTCTCTACATTTTACATATCAGAAAATGGAGGCTTAGAGATGCTGAAAAACTTTCCCAAGGGGAAATAGAATTTTCAGCTACGTGTGACTCCAAAGGCCCAGGATATTTTGTTTACCCCATTACCCCTCCAGGAAGGAGTCGATGGGTAGGAATACAGCAAGAAGAGCCGGTTTTCACTAAAAAAAAAGGGAGACCAGTCAACATCACAAAGGGTTTCAGGGGGCGGCTGCAGATAACAACATTTCAGTCTCAGGCTGCAGTCAAGGAAGAGGGAGGAAAAAACGCTGGATTTGACAATCCAGAGCTTTAGGTCCCTACTTACAGAATCCCTGAAGAAGATGATGATGGAAACACTTACTGAGCAGGGGCTCCTGAAAGACCCCTTCTAGATCTAACCTGCTTAGAATCTGGTTTAGCTCAGGCTGCAGGTATATTGAAATCACTCTAAAACTGTACACAATGTAAAAAGATCAGCTCTGGGCACTGTTGAGGTGGTTTCTAGAAAGTATAAGCTATGGTCTCTGCCCTCAGGGAGCTTGCTACCTAGTCAGGGAGATGAGTAATAAACACACTGACATTTAAACAATGCGCGATTTAAATACCCAGTTCAAATTTCAAATGAAAAGATTGTCACGTGGCTGTGTTGACGATTTGCCAAGTCAATTGTCCCAATCATGAATACAGAAGACGTACAGAGAGGGTGAAACCACTTCAGGTAAGGCTAAGGCTTCAGGGGAGGTGAGATTTGAACAGACCTAAAGCTGGAACAGTGCAAACAGATTTTCTGAAAACCATTTCTCCATTTCTTCAGTTTAATCTTGCAAAGGTACTTAAATTAAGGCCCAGCGTGATAGGATGGTTAGAGAGACAGTCAGGAAGCTTGGTTTGTCACTCTAAGTATTTATATCACATTCTGGCCTTTGCACCAGTTCAACCTTCCTTGGTTTTGGAATGCAGAATCATGACACTGAGTTAGAGCTTTCAAAACCTTGCTTCTTTTCTTTCTTTCTTTCTTTCTTTCTTTCTTTCTTTCTTTCTTTCTTTCTTTCTTTCTTTCTTTCTTTCTTTCTTTCTTTCTTTCTTTCTTTCTTTCTCTTTCTTTCTTTCTTTCTTTCTTTCTTTCTTTCTTTCTTTCTTTCTTTCTTTTTTTTTAAAGATAATTTTGTTTTATGATTAAGACTACGGGTTTTAGAGCCAGACACACTGACTCACATGCCTCTCTTGCCACTTCCAAGCAAAGTAATCTCAGACAAAGTTACATTTCATCTGTAAGATGGGTATAATACTACTACTTAGTTATTGTGCAGATTAAGGTAATAATTTATGAAAGTACTTAGCATATTATCTAGCCCATAGCAAACATTTTTTTAAGAAAGTATCAGCTTTTTAACAACTTCTAAAGTAAATTCTGCATGTCACAGTACCCTTTTGGACATTTCAGCAATGTGACGCTGTGGGTTTAATCACAAAGGAAAACGTTCAGATTATTTCTACTTCTTGAGGGACACATCTGGCTTAAAGGATCAGTTCTTTCATAAAGGTCCTATCATCAGCTCCTCCTGATTTATGAGGGCCCTTTTATTCTGTGTGGTTTACTCCCTTTGGCTGATGGCTATTGGAACAGAACACAGTAAGATCACAGACACAGCCATGTATACTGTATAGGTTTGCCCTGCACAGGGGTGCCCTGTCAAAGGAATGAATGGGGGCTGAAATCTAGCTTAGTTGTGCACATTGGCTTAGAGCTATACCCATCTAGAAGGGGTACCTGTTTTCTAATTGTCACAGAGACATTGTAAGGGCTGAAAATGGCCCTGCTTCAATCTCTTCTTCAACACACATGACAAATGAACATCAATATCAAGTTGAATGCCTTTAGTGACAGGAAACTCATTACCTACCAAAATATTCCATTCCATTTTGTGACAGCTCAATTTACTTTTCAATAATCACCATCTTTGCTTCCAGTCCCATGATTTGCAGCCACAGAGCATGGATCTCATTACCTGACAGCCCTTGGAATATTTGATAATAATTAACATGTTCCCTATAGTCCTCCACCTGAGGTTCTCCTTTTTCAACTTATCTCCAATTCCTTCAGCTACTCCCCTTGTGGCATAGCTTCTTTATTCTCACTTTCTTGGTCCTAGATGTGTCTGAGCTGGTTAATAGCCCTCTTGAGTACAAAAGCCAATCCGGAAGTCTTGGCCATGGGGTCTGAGCAGGATGGAGATAGGATGACCACCTCCTTCATTATGATCCTCTTCCCACCACCAAGGCTAAGGATTGATAGTTCCAAATAGGTCTTTTTTTTAAAAAATAGGTTTTTGAAAGCTTAAATTAATATCCCAAATTGAATTAGCCAAATTTCTAGAGCCCCTAAAATATGACTAGAGACATCCAAGGTGAATAAATTCAACACTAAGGTTTTCAGTTTGGGCCATAATCAATTTAGGGAGAGTCCTGCCGTTTGCAAATACATCCATAATTTGGTTCCTACACAGGCTGTGAGTGCAGGTGAGATCATGTCAGCTCAGTGGGTCTTAGCTGCCACGGGCATAAATGCAAAATAACCACTTAGGTTATTTCAACTCTTTAAAAAGTAGACCTCCTTAAGATCAAGATTAGTTTAAAATAACAAGCAAATTGTAAAGAAATCCTTTAGCTTGTATTTTTACTAGGACCAGGAGCATAGGAATATGTGGGTTTTTAAATGAGTTTCCTGTAAAGAGCTGCATTTTGATTCCTCTTCCTCAGTGGTATCTTGCTTCCAAGTGTGAGACTCACACTGACTTCAAAGAGAACTTTATGAGCTCAAATATATTGACTGTGGAGGGATAAAAGAGAATTGCCCTATTAGAGAAAACACATAATTCCTGAAATGTGGCTGTCCCTGAAACGAGGGCCAAGGAGGTAGATATAAACCTCAGGGTCAACAAGGTGCAGAGCAGCATAGGGGAGAAATCGATACAAGCAAAACAAACCAGACAAAATAAAACACCCCGGGGGACCAGGAACTTCACCATCTTCAATTGTCTGAAAAACCTACCTTAGCTAAAGTTTCAAACACAGAAAACTATATGAAAACAAACTTGAGACTATTTTTTAGAATTAATTCTCAAAGCAAGTCTCCAAATTAGAAGACAAAATATCTGAATAAAATGTGAATCATGAGACTGTAGCTTCTTAACACTAGAGATCACTCTAGTCTTCCCTAGAGACTCCCAAGACTTTACTCTCTGAAGAATAACCATTGGTTGGGCCCCCACTAAATGCTGGAAAGTAGTGGGTGGATCTTGCATGGAGTCATCAATAAGTGTCTTTTCCTTTTTGCTGAAAGGAGGTGGCACATGCAAACCCATCTGTATATGGGTGGTCAGCTCCGCCCTGCCCCTACCTGTACAGGAAGAGGTATAGGCAGAAGCTACAGGGGTCCCACCTTCAGGCAGCTCACAAACAATGACAGTGGACTGTGATGCCCTAAAGGAAGGATGTACAAGACATTATGGGAACAGAGAAAAGAAAGGTCAGTTCTGTTTGGGCTGGGAATGGTATTTGGGAACTACTTCGTAGAGGAAGTTGGTATAAGCTGATCTTTGCAGGGTAAGTAAAAACTCATCTGGCAGAGAAAGAAGGTGAAAACAACTCAGACAAAACCACAGCAGGAATAAAGCTTGAGGAGCATGAGGTTTTCTGTATTGATATGATAAGTAGTAGAGCTAAAACTTAGGCTAAATAGTAGAAATGGTGAATAATGCTATAATGGAAGAGGCTAACCTATACATCGTGTGATTCCATGCACAAACACAACCACATTTATACTGATGATTCCTGAATGCATATCAGCAGCCCATTGAGTCCTGAGTTCCCTACACATGCATCCAAGCAATTTCTGGACACTTCCTCCTGGTTACCCACGGATACCTAAAATTTAACATTTTCAAGATTGAACTAACACACTCTCTTTGATGTGCTAACAATCATTAATGAATACTGTGACCATTAACTAAAAATAGATCATTGGGTACGGAACAGAAGTTTCAACATAGACACAATCTATTATCTCATTTTCAGGGAATGATTGATTGTCTATTGCCCTCTGATAGTGTGAGTGTTATCCAGTGGAGGGGTAGGACTCAGAGAGGTGAAGAGTCAGGGACTCCAAGAACTCTTTAGGACAGATATTTCGTTTTCATGCTTTGTAAACAAAAACTGATTTTTTGATTTACAGGTTGTGCCTGGCACTATTTTCCATCTTGCTTCATTGACTAGAGCTCACTCTGAACTTTGGTTCACAAAGAGAAACTCCCCTCCTTATTTTTTCTTCTCAAATAAGCCTGTCTATCCCTGGTCCTTCTGGAAGCTTCGAGCTGTGCAACATTATTTGAAGTTGTCTTTCAATTAGGAGATTAAGGAACTAAGTCAGTATCAGTGGGACTCAAAGCTAGGATCCCAGCAGGAGAATCCCAAATACCTAGGTCTAGGACATTAATAACTTCCTACTATCTTTGGTATACCTTTGAAGGTTACCAAATAAGTCTTTTAGACATAAAAGGTAATGGGAGAGAATGTAATTAGCAAGTAGAACCAGCCTGTCAGTTCTTATACTGTGGTGGGAGAGGAAGATGCTCTAAATTGCAGACCTTCCTGAATTTTATCATGATCTGGACCTGTTAATGGACTTATCTTTAAGGTTTTGCCTGAGGATGCTTCATCACACATCACACTTGCCTGAGGATGCCATTTCAAACACTGTGTTATCAGAAATTAAGACATGGAAACCAAATAACACATTTTCTGTCCTTAATTTCCTCAAGTTGTGCAATTACAGTGATGAGATTTTTCACCCCAAGGAGTTGGTGTCATTTTGGGAAGCATCTTGTGCCTTTCAAATGGGTGTCAGATGGGATTTCTGCGAATGGTTGGTGTCTACAGTTTAGCATTGTGTAATGATAACTGCTTGGTTTCATAGCTGAGCAAATCTGTTTTTGGGGGGGGTTTGTTTTTATTTTTTGGATTTTTTTTTGTATCTTGGCCCAACGTTTTCTTGCTGTGAGACTAAAGATAAAATTTTAATAACTCTGATTCTTAGTTTCCATAATAGAAAATTATGGGGAAATACAGCCCATTTTACAGGGCCGTTTTAAGGATACAATAACATAATGTTGAAAAATGCATGGCACATAGAAATAAGTATCAGTTCCTTGTAGCCCAAAGATTTTTCTTTTATTAAAAACACTAGATGAAACATGCTCTATTTAACTGCTTATCTCCTGAGGCAGGAGAGATGTTATTGTTTTTGGCTGTGGCATCATTGTCAGATCTGGAGAGGTGCTGAAGAAAAAATGTGCTAGCTTGCAAAACTGTTGATAATAAAAGACAGAGTTAAAATTCTGTCCTTCTAGATGTGTCAAGTAGTCCTACCATCTCTCTCTTTGGGGCTTCTGTGGGCACCTCTACCCAACTGTTCTGGATTGAGGATGTACCTTCCCACAGGTCCTGGGCATATATCTATACAGTGAGAAAGGAGAAGTGGACTCAATGTGTTAAAATATTAACTAAGGCATGTTAAATGAGAGACTTACAAAAATGAGAGAGTCAAACGTAAAAACCAATCATTAAGACTTCCAAGTTGCCATGATTCTGTTTACTGTGTGGCATCAATCTAAGGGACAGATGACCTACATAGGCTACTTTATTATGTTTGATCTCAGTACTTATTCATGTGCCTTGTTGTTCATGGGACAGTTTTATAGCTTTCATTCTCCTCTGTGACAGTTTTACTAGAGTGACAAGTCCACTGGCCTGAAATAAATAGGGGTAATGAGAGGGTTTGTCTTTCATTTGAGTCTTCACGTTCAAAGGCAGGAAAAAGGAAAAAAAAGAAATTAAATGTATTTAAGGGGTGAAAGTTAGATGTTTGGGAAATACATTTCCTTGAGTTTCCTAAGATTTTGGAAGATACAAAATTTATTACAAATATTTCCTCTCCTTCGCTGATGTTTAGTTCTTATAATTAGCATCATGCAAATGGGGTGTAGACACATTACCAATGCCATGGAAGGTATTTATAAAATAGGGTTATTTGGGGGGTTGGAGGCCATATAAGACCAAAAGTATCAAAGTGACATTAGCCCTGCTCAGCTCAGGCATAAAGTATTTCAGTGTAAACACTCCATCCTAATGACACTCTCTATATTTTTAGGGAAAGGAGGTAGGAAATATCTAGGTGACTCTGTAACAATGGAGCTTCCTGGTAAAGAAGTGGCCTTGGTACCAAGAGGGAGTCTCAGAACTCAGTCTCTGGTACAAATCTGTCTTCCGTTAAACTAATTGAGATCTGCTGAAGCACCTCCTTGCTAGACAACAGAAAGGGAGTTGGGCCATCTGGATCTTTCATTCTTCAATTAGCGACATTAAATATTGGCACAGTAAGTTTCAGCAGCCCTGAATTTGCCAGACAATAGACAGTCAAAAAGAATGTCCTAAAGTTGTTGTTTACAGGAAGTTACACAATAACAAAAACTTATGTTCCAAGATGACTGGTCATGGTGGTGATGGTGCTGTTTTATGTTTAATGTGTTAAAGGTTTTCTTCATTTCTTTGAAATTAGAATAAATATCATGCTTTTATTTCTACAAAAACACCTATTACCTGCTTCCTACCAGAGGTACAGTCAAAGAAAGTTCAATGAAGAAGAAAGTAGAAGAAAGAAAATATATTCATGATATACTGTGGGAGTATTCTGTCTTACATCAATCAGTGTGTAAGTTTGTCTAATATTCTCTAATACTCCAGGTAACAGAGAAATTTTTTTTTTTTTGACTGCGTCGGGTCTTCATTGCAGTGCACGAGATCTTCATTGCAGCGCATGGGCTTCTCTCTAGTTGTGGTGCGCTGGCTCCAGAGCACAGGGATTCTGTAGTTTGTGGCATGCGGGCTCAGTAGTTGTGGCGCACGGGATTACTTGCTCTGTGGTATGTGGGATCTTAGTTCCCTGACCAGGGATCGAACCTGCGTCCCCTGCATTGCAGAATGGATTCTCTACCACTGGACCACCAGGGAAGTCCCAGTAATAGAGAAATTTAAAAGAAGGTAAGAAGAAGAGGTGAGACCTTCCAAATTGGCAAAGTAAAGCCCACTGAAAATTTGTTCCTCCATAAAAGCGCAAGAATACTAGCAAAAATTGTCAAAATCAACTTTTTGAAAACCCTGGAAATTAAAGAGAGGCTTGCAAAAATCCAAAGAGTGTTTATTCAAGAAAAACAGTTCAATCCCTGTAAGGACAGCATGTCGTGTGGTAATTTAACTTACCTTATTTTCATCTCCCTCTCCCTAGCTCTGGGGTAGTGGTGAAAACCAACAGATTCATAATCATGCTAGCTGTGAAAACCAGCAGCCAAGCAGCCACTGGCAGAAGAAGAATGGGTTTGGAGCTCCCCCAAATCCTATCCCCACAAAATTGTCAATATTTTACCTGTTTGACGGCTCCATGGAAACCTCCACTCATAGAGCTTTCTTTTATTTGACCTGACTTAGAGCTTGCTCACTAAGAACAGCCTTTATCCCCAGCCATTTGAGGGGAAAAAAACCCCAGCAGCAATTGTTCAACATCACAGCTGCCTTAGGCAGAGAAACGGTTACAGCTAACAAGAAGCTGATCAGTAAACTCAAACAAGAAGTGTGGGAATAAAATATTCCTGGGGAGGTTTGAAAAGTTCTGACATATTCCTGGAAATCTAGAGTTGTATTTGTGCCCAGGAAAGACCTGAGAAGACCCTAATTTCCCACCTCTGGTTGATCTCAAAGCTCTGTGAAAGCAGAAAGTGAAAGCTCAGTAAACTTCCTGTTAGAGAACTGAAGGTCCCCCCCAACCATATGTACATAGATCCCCTCAGCAAGGCTGGAAGACTTATTAGTTCAACTAACTTTCTTTCTTTCTTTCTTTCTTTCTTTCTTTCTTTCTTTCTTTCTTTCTTTCTTTCTTTCGGAAATCTCTGTCCAGTCATTAGCTAACAAACTAAGCTAACTAAGCAGAGAATTCAGTTGCCACACACAACAAAGATAGTTCATGAAAGTCACTAAACAGCAAACAGCAGAAACAACAACAGCAAAAACAAATAGAAACAACAAACCTTGGATGGAGTGAGTGAGGAGCAGATCTTATTTCCAGAGTTTCCACATTACATTATTTAAATTATTCAGTTTTCAACCAAAACAGAGAGAGAGAGAGAGAGGGAGAAATAGGAAAATATACAGGAAAAAAATCAACAGAAACTGTCTCCAAGTAAGCCCAGATGTTGGACTTACTAGACAAAGACTTTAAATGAGCTAATATAAATACATTCAAAATACTAACGGGAACCATACCCCTTCCCCTCAAAAAACTAAAGGACACTATGAGAACAATGTCTCACCAAATATAGAATATCAATTAAGAGATGGAGATTATAAAAAAGAACCAAATAGAAATTCTGGAATTGAAAAGAATAATAACTGAAATAAAAAATTCACTAAGAGGGCTCAATAGACAGTTTCAGAAGCCAGAAAGACAGAATCACTGAACTTGAAAATAGCTTAATTGAAGATAGAGACTATCTGGTCTAAGGAACAGAAAGAAAAAAGAATGAAGGAAAATAGTCTCAGAGACATGTAAGACATTATCAAACACATAGCATATGCATAATGAGAGTCTAAGAAAGAGAGAAGATGAAGAAAATGAGCAGAAAGAATATTTGAACAAATATGGAAGAGAACTTCACATATTTGATTAAAATAAACATTAATCTATACATTCAAGAAGCTCAACAAAATCCAAGTAGTATAAACTCAAAGGAATCCACAACTAGACACATCATTAACAAACTGTTGAAAGCCAATGACATGGCTTCCTAGGTGGCTCAGTGGTTAAGAACCTGCCTGCCAATGCAGGGGACACTGGTTTGATCCCTGTTCCAGGAAGATCCCACATGCCACGGAGCAACTAGGCCCGTGCACTACTATTGAGCCTGTGTGCCGCAACTACTGAAACCATGAGTCTAGAGCCCATGCTCTGCAACAAAAGAAGCCAGGGCAATGAGGAGCCCGCGCACCACAACGAAGAGTAGCCCCCACTCACCCCAACTAGAGAAAGCCCGTGTGCAGCAATGAAGACCCAACACAGCCAATAAAATAAATAAATAAATTAAAAAAAAAAGCCAATGACAAAGAGAGAAGCTTGAAAACAGCAAAAGAGACATGACTAATTACATACAAGTGATTCTCAGTAAGATCAACAGCTCCATGATTAGAAACCATGGAAGCCAGAAATCAGGTGAATAACATGTTCAAAGTGCTCAAAGAAAAAGACTGTCGACCAAGAACTACATATCCAGCAAAATTATACTTCAAAAATAAAGGAGAGGTTAAGACATTCTCAAACAAAAACTGAGAAAACTCCTTGCCAGTAGACCTGCCCTATAAGAAATACTAAAGGTAGTCCTTCAGGCTGAAGTGAAAGGACACTAGAGAGTAGTTTGAATCCACATGAAGAAATAAAGAGCACTGATAAAGGTAACCCTATAATAAATACAAAAGAAAGTATAAATATATTTTTTGTTTGTAACCCCTTTTTCTTTCCTATTTCACTTAAAAGACAATTGTATAATGAAACACTGTAAAACTTCATTTATGGGGTTTTAATCTAAAAAAAATATAATTTGTAAGACAACAATAACAAAAATGGGGGGGAACTATATAGGAGCAAAGTTTTGTATACTACAGAAATTAAGTTGGTATTAATCCAAATTAGATTGTTACAAGTTAAGACAAGTTAATTGTACTACTAGGGTGATCACTAAGAAAATCACTGAAAAAAGTAGTAAAATAAATGACAAGATAATTTAAATGGCACATTAAAAAATATCTGCTTACCACAAAAGAAGTCAGAAATGGAGGACTAGAAGGACGAAAAGACATAAGACATATAGAAAACAACAAAAAAGGTAGATGTAAATCCTACTTTATAAGTAATACTTTAAATATAAATGAATTAAATACTCCAAACAAAAGGCAGAGATTGGCAGAACAGATAAAATAACATGATCCAACTATATGCTGTCTACAAGAGATACACTTTAGGTTCAAAGACACAAACAGGTTAAAAGTAAAAAGATGAAAAAATATAGACTATGCAAACAGTAACCAAAAGAGAGTTTCAGTGGCTATATTAATATTAGACAAAATAGACTTTAAGAAAAAAATAGTTGATAAAGACAGAAGGATATTTTAAAATGGTAAAAGCAATGAACCATCAAAAAATATAACAGTTATAAACATATGGCACATAACAAAAGAGCCCAAAAATGTGTGAATCAAAAACTTAGAGAACTGAAGGGAGAATAGATAATTCAACAATAACAGTTGGAGTCTTCAACGCTGTGCTTTCAATAACAGATAGAACAATGAGGCAGAAGAATAATAAGGAATTAAAAGACTGAACAACACTGAAACAACTAGACCTAACAGACATCTGTAGAGCACTCTATCCAACAGAGGCAGAACAGACATTCTTCTCAAGCATGCACAAAGAATTCTTAGGATAAACCTTAAAACAAGTCTTAATAAATTTTGAAAGATTGATATCATAAAAGATTGTTATCATTTTTTGATGAACCCAGTGACAGGGCAAGAATAAAGATGCAGATGTAGAGAATGGACTTGAGGACACGGGGTCGGGGGTGAAGGGGAAGCTGGGACGAAGTGAGAGAGTAGCATTGACATATATACACTATCAAATGTAAAATAGATAGCGAGTGGGAAGCTGCTGCATAACACAGGGAGATCAACTCAATAATGGGTGATGACTTAGAGGGGTGGGATAGGGAGGGTGGGAGAGAGTTGAGGGAGGGAGGGGATATGGGGATATATGTATAAATACAGCTGATTCACTTTGTTGTACAGCAAAAACTGGCACAACAGTGTAAAGCAATTATATTCCAATAAAGAGCTTAAAATAAAAAAAAGAAAACTTAAAAAAAAGCAGAAAAAAAAAGCCTAGGGGAGCAAAAAAGGATTAATATCATAAAAAGTATTCTCCAACCACAATGAAGTAAAATTAGAAATGAATAACGGAAAGAAGTTTGGAAAATTCACAAATATTTAGAAATAGAACAATATACTACTAAAAAATCAATGAGCTAAAGAAGAAATCACAGTGAAATTAGAAAATATTTTGAGATTAATGAAAACAGAACACAACATACCAAAACACACTGGATGCTGCTGAAGCAGTGTGTAGGGGATAATTTACAGCTATAAATGCCTACATTAAAAAAAGAAAAAATTTCAAATCAGTAACTTCACCTTCCACCTGAGACACTAGAAAAAGAAGAGCACACTAAATCTAAAGCAAGCAGATGGAAGGACACAATAAATATTAGAGGAGGAATAAACAGTCTGAGAAGAGGAAAACAATAGAGATAATCAACAAAAACAAAAGTTGGTTCTTGAAAAGATCAATAAAATAGACAAACCTTTGGCTAAGCTTGCCAAAAAAAAAAAAAAGAGAGAGAAGACTGAAGTTACTAAAATCAGGAATGAAAGACAGTATTACTACCAACTTTACAGAAATAAGATGGTAAGGGAATACTATGAATAATTGTATAACAAATTTGATAACATATGAAATGGACAAATTTCTAGAAATACAAAAATTATTGAAGTGGACTCACGAAGAATTAGAAGATCTAATGAAACAATAACAAGTAAAGAGGTTGAATTAATAATTTAAAATAGTGTTCAAAGAAAAGCTCAGGACTAGATGGCTTCCCTAGTGAATTCTACCAATGCTTCAAGAAGAATTTTTCTGTAAACACAAATCTTTCATTTCCAAAGCATAGGAGGGAACACTTCCCAACTCATTCTATGAAGACAGTATTACCCTGATACTAAAACCAGATATCACAAGAAAAGAAATTACAGACCAACCACCCTTATGAATATATATGTAAAAATTCTCAACAAAATACTAATGAACCTGATGCAGCAACATATGAAAAAGATTATACATCATGACCAAGTGGGGTTTATCCCAAGAATGCAAGATTGCTTTAACATTCAAAAAATCAATCAATGCAATACACTCTATTAATAGAACAAAGCACAAAAAATCACGTAGTCATCTTAACAGACACAGAGAAAGCATTTGACGATATCGAACACTCTTTCATGACAGAGTGCAAAAATCTCAACAAAGTAGGAACAGAAGGAAACTTACTCCAAAATAACTAAAGCAATCTTAAAAAAGAACAAAGCTGGAATAAAAGTAAGTTGTAGCTTATTTCAAAGACACAATAATAAAGACAGTGTGATACTGGCATAAGGATAGACATATAGATCAATGAAATAGAACTGAGAGTCCAGAAATAGACTCAGACATCTACGGTCAACTGATTTCCCACAAGGGTGCCAAGACAATTCAATGGGGAAAGAATAGTCTTTTCAATAAGTAATGCTGAGGCAACAGGATATACACATGCAAAAGAATGAAACTGAACACCTATTTCACATCATATATAAAAAGTAAACTGAACAGTTCAGTAAACTGAACATCAAAGACCTACATGTAAAAGCTAAAACCATCACACTCTTAGAAGAAAGGCAAAAATCTTTATGACTTTGGATTAAGCACTGGATTCTTAGATATGACACCAAAGGCACAAATGACAAGAAAAAAAATATATATATAAATTTGACTTCATCAAAATTAAAATCTTATATTTGAAAGGACACTATCAAGAAAGTGAGAAGACAACTTATAGAGCACAAAAAATATATGTAAATCATAAATATTATATGAGACATATTCAGAAAATACAGAGGACTTTTACAACTCGACAATAATAAGACTATTAACATAATTAAAGAATGGCAAAGGATTTGAATTCATATTTTTCAAACAAGATATACAAATGGCCAATATGGACGTGGAAACACGTTTGAAATCATTAGCTATTAGGGAAATCACAACCACAATGAGATACCACTTTGTACTCACTAGAATGGTTATACTTTTATAAATAAATAAATAATATTGATGAGGACCTGGAGAAATTGCAGCCCTCATACTTTGCTGATGGGCATGTAAAATTGTATAACCACTGTAGTAAACAGTCTGGAAGTTGCTCTAAAAGTTAAACATACAATTAACACATGACCCAGCCATTCCACTCTTAGATCTATGCCCAAAAGAACTGAAAATGTATGTCCATTCAAAAACTTGTACATGAATGTTCATAGTGGCATTATTCTTACTAGCCCAAAAGTAGAAACATCATCCACTGATGAATGGATAAACAAAATGTGGTCTAGGCATACAAAGGACTATCATTCAGCCACAAAAAGTAATGAAGGAATAATGTACATGCTACAACTTGTATGAATCATGAAAATATGCTAGGTGAAAGAAGCTAAATGCAAAGGTCACATACTGTATGATTCTATTTATATGAAATGTCCCAAAATAGCCAAACTGATAGAAATAGAAAGTAGCTTAGTAACTGTCAGAGCCTGGAAGGAGGAGAGAATAAGAAGTGACTACTAATGGGCACAGAGTTTCTTTTTGGGGGCGATAAAAATGTTCTGGAAACATACAGTATATGGTTTCACAGCCTTGTGAATATACTAAAACCCAACCCACTGAATTGTACATTTTAAAAGAATGATTTTGTTGTATGTGAATTACATCTCAATAAAAATTTTAAGATAAGAATAATGAAGAAACATGATAATTAAGCTGCCAAGTGAGAATTTAAAAATATTTTTGGATAGTTATTGAAAGCAAGGAATATTTACTGAATGGCCCACTAGTACAGTGGCTGTGGAGATGCGCCGCTCATATTTCCCTTTAAGAGAACTTGCAACAGAGAGCACAGCGGATTGAATGTCTCCATCTCCCGACTTTGGCAGGTCGTTGTCTGCCAATGACTGAGCATGGCAAGGGTAGGAACTGAGCCATTCCTGGGGATGAGATTCTTCCAATGGGCAACTTCTGCTCAGAACTCCCTCCTTGGCTGGACAGAGATTTTCTCCAAACTATGCTGCAATCTATTACTCCTCCTGTTCATCCTTCTTTCCTCTCTCCTTTGCCAGAGCAGTGCAGTGGAAGGCTCTCCCTGCCTATTCCTTGTCTCACCCTCTTTATCCTTCATAGCTCTTTCCCCTGAAAAATCTTTTGTTCATTTAATCTCGGCATATGCTTCTTGGAGGGCAGGAACTGATTCACCAAGCTATATATAAAAATGACTCTAGTACAAGACTTGAAGAATGTGGCTGAAAGGCCCTGGTAGGACTGAATGTGCCTGCTCTCTAGCAAAAAGAGTGTGGGGATGTCATTACTCCTTACATCCCCAGGAGTCTAAATTCAGATCCTGTAAGACATTTCATTCACTTGTACTAAATAGTTGCATAAAGAACTTACACAAACAAACCCTCCCCAAGATGCCTTATTTGAAGCACAATATGTATTTGAGTGAAGAAGTTCTGAAATGTTTGGGAAAAATCAGTTTCACACAACTGATATTTTAAAATAACCAATATAGGTATTGATTGAGGCCACACACACTGCAGGTATAAATCAGACATGGCTTAAAAGTCTAAAGTTTTGTTGTGGGTAACAACAAAATAGTGAATCATGTAATCAATTTTGTGGGTCAAGACAGCAGGTTGGTTTTTTTAAAGACTAGAATAAATCAGAAGTTACATACATAGTAAAGGTAAATATAGTTTCATGAAACTTGTTTTAGATATATGTGTGGGTGCATTTGTGTATGTGTTTATATACATTAACTAGGTTTGGATATAAAATGTATTTTTGTTGTAGGTTGCAATCAAAAAAGGTTGAAATTCACAATCGAAGGGATACACGGTGAAGTTGGCACAGTTAGGATTCTTGGCAAAGATATTTAGTGACATTCTCCAAGGTAGGAGCAGAATTTCTAATTCCCCAAAGCCTCATCAAGGTGGCAGGCTTTTGAGTGGTAATATCCAAGTAAGGGTGAGTCACATCAGACTTTATGGAAGCATGAGTCCAAAATCATATTCATAATCTGGATAAGTGTTGGAAATCACCTCGTCTTGGCCAGGGACATCTCAGAGTTATAAAATGTACAATATGGCTGCAAGGTACAGTCACAGTAAATTGTGATAAACAAAATCCTCACTCATCATACTTCGTCTCTCCAGGCTAACACAGTCTATCCCAAGTCTATTCCTGAAAATATCTTTGCTGCTGGATAAAGACAAAGAACATCTCTAGGAGCCTTGTTTATAGACTCTTGACCCAATGCTAGAGCTCATCCTGTAGTTTTGTTCTCATTATAGTCACATCTCATGGAAGTCAGTTCCCACCAAAATGCTAGATTTGGGCCATGGGGGCTGGAAGCCTAAAGGAAAGAGTTACCGAGAAGTGAGGAATGCTGGAAGGAGTAATTTGTTTACAAAACTAGATTCCACACAGGATTGAAAAGGAAAAGAAAAAAATCAATAAGGCATTGAAACATGAGTTTCAGTATTCTGACTCCAAAAATGCAACGCAGAAAACTAATGTTGAGAAGAATCATGGGGCTGTCCAATCTTAACAGTGAAAGAAACCCTGAAGGCCTCTGAGATGCTTCTCAAAATTGAGATATATGTACCCTCAGGGGTAGATGTAGATGAGCTAAGGGACAGAAAAGCCACAAGAAAAACAATGTGTGTAAGGATCATATTATTTCATTGGATCTACAATACCATCAATTGTGAGATGCATTGTTATTTTTGAACCACTGAAAGAAGAGAAAAATTGCTGTAATGAGTCAGTGTTCTTTTCACTTAAAATATTTTAATCTTACTTTAGAGATCTTCTGGATTAGACACAAACTTTATAATATACCATTCTTCAAGGAAAATTTTAACTATACAAGAAGATTATATATGAAAGGAAAAATTATGAGCAAAATAAAATAAGTTGACTAAGACATTTCTAAAATTTCTTCAAATTCAGTGTCATTCTTCTGAATCACTTTTCAATACAGAGTCTTCTATGTTCACAGGTATGAGCCTTTGAGGCACCAGGATGCAGCCTTTTTAAGAGGAGTGCTCTGCTATCATCACCAGGACTCTCTTTCGAGCTGCCAACCCCTCCGGAAAGTTTTGATGCTGCCATTCTACTGAACTTAGTAAAAGGTGTCATTGGCAGATTTTTAGACAACAACCAGGCTCACATTCCTTCCTCAAGGATTCCTTAGTTGGTTTGCTGACAGAAATTTTAAGGGGTTGCTGTTGTTCTGTTGTGCCACCAGCAATTCTTTTACTGTGCTGATACATGCCTGAAAGCTGTGTCAAGACCTAATGTAACTTGGAGGGTTATGTAGGGCTCCTGGTCATCTGTTCCACATGGCTGAACAGATGTGATACACACACAGTAACATCATTGACTTCACCCTCATTCTTATATGAAATTGGGTTCAAACTCATACACTAATACTGCATTCATTTCCTACTTCTGCATAACAAACGACTACCAAATTAGCAGCTTAAAACAGCACCCTTTTATTATCACATAATTCTGGAGATCAGAAGTTCATTACGGTGTTTGTCAGCTGGATTTACTGCTTAGGATCTAACAAGACCAAAATCACAGTGTCGACAGAACTGCATTCCTTTCTGGAGGTTCTGGGGAAGAATCAAGCTCATCCAGGTTGTTGGGAGAATTCAATTCATTGTAGTTGTAGCACAGAGTTCCCAGGTTCCTTAATATGTGACCCACTGTAGTAAGCCAGCAGTATGTGTTGAATCCTGTTTGTGCTTCAAATCTGTCTGACTTTCCCCTGCTGCTGCATCTTTCTAACTTACTTTTCAGTCCTCAACTGGAAGAAAGCTCTGTATTTAAGGGCTTGTGATTACATTGGGTCCACCTAGTTAATCCTAGAATAATATCCTTATTTTAACATCAATTGATTAACAACCTTAATTGCATCTGCAAAGTCTCTTTGGCTATATAATGCAACGTAATACAACAGAGGGTGAAGGTCATGGGAGCGCACATTCTGTCTACTATCTTTAGCTTTAGTTTTCTGTCTACCACTTTTAGTTTTTGTTATTTAAAATTAAATATGGTGGCAAGTTTTAACCATCTGATGTTATGCATGGCCTCCCGTTGAAATGCTACACTCTGTCATCTACATTCTTGAGGTTGATCGTTTAAGCACACTTGGCATTGGCAGACATGTCAAAAAACACTAGGATTTTCTCAGCATTTCCTGTTTTGACTAAATTCAGTTTCCTTTTTTCCTCAATCGAATCACTTGTCACTGGAAGTTAAGCAGCTTCTAAAACATTAGAAGTTTTTGACAAATTGATATTCCGCGCTTTAATAACAGTCCCGCAACCTGCGTGAATTCGCTTTCACAAGCTTCTTAATGTTTTGAAATTTCTTTCAGTTATTGTGAGTACTTTGTCAATTTTTCCTGCCTTCAGTTGCATGACTTGGCATGTGGTAAATGATCCTTTAATATGTATTTTAGTTACAAAATATAGCACAGCTTTATCTCCTTGTGAGTTTCTTCCCTGGTTGTAGCTTTGCAAGAACATACAGATTTGTGGCCAGTTTTCTAACGATAAACATTTTTATTACTAATATCAAATTTATATTTCACTTCCATGTTTTTCTGAAAAATAATACTTTTCATTTCAATGCTAAATCATAGTATAATCTTGTTGAAGACATGTTAAATAGCATCTAACTCAACTAAGGCCGTGGTCTTAATAGAGCGAGCATTAGATGGCCAAGAGAATTTCTCCCAGACATAAACCTGCAGGAGCATAGGTGGTATTGCCAGAAATGCTGCTCTCAGACTACAAATTCAACACTTAGTAACATGAAAATGTGTGCAAGTTACTTAACCTCTCTGAGCCTCCTGATCCTCATTTGTAAAATGAGGACAATAATACGTAGCTCATTGGGCATTTGTGAGATTAACTAAGACAACATAGGTGTGACAGATACTGGACTTTCAAGTACAGTTAATTCTCTTTCCATAATTAATAACAAACCACTATAATGCACAATGGTAGATGTACAGAATCATAGCTTCCTGGAACTTTGTTGCTGGAAGAGACATTTAGTAGGTGTTATCTATTTATCTTCCCCATTTAACAACTGAGTGTATTAGTCTCCTACAGCTGCCATAACAAAGTACTACAAACTTGGTGGCTTACAACACAAATGTATTCTCTCATAATTCTGGAGGCCAGAAGACCAAAATCAAGGTATTGGCAGGACCATGCTCCCTCCAAAGGCTCTGGAGGAGAATCTTTCGTTGCCTTTTCCAGCTTATGGTGGCTGCTGGTGTTCTTGGGCTTGTACTTATCACTCCAATCTCTGCCTCTGTCTTCTTAGGGTCTTCTTCTCCTTTGTGTGGTTGTATGTCCTCTCCTCTTCTCATGAGGACACCAGTCATAGGATTTATTGCCTGTGCGGTAAATCCAACACGAATATCCAGCATGATTTCATCTCAAGATCCTTAATCAACTGCACCTGCAAAGACCCTATTTCCAAATAAGGACCCAGTCTAAGGTCTCAGATGGTCACAAAGTTTGAGGGGACGCTCTTCAATCCACTACACTGAGGAAACAAGCTTTACTGAAATAACATTTAAAATAGAACAAATTTGTAACCTTGAATATTTCTATTTGAGTGTTAAAGACCTCATTTTTTCTATCTCTGTATTCTCCGCAGTAGCCTGTAGAAAACGTGCACTTCTGGTTTTAGGAGGTGTGAGTGGCAACTGAAGACAGCGAGCTGGATAGCAAGCAAAGGACACAGCAGATGTAACATTTTTAAACTGAGCACAACATACAGTTCACACATATCCTTTAGCCGCCCCACCCCTGGGAATATCTCACTGGCCGTGTTTTCCCACAAGTTTCAGCCTCTACCCACCCATGTTGCTCAGTCCCGTGGGTTCTTTGTTTGCCCCTCCTTATTCCTTCATTTTTTCCTGAATTCTCTTCTTCTTGGACTCCTTTTAACTTCAAACCCCCCGTATTAGTTTCCTGTCATTGTTGTGACACATTACCACACACTTAAGTGACTCTAAGCAGCACAAAGTTATTATCTTACAATTCTCTAGGGGAGAATTCCTTTCCTTGCCTTTTTCAACTTTTAGAGGTTGCCCACATTCCTTGTCCCATGGCCCCATTCCTCCATCTTCAAAGCCAGCAATGACAGGTCGAGTCTTTCTCAAACTGCATCACGCTGACCTCTGCTTCCGTCGTCACCTCTCCACTTATATGGACTCTTCTGGTTACACTGGACCCATCCAGATAATCCAGGATAATCTCCCCATCTCAAGATTCTTCATCAGATCTGCAATGTCCCTTTGCAGAACACTCACAGGTTCCTTGGGTTAGGAGCTGGGTATCTTTGAGGGACATTACTCTGCCTACCATGTATCCTCAGCTTTTCAAATAGAGCATTTTAGCTGTCCACCCTCCAGGCTGACCTGCACGCTTAAAGGCTCGTTAAACAGAGAATCTTGCTATTTAACTGCTCCGAGATTTCTAGCTTTATTTTTCTCCTCCCCTTTTAGTCATACCAAATGAAAAATACAGTAAGAAGATTAAGTTTTTAAAAAAGATTGTTTCCCACCAAAATAAATTTTCTCCCCTCAACTCCCTTACTCCCAAAACACTTGAAACGGTTACAGAGCTTGGGTTTTAAACAATATTTATTTCCACTATATTCCACTAAATGATTATGTGAAAATTCCCTTTTAGTCAGTTGTTACCTTCTAGAAATTACAGACATTGGCTTTTTTTTTTTTTAACACCCTAAGTAGCAGTGCTGAGAAAGTGCAATTTCCAAAGCGTCCATATTTATATCTAGGAGATACATCAATAGAATCTGGCCAAATATACTTTAAACTAAATAAAAATTTCTAGCTCTCAAGAAGTCCATAAACGTTCTTTTCTATTTCTAAGTACATATGATCATTCAGACTACCTATTCCCACTGAGAACAGAAAGAGGTTTATTAAAGCTTGAATAAGGAGATTCAAGAAAGTTTACTCAGGCCAATTCACTAAATATTATTAAATTAGGCTTCACAGAAAAGGTCCTAAAGTGAGATCTGAGGAGAGGGAGAGTCGGATGGATCAGACAAGATCTTAATTTTTTTTTAAAGTCATTATTGACAACACAAGATGACTGTAAATAATAAATGCATCAACAGTATTATATTCTGAAAAAGAGAGGTATATGTCTCTTTCTAATCTATTCTGATTCTGGAGAAAACTGGAAAATCATGTTCCATTCTAAGACATACCACTTTAAGAAGGACTCGAGCATGCTGGGGGCATGTCCAGAGGAGAATAAAAAAGGGTGGTGAAGAGTCTGGCGACCATGAAATACGAATAGTCTAAAAATAGCAGTTGCCGACATGGGAAAAGTAAGGACAGTGGATCTGTGCAGTCTTCCAGGACTGAACTACTGCCATGTGGGTAAGGCAGTAGATTTAATCCTCAGTGGCGTGAGTTTGTCATTCTCTGGTCCTTCTTCCACACTACTGCCCAGAGGATTTTTCAAGACAAATCTTAATATGTCACTGTTGCTGGTCCCCCGTGAGTAAGCAGGCATGTAGCCCGTCTCCTGGCCAATTAAGAGGGTCTGAGCATCTGAGGACCAGATAGGACCCAAACCCCAGGAGATGGGATTCAGGGGAGCTGGATGCCCTCAGGAAGAGCTAAGGGCCATCACCATCAGTTATTATGACCCCTGTGACAGCAGCTCACAGCCCTAATTAAAGATCCTGGAGCACGCCATGTTCTCTCTACCACCTCCGCGCTTCTGTTTATGATGTTTCCTCTCCCTGGAAGGTAGCCATGTCACTAACTCCCCATCATTCTCCAGGACCTAGATGAAGTTTCACCAAATCGAAAGCCTTCCCTGAAGATCACCTTCTGGTTTTTCCCAGATGAGTTGGGTGTTCCTTCCTCTATGTTAAAATGTCACCTTTCACAAACCTTTTACAAAAGTATTGAATTGCTTTGGCGTCACTGATTCACTTGACAGCAGGACATATGAGCCTAATTTGAGACACATCTGTACGTGAGGGGGCATTTATTTGTACAAGTTCATGTGCATGGGGCAGAAGGGACTGGGAGGAGGAGGTCTTGAGCATCTGAGTCAAGTGGCTAAGATGGAAGAAGGTGGGGAAATCAAAAGAACAACGTAGTGGCTGGCCCTCAATCTGGGGTCTGCTTCCTAAGCCTGGTCGCATGCACTAAGTGCGAGTCCTATGGAGAAAGAAGGGCGGCAGATAAAAGCTTTAGAAACTAAAAGACTTGTAAAAACATGAGGGACATGCAGGACTGATTAGGGGCCAGGCAACAGACTATAACACACGGTATGGAAAGTGAACCTTCTTCTCACTTCTGCAGTGATTACCCAGCCTTGTTTGGATTGGAAAGGCCGCCGGCACATTGGAGACAGTGCCGGGGGAGCTGTGGCCCAGCGCTGGTGAGGAGTCCAGTGGTGCCCATGGGAATTTGAGTGGCCAGGAAGCCCATGCCCAGCACATGCTGCTCTGCCATGTTTAGAGGGCGAGCACTTAGGGACACTTAAAAGAAATAATGAGTCCGCAATAAAAAAAATTTTTTTTAACCTTGGGGATTCCCAGAACCACTTCAAGAGTGACTTTTGCAAAGGGCTCAGGTTCTTACACTACAAGGGAGAAATTACCAAGCAGCCAAGTATAAATTATCACTGTTACTGTGACTCTCTTTACAGCTATGGTCAGCAGGCCTGGTGAAAGCTAGTTATGGTTATGTTATATTCTTAACCTACTCCTACTCCTGTTCATTGGCCTTGAGATCCTTGAGGGCAGAGACTGCTATTAAAAAAAAAAATCTCTCTAGACACATTGCCTATCAGAGGGTAGGTACTCATCATATGGCTATTGAATGAAGTAATAAAATTAATGAAGGGATAACCATCTCCAAAGGACAAATTTAGGACAAACAGGTGGAAGTTACAGAAATGTGATTCAACATAAAATGCTTTCTAACAATTAGAACTCCCTATCAGTGGAAAAAGCCCACTGTGACACAATGAGAATCTTATCACTGGAAGAGTCATCAAGGATGTCCCATATGCTGGGTGAAGAGAGACAGATCAAATCATATCTGTCTCTCAAATTGCTTGGTATTAATTGCATGGAGACCAAGAGGAGACGGGCCATGACAAAAGAGTTAGCCACAAAAGACAGTAGGCAGAAATGATGAGTCAGCAACAAAATTGGTTTTTAAAAAATCTTCAAGGACTGTCTATAAAAATCAGCAAGCTTTAAATCAGAGTTCATCAGAATTAAAATAGTGCCCTGAAATATTGTTGCATGAAGCCCTAGACATTATCTTCAAGAGCTATCCTATTATAACTCTGAATGATGTCCAAAGGACTAAGGTACCTAATGGACATTATCTATAGTGAAGATGTTAAGTGATGAAAGGTTAAAGGAAAGATTTACAACACATTGAGAGCAGGCTGTGATTTGTAGACTTGTAGCCTGTTTCAATGTCTCTTCCACGGCCACTGGCGAAATAAATGCTAGAGCCACTTGTCTTTATTCCTTTAGCTTCCAACAAATGACCAAAGGATCCCACATCTACAAGAGGAAAATTACTAGACAATGCAGAAAAGGTCTTCTGAGATAAATGGACATTCTACATAAAGGCCACAAATAGAATGATGGAGAGTACTATCTCATAATGTCAAAGTTCAAAGGCACTTTTCAAATGTCTCTTTAAAGAAAATCTGACCTTTCTTTCTTTATTTCTTTCCTTTTTATTATCAGAAGTTTGCCAAGGGCAGTCTTGGCCTTGGGTCATTTCGTTTTGACATGGAAGTTCTCTCAGCATTAAAAATAATGAAATATTTAACTCTGCAGCGACCATGAGGACACATTCAGGAGTGAAAAAAAAAAAAAAATACTAAAGCATTAGAATTTCAAAGGAAAACTTCTCCCCCCTCATATGTGAGAAAGAGAACCTACATGAGGCTGTAACTAGCCAGAAGAGTAAGTACAGATAGATATTTTAAAATGTATTTCATGTTATTTTACATGAAATTTTTAGGAAAATGTCTGAATACACCACTAGTAACTCTGTCTAAATCGTTTTTGAGTATAGATTAGCAGACATTAAATATAGATGTGAACACACGTTTTCACAAAAACAAAAACCTCTTACAAAAGGCCTCTCGCTTCCCATTTTAAGGCAAAATTTACAAATAGTAAAATTCATGCTTTTTAAGTGCATACTTCTGCAAGTTTTGACAAATGCGGTTGTACAATTGCCACCAAAAGGAAGACGTAGAACGGTTCCTTCACAACCCAAAATTCCCCTGTACCCCCTCACAGTAAACCCCTCTCTCCATCTCCATACCCTGGCAACTACTGATCTGCTTTCTGTTCCTATGATTTTGCCTTTTCAAGAATGCTCTATAAATGGAATTATAAACAGACTCTTTTAAATTTCATACACTTTAAAAAGTGAAGCAACTAAAGTGCCCATTTTAAGGGTACTGATATCTATTTTGTGAACTTGAAGGCAATAATAGATAAATAAAATCAAATTACCCTCAACAATTACATCTTGAAACAGGTATTACCCAAGGAGCCTTTTGAATACATAGATCCTTAGCACTTCACTTTCAACACTTTGAATCAAAATCACTCATGTGGGTCCTGAGAATTTAGTTTTTATTCGGTTCTCCAAGCTTGATTCTGATTGGTCCAGCCAGATTTGGGAAACATTAATCCAGCAGACATTCATTACATGAGATTGATTACCAGACTGTAAATTATGTGTGGCAATGGGATCAAAATTCAGAGACTGGGAGGGTCTTACATAGGTGATCTTGTTCTGAGATATGGCTACAATTTTCTCACTGCAGAGCCAAGAACAAGTCACTTAAACTCTCTGAACCTTGGCCTTCTCCTCTGTCATGCATGAATAATGATGCCTACTTCACCTGGTTATCTGGGAAACTCAATGTATGTAAAGCATCTACAGTGATACCTGGATGCTCAGTGCTGAATGAGCAGAAGCCGTTCAGCTAGCTGGTATTATTACCACCATTGGCACTGTCATTGCCATCATCATCATGCTTCGCCTGTTTTCCTCCAGGTTGCTGCATTTTGGTCAATCTCATTATTTTTTAGCCCTTCATCTAGAGGTGACCAAAGTAAAGAGAATCCATTTTTGTAGCAGCTGAACTATTACTCAAGGTAGTGCAAAGCTAACAGAAAATCACTGATTGTTCCCAACCCTTACTTTCACGCTGCTACAGCCTTGAAGATACCGATGGGGACAAAAAGTGAATTACTAGAAACTCTTACTCTTTTCCCTAAGGGGTTATTGGCCAAAGACAAGCAAACAAAAGGGAGGAAGGTAAACAAAGGACAGAATAAAGCAAAAGCAAAAACAAAAAGCAAAAACCAAAAAGGTTATCTATGTAGTTAAGGAATATCCAAACATCAACTTTTATTCATTAGCAGTTTTAGATGCATATACATGTATTTTTATGTATAGTTTTTATTTAAGCCCTGAAATACAGAAGAGTGATGATATTTGGCGGCACTTGCTGATCTAAAGAGAGAAAAACTCCTATCCTCAAAAAGCATGTGATGCTGCCCATACCAAGGATTGAAGATGAGAGCTAAAGACAAAACTGAAACTCACAAGCCCTACCTGTTCTCAGCATCGGCACTGCACTTTGGGGACATCAATTCAAAGGATTTGGTAAACTTCACCACCTGCCGCACAGAAAGACAATAAATCCAAGTGAATTAAAGCTTTCTCACAGTTTCAAATAATCCAATAAACATTCTGCATCTTTATAATGACTGTTACAGTAATTGGAGATTAAAGAGAGGTTTTAAGTGGAGAAGTCCCAAGGGACAAGAGAAAATTCTATCCTACATTTTGTACTTTATTTCTTACACGGCATACATTGCCCAAGTTTTATACATTTCTATGTATGTATATATATTTACAATAAGATGTAAAAGTCCTGTGGTGGTCAGGCAAAGGGACATCTCATTTGAAAATAATTTTTTTAACTGCCCTTTTAACAGCCCAGTCACTACCCATGGAGAATCTGGTAGAGACGATATATCCTTCAAAAAGGTTGCCCTCCATTAACCCCAGGCTCCTGAAGCTCCCTTCCCTGGCTTATCACAGTTCTCAGGTGAATGTTTTTCTGCCACTCCCAAAGGGTAATGAAGAGGAAGACACTTAAGATCATCACTAGTGTGGACCCTTTCTCCCTTACCTGTCGAGTGAAACCAGCACAATCAGTGCAAGAGCCTGATTAAGACCTATTATTCTGAAAGGGAATTTATGGGCACAGAAAATGCAAAGGCAGTTTTTCTTATCATTAGCTACTATTGAGTTCTTACTACAAACCAGGCCCTACATCAGAAGCTTCTTTGACTATTTAATTTCCCTATTACAACTCCATAAAGTGGGGATTTTTATCGTCAGTATATAGATGAGGAAACTAACCCATAATTCTTAAGAAACTTGCACTGTTTCACACAACTAAATGGGGCCACTGGGATTAAAGCAAGTCTGCATGACTCTAGAGGGCCAGTTTTTTCAACAACACTAAAAATATTGAGTGGGAAAGGCACCATTTTTGGCCCTCTTTTGACAAGATATATCACATGATAGAAAAAGGAGTCTCTATACTGAAGGAGTCATCTGAATGTCACTGGATGCTCCCAAGGTTGACATTTAGATTTGCCTTAGCCAGATGCAGTCATGCTTCAAAAGCCATTTCAATTAATCACTTATACGGAATTGATGGGCACTTGAGAAAATGATTTGGGAACTGGGGATAGATTAAATATTAAAACAGCTATATCAGTGAGGTAATGAGCCCAAACTAAGAAAATGCAACATTAGGAAAAGATAAAAGCCCATCACAAAGAAAATTGTGTGTGACTAGCTGAATACAGGGCAGTGACAATAGCTCAACTAAAAGGAAATACCCTTGACAACTGTAGGACATATTTCATTTCATATTCTAATATGAAATAAGCCTCTACAAAATCACTCATTGTGGCAAATTTATTTTCCAAAGATGGCCACAGGAATATCTCCTATCCCACATTTTTCTCTAGAATATGACCCTGCCACCCTCCTACCAAGTGGTGGGGTCTATGTTTCCTCCCCTTGAATCTAGGTGGGCTTAAGACCACTACAACAAATAGAGCATATAAAAGATACGCTTTGTGCCTTCAGAGGTTGCCATAAAAGGCAATATGGCTTCTGCATCATCTGATTGGAATACTTGTGCCTGGAGCCCTGAGCCACCATGTCAGAAGTCCAACTACCCCGAGGACACTATGCTGAAAGGAAGCCAACTATAGAGAGGAATCACATGTAGATGCTCTTGTTAGCAGCTCCCGTCTTTAAGCCCTCCCAGCCCAGGTGCCGGACATATGAGCAAACAAACCTTCAGATGATTCTAGTTCCCAGTAATTGAGTCATCCCTGATCTCCATATTTTGTAACTGGGGTCCCAGATATCCTGAAAAGAGGCAAACCATCCTGGCTATTCCCTCTCCAAATTCCTGATCCACAGGATCTGTGAGCATAAATAACGGGGTTGGTTTAAGCCCCTCAATTTTGGGTTTATTTGTTACACAGCAAAAGCAATTGGAGTGTTTATTTTTATTGAGGGCTTAAACAGAAACCAATCACTTAGAACACAGAAATCTTGATCCAGCCGCAATATTCTTGGCTTCTCACAAGGCCAGCAAGCCACAAAGACACTATTTGCTATCACCAAATAATAAAGTTCTCAAACCTTACCCTAAATAATCCTTAAACTTAAAACAATAATAGGAAAATAAGTAGAAACATTTCATTTACGTTTGCAGAATGGGAAATTGTCACAGGTTTTAAAAGAAAGCTAATCATATCTTTGCTTTGATCTCTCATTATTTGTGATTTCTTTCCATTATTTTGTTAGATGACAGTAAATTCTTCTATTTTTAAATCGTGTTTTAGGCTGTTGCCATGAACTGAATATTTGTGTTCCTCCAAATTCTTATGCTGAAACCCTAATCCTCAATGCTATGGTATTTGGAGATGGGGCCCTTAAGGGGTAATTAAATTGTGAGGGTGATTAGGGGATTAATGCTTCTGTAAGAGACAGAGAGAGCTTGCTTCTTCGTCTCTTCTTTGCTATGTCAGGATATGACAAGAAGATGGCCATCTACAAACCAGGAAGTGTGCTCACACCAGACACTGGATCTGCTGGTGCTTTGATCTTGGATTTCCCAGCCTCCAGAAATGGGAAAAATAGATGTTTGTTATTTAAGCTACTCAATCTATGATAATTTGTGCTAGCAGTTCAAACTAAAACAACTAAAACTGCAAATCTGTATGAGGCACTTTGCACACATTATGACCAACCCATTATGTACGTATCAATGCTTACCACATGCCAGCAAGGTGGTTATTATTATCCCCATTTTATTGAAGGAAAACTAAAGCTTAGAGGGGTTAAGTGGTTTCTTGGAAACCTTACAACCAATACATTGCAGAACTGAGACTGGAACCATGTTGATCTGATCCCACAGCTCCTGATTTCCCCACTACTCACTGCTTTCATAAGCATGAGAAAGTGGTATTGAAAGAGAAAATTATTCAGACATGATTCCTTCAGAGCCAGAACACTTAGATAAATTCTGCCTTTATTTATTAATTCTACAAATATTTATTGAGTACCTACTATATGCCTGAATCTGAATAAACATAGACTAAAAGTAACTTGAAATAAAACACTTGGCTTGATACAAAACAAATCAAGTTGCCAACAAACTAATAATTGTTTCTGCATTTGGAAATCAAGAAAGACTTATCTTTTAATTTCCAGACCTGATAGATGAGATTAAACTCTCCAACAAATATTACTAAGAATACTCCATTTGACTTAATTTTCACTACTGACTAGAATACTTTACAACTCTGAAAGGATAGATGTTAATTTCTGAAAAACTGATATGAGCTGGGTTGTAAATGGGGGAGTAACCCCCCTTTGTGGGGTCTTTGGGGATCACGCTAACACAGCCACAGAAATTATACTCAGAAAGGCATGTGAAATTAAAGGATTTATTATGTTCACAGGTCCTAGAGAGGGGTGCATGCCATGCCCAAAGGACCACAGAAGGTCACCCAGAGCTCAAAGTCCGGTCACTGCAGGCAGGGATAGAGCAGAGCAGGGACTCACAGGTAAGTGTCTTTACTGAGGGTCATGGGTCGGGTAGCTTGTGGCACTTGGGAAGCATTCCCCTTGGGTAAGTTGAATGTGACTGCATCTACATGGGAAGGAGAGAAGGGGTAAAATGAGGAAGTCATATGAGGCTTGTGCTTTGAACACACATGTTGAGGATGGGTACCCGGAAGTGAGCAATAACTAGGTAGAAGTTCAAAACAAGCAGGGTGAGTGCTGTCGCTCAGGAAACCCCCGGGGCAACAAAGAACAGCTTGACATTACCAAGACGACTTTTGTCTTATAGCAATGCAGATGAATTTTATCCAAGCAGAAATGCGAATGGCTTCCGTGCAATAGAAGAGATAAGCCCATAGTTATTTACAATCTGCTGTCCTGGATGATAGTTACAATTTTTAGACTCTCACCTTGCAATCCTGTGCATGCAGTCTTTCAGTGCCGATTTGAGGACTGACTACTACCTTGCTGGCTTCTCTCACTAATGAGTTACCTACATCTTTCATGCATGCTTGTTTTAGCTTTTTGCAAGGATTAGGTTTTTAACTTTTTGAAAACTTAATTTGACGCAACAAATATGTACTGAGTATCTGCATTTGCTAAATAGTGCAACAGGCACTGGGGCTACACATGTGAAAGTAAAAGGAAAAAAAAAAAATCAAAATCCCTGCACGCAGGGAGCTTACTTCATGGTAGGGAGCTTAATTTGCCCCAGCTCAACAAAATTAGTGCTCTCTGGAATAAAAAGTGAATTTCTGCTTTCCATACCTTAAGAAACAAACCTAGAAAATGTCTAGAGATTAAAAAAAAAAGAATAAAGATCTTTCAAGAATTTAAAAAAAAATCCCCTCTGTGGGATAGAAGCTTACAAGAAATGCAACAGAAAATCCTGAAATCTTAAAGCTATATAATTTACAGCTCTAGAATCACAAAGAGAATGGATAAGATAAACAAGTACCTCAAAGAAATGTCAGAATGTTTGAACTCTTGAAACGAAAGAGGACTTTTTAAAACCACCAAAAGGAACAAATACTTTTTTCTAAAATATTTGAACTTTTTATTCTAACATAAATCACATTACTGAAAAGAAAAACAGGGTCAAATATTTTGTTTTATTTTATTTTTTGGTTTTATTTTCTAAATTTATGTTTAATGAGTAAAGGGAAAGGCAAAGATTTTGCATCTTTCAACCTCAGCACTCCATATCATGGAAAGCAGTAGTTGTGTTCCCCAGTAAACCAGCTCATGATGTCCTGATCAAAGTCAGATACTTCAGATACTGGATTCATGAACCATGGTGATGACCTTGTGTGTAGGAAAGAAGTAAGCTTACCCAAAGAAAGGTCTGGCCTTTGCCCTTGTTTCCTGGGAGGCAACCTCTAAGCCCTTGGAATGTCCAGCCTTGATAAAAGTGTTTTTGTTTACCTGGGTGCCTTTGGCCAGCTAGACAGTAATAATGTAACTTAGAGTGGTGGCTTTGAGCCAAGACAACAATGTGATTTAGGGTGGCGGCTTTGGGTCACATGGTATCAGTTGACCTCTGGAGGGCAGCTATGTAGGTGGCCAAATACGTTTTAGTGACCAAGCCCCAACAAAGACTCTGAATGCCAAGGCTCGGGTAACCTCCCTGGCTGGCAATACTTCATGCATATTGCCACCGCTCACTGCTGGGAGAAGTTAATGCTCTCCATGACTCCATGGAGAGAAGATGCTTTCAGAACCTTCCTGGACTCTGCCCATGCATCTCTCCCTCGGCTGACTTTAATTTGTATCTTTTCCCATAATAAACCATGACCATGTGTATAACTGCTTTCAGTGAATTCTGTGAGTCCTTCTAGCAAATTATTGAGTTTGAGCATGGTCTTGGGAGTGAAACCAAGTGGGGCCCTGTGGGGCTCCCTGGCACGGGGGCCTTTTTTGGTCCCCCATTTCTTGTAGGCAAGACTCCAGCCTTCATGACCTTCCTTGAGTTAAAAAGGGTAGATTTGAACACATTAATCAAGAGAGGAGCATCCAAGAAACCACCTGAGGCAAGATTAAAGGACCAGAGAAGCTCATCAAGATTAGGAGACTGACCACCTGAGATGAGATTAAGGGCCTGAAAACCCTGCACACACCCTGATCCTGTCAGAGACCCCATTCTTGGACCTTGCTATAAAAGCCCTCATCAAATCCTCTGCTGTTGGGACACACAGTTTTTCGAGGTAGGAGCCTGCTGTGTTCCCCTTTGCCTGGCAAAGTAATAAAGCTATCCTTTTCTACTTTACCCAAAACTCTGTCTCAGAGATTTGATTTGGCACCAGGGTACAAAGAAGCCAAGCTTTTGGCATCAGAAACTGTTGAACTTGTACTTGGTATCAGAAGTGCGGGCAGTATTATAGACTATGTTCCCTAACTTCACACCTTGTATAATTCTTAGGTTCCTGTGCCTTTAGAAGAAAATTGAAGATAATACTAATGTTGACTTGTCTTTGGCTACATATTGATCATCCAGTGTGTATCAAGTACTGGAAGCATAGGGAGACGCAAAAGAAATAGTAAATAAGGTCTCCAACCTTTAAAGAATTCCTTTTAAAAAAAAATTTGGCTGCACTGCAAGGCTTGTGGGATCTTTGTTTCCCAACCAGGGATGGAACCCGGGACCTCGGCAGTGAGAGTGTGGAGCTCTAACTGCTGGACCACCAGGGACTTTCCAAGAATTAATATTTTAAAGAGAAAAAAATTTTAAACTTAAGGGTCAGAAAAAAAATTTCTTGATCTGTTGATGTGTTCCTTTTACTAAGACAAAATAATTATAAAATCTATTCATTTTTTTCTTTTACCTTGGCTGTTGAGAAGCTCAGAGAAAAGCCTTAGGTTCAAAGTTGTATCTTTCTTGCAGCACAATTTGGTTTTGGGTTTGTTGATTTGATTTCGTTTTACTTAGAGCATCTACTTTCCCTTTCTTCCTTTGAATTTGAAAGTGTGCCTTTCATTCTGCTATGTGTCTGGCATACAATAGGACTCAGAAAATATTTGTTCGCTATGAATTATTGTATTTTTATTGAAGGGTGCCTTGAATGCCTTTGACGTTTAATTGAGTAAAAGTATAAACAAAAAGATGAAGTACTTACATACTTGAAAAATGTATGAAGTATATGAAAATGCTTTCACATGTGAAATAACATAAATTTGCTTACATAAAACTAATCACAGTTGAACAAAGCTATTATGGGCCATTAAGTTGTGTAAAAAAGTATATTTCAGAGGCATGGGAAGGAATTTGGAATGGTGGCTAAGAGAAATAGAACATTTAAGGGTCTACAGCTAATAGCAAGCAATATAAGAATAAGAGAGAAGCAAGTTTGAGTCCATCAAGAGAGATAAAATATGTGCAAAGCAATAAAACTGGGAAGACAAACCCACTGCTGACTGTAAGATAAGATCAAAGAAGTAGAAAAACATCAGCCTTCACTCCATACGGTGCATTAACTTAGTCTGGTTCCAAATCATCAGTCTATAAAGGGCTTCAAAAACATTCTAGAATAAATCTAAGATTGTCACAGAAATCCTAGTCTAAATCTTACATTCAAGAACACAAGGTTGCTGGTGGAATCCCCATACAGATGCTCTGAATTTAGGGCAATCTGAGATTAGGCTCACAAGCAAATTAACCCTCAAAGTCACCAGAATATTGAGCCCTTAAGGCAATATACACATGAGCCTTGGTCCTTGAGGACAGCAAGATAAACAGTAAGAAGTATTACAGTTCTGGAGATGTAAACTCATCTGCTTGCCTCCCATTCCTCCAGAGTGGGGGTGGGAAAAAAAACTCTGTGGACTTGGCCCACCATCTGTTTTTATAAATAAAGTTTTATTTTAACAGAGCCTACTCATTAATTTAAATATTATCTATGGCTGCTTTTTGCTATGACAGTAGGGTTGAGTAGTTACAACAGAGAACCAATGGGCCACAAAGCCTAACATACTTACTAGTTGGCCCATTACAGAAAAAAAATGTGCTAACTTCTGGTCCAGAGTGATCTCTGAACCAAGTCAACTAGTTATTTTCTGCAAAACTGTTAAAGACTAAGGACAGGTTAAAGTACTCATGTTCCCATGTAATTTATCTATAGTTCAGGAAGGAGACTCCTGGAGTCAAAATCTTCTCATCTGAAACAGCACTGTAATGATAGAAATTTTAGGCACCAGGGCAAGTGGTGGTGGTGGGGGGGGGTGGGTATAATTGAGGACATGCATACATCCCAGTTGTCACAGGACTGTCCCACTCTAATTAGGTGAGTACAATTATTAAAATATCTCCTTTCACTCTTAAAGATATCTTTGTCTGAAAAGCAAAACTCTAGGGAGACACACCTCAAGCAATTTATATTTCTTAAAGAAATTTATTAAAATATAATGCATCCAAGGAGAAAATTATTTGTAGCCAGACACCTGGGTTAAAAACTGAAACAGCAAAAACAGTTAAAATTTTTCGATGCATTTTAATGGGATATATAGCGTCACTGTGGAAATTATGACCGATAAAAAATAGATGAAAGCATAAATAAATGAGCATAAAGTTCATGTTTTATTCTTGACTTGGACAAATTGAATGGTTCTTAGTTTCATTAATTTTAAAAAATTTATTTTCAAATTCAAATTTTGATTTTTATTATAGATGCACCAAATGAACATAGATTAAATAAATAAATACCCACACTCACATACACTAAATAAAAAGAGAATCTTATAAGAGAAATATCGGAAGTGGTTTATAGTTCAATGAAACTGAACAAACGGTTCCAAGCTCCTCTGGCTGTTGATCAGCCCTGGGCATTACACCCTGGGGAAGGCGGTACACACACCACAGGGAAGTAAACAAAATATCCCCGAGCATCTCTGACTGTTCTTTGGAAAAGCTCCATGGACAGAAGTCTTTTTGATTTGGATACTTATCAAGAACTAGATGGTCTGGTTTCTCTCTGTCTTGTTTTTGTTTTTTAAATTTAAAAACAACTTAAAAAACAAAAACTATGTTCAAATAGATATTCCTGCTACCAAAAAGAAAACAGAAATGATCTAATAAGTAATCACCATTTTTTTGGTTAGAGTTTTCTTAATTCCTATTTTTCCATAAGAGGACTAATATATAGGGCAAAAGAATGAATTAAATGATCATCTCCTGCCATCCTTCTGGATAAATTCCTCACTTATGCTGATGAGTAATTTACTCTAGCCATTTATTCTCCCAGTCAACACTTACCAAATACTTACGGTACCAGGCACTGTGATAGGGTCTGGAAATACCAAGCAGCACAAATCACATCCTCTCCTTGTACTCACAACATAATACTGAGGGGGAAACTGTCCACAAAGATATAAACTCCCCATAATATATGGTCAAAATTCTACAAGCGCACAGAGGACGGTGCTGAAGATGTTTCCAGAGCTATGTCCTAAAGAAGGAGTAGGCATGCTCTAGGTTGAAAAGTGGGGAAAGTTTTCCAGCCTGAGGGACTAAATCAGGTTTTGCCAGAAAACAGAGAGAACTCTCAGAATGATTTAACTGAAACGAATTCAACAGAGGGACTAGGTACAGAAGCGTGAGCAAGATTAAAAGAACCCAATAAGGAACGGTGAGGTATCCAGGGACTGGACACTTGGAAAATCGTAAACATGCCTGGGCCTGAGGGGACACAGCAGAGAGTGAGGGAGAGAAGGAGAGATGGAGGAAGGGAGAGGATAATGTTATTGGTGCCCTGGAGGAGCCAAGGCCGTGGAGAGGGGCCTCAGAGGAATCCAGCCACCTCTACAACTGGCAGAGAAAGAAGAAGGGTAATAACTACCCCCAGTCTCTCTCTCCTTCAGCTTTTAAATCTTCTGCTGATCCCTCCCGTTTGTCAAATGCAACTGAAAACCAGAGGACAAGACAGCCTAAGTGGCGCGGTACATAGAAATCAGCCTTCAAAGGCACTGAGCTAAAGAGAGAAAAACCAACATGAGATGGGGGAAGTGGGTTTGCAAAGAACAGTCAGTACAGAGGTGACAATGTTGAACTTTACCTGAGACCTGCTCTCCAAAACATGGTATAATGATAAAGAAATTACCCCTACTGCTTTGTCTTCCAGATTTGGCTAAACTCAAAGAACCACTCTGCCCTGGAACGATCCAAAATAAGACCTGTCTCCACCTTTCCTCATGACACCTCTAGGATGAACGAATGATGCAGTTAACTCTCTTGTCTATATGCTTCTGTAAGAGCCCAGGCACCCTTTCTTTTCTTTGAGATGTTCCTCATAAATGAATGTTCTTCCTATTGCAATAGCCCAGATGAAATGATCTCCTTAATTGTCTGGTACTTTTTGTCTTTCACAGGAACAATATATGCAAAGATACAGAGGCAATATGTGCATAGGCTGACCTTGGGGAGGAGAGGTGGAGGAGGAAGAATGGGATAGAGCAATCCTGAGGACCAGAGAGGAAACCTAAAAGTTAAGCTGGGAGCAGAGGTGATGGACTTTGAATGTTGGGCAATTTGAACTTTACTGCGTAGGCAACAGATAAATACCAAATGTTTTGAAGCATGAGAGAGGCAGATGCGTGTTTTAGAAAGAAAACTATAAGTTGTATTAAGAACTGATGGAAAGAAAGAGTGCCCTGTCTGCAAGTAAAGAAATGAGTGAAGAGGAAAATTTCCAAGGGAGAGACTAGTAAAGTCAGGGTAAAGACAGTGGTAGAACGGGTGGGAAGGAGGGGCTAGAAACGATGTTTCAGTGTAGAAGCAACAGAACTTAAGAGACAATTGAACGCAAATAGTAGGAAACACTCAGATTACTGTGCGGTTTTTAGCTTGAGTTACCTATTAACTGAAATAGGAAATCTCAGAAGTGGCAGGATGCAGTGGAGATGGGCAGTGGGGGCTGACGTTCAGAAGTTGGAGACATATACACACATATATATACAGGCATATATACATACATACATACGTATATATTTACACACATGTATATACATACATTTAATGCATATAAATGATTAATGATGTGAATTGAGTTAATATATTGACATATAATTACTAATAAAGTGAGTCAATATATACAAATACATAAGATGATATATTAATGATTAATGATATGAGTATATGCATATGCATATACATACATATATATAATGATTTTGGGGGTAGTTTCTGGCATTCTTTTAGATACCTTCCAGTTTGCACTCTGGAGAAAAGCGCTTGGAATAAAAATCAAATAGAACTTAAGTTGGTTTCCTTACAGGGAGAAGGAAAATTAAAGAAAGTAAGATGAGGAAATGGAAGAGAAAGTGAAGCAGAAAGGAAAGCCTGAAGCAATTTTTACCATCCACTTAGGAGAGTGGTTGCTGCAGAACAATCAGATGGCGATTACTATCTCCATCTCTTCCTCTCAAGTGTTGCATTCAGGAAGATCATCTAGTTCAATGGCTTCATTGCATAAGAACCAAGACGTTAAGGAACACATTAGAAAACAAGTGGAGTTAGCACTTTCTGGTTTAGAAAATAAACTCCAGAAACCAGCCTCATATTGATAAACTCAGCTATAAAGTACTTCACGGAGCTCTGAACAACAACATAGCTGCCAGCCATCAGGATAATCCGTGACAGGAGAACAGATGTAAACATCAGGGCTGAGACAGTGCCTCAGGACAGATTAAAATGTCTACATTCTTGCTTTCCTCGACTAAGCACAAAAAGAAATAGAGATGATAGTAAGTATATGAGCTAGAAAAGAATTAAGAGAAGTGATAGGACTTGCTTAGACAGGTTCATGGAATGGAATAACATTAAGCAGCGAATACTCAGTTCAAAGGACTAAGCAGTTCCTAATGTTGACAGCAGCTAGCTATGGGACAATCTTTTCATTTCTTCAGTCTAGTGGAAAATACCATTGACAAAGTCACTTAAAATTGATTGACCGAAACACTAAAGAAAAGCAAAAGAGGGTAAAATATTAATTTTGGCAGGAGAGAGGGCTAGAAAGGCATTCCTCATTTCTATTTCTGGCATTCACTGGGTAAACCGATCAGTTTATATCTGACTGCCCAGTTTAAAGACGATGGATGCAGTCTTAACACTGAGCTAAGAGCTAGACATATCAAAACTTCTACAACTAGATTTAAATATTTTTCTCTCCCTTTCCTTCAAACTTAGGCCATGAAATACCATACATCTGCAGTAACCAGATTTTAAAAATATTCAAATCACACACACTCAAAAAAATCAGAAGTTTTTGTTTTCAGCAATGATTCTGATAAAATAGAGGAATGCAAAATTATTTTCAGAGGAAGGAAACTGAGCAGATTTTTTTTTCCTGATATGATACTCTTTTTTTTTTTCTGATTGTAAAAAAGCAGTGTAAGGAACGCCAGTAGAGATAGTGCTATACGTTCATGCTTTGATTCTTTTGCTCTCTTCCAAAAACAGAGCAAAGATTGATAAAATACAGAAAAAGAAAATCAGAAAGACATACAGAGGTTTGAAGGCAGAGAAAAGATAAGGGGAGGGGAGCAGAGGGGAGAGAAAAAAAATAAGATCTCTAAAGGCACAAGCCCTGAAGACTTAGACCTACTGTGCTCCAAGTCTAGAAATAGGCAAGCAGCTTCTACTGGGGTTTGGGAACTAAAAGTACTCCCTTGAGACAGGTGGCCTAGCTTCACCTCCAGAGCCGGGACCCAACTGCTTCTGGCTTAGTGTAATATTACCACACAGCAGGAGATCTAAGCCACCAAAATAAGACCTGGTTCTTGGTCAGGGGCCAAAGAACTGTGCTATTAGACAAGGAGGGAAGAGTACAAGAGAGAATGAAAGAAAACAATGGCAGAAACAAAACACCCTCCCATTAAAATGAGCTCTAATCCCAAATTCAAAAACAAATATTGTTAACAAATAATATTAATACAGAAAACTAAATCAGCAGCCTACAGAACTGGACAAGAAGATAGTGATAAATCAGTTATGCTGAAGATTTGAACATACTTCTACCAGAGAATGGTAGATGAAGAACAGAAAAAATTGTGTAAATGATTTGAATACCTTGTTTTTGACTATGGGTCTAGAGGGAAAGTCAGCTGGGAAAAAATCCTTTTGAAAAAGACTTTCCTCCCTGAGAAAAAGAAGTTCCCCTTCTCCTGGGATACAGTCATAGGATGACATGCTGCCTGGAGCTGTACTAGCTCCCTGGACCACGAGGGTGGAAGCCAGCTGGTGAAGGCTGACCACTGAGACAGGAAAATGGACAGAGCCTGGGTCATTGATTATATCATCTGTTGCTGTACCATCCCCAGAAGCACCTCTTGCAACCTGTTTGTCATGTAAGATACAAATGTTCTTATTGTTTAAGCCATTTCCTCTTATAGATTCTGTTACTTGCAGAAACCCCCAAATTGATCTACAGGTTAAATCTATTTCAATCAAAATCTACACATTTTTTCATGGAACTTGATAAGTTACTCTTAGAATTTATAAGGAAGAGCAACAAGTCAAGATCAGGCAAGCCAATTTTAAAGAAGAACAACATTGAGGACTTGTCTTATCAAATATCAAAGAGGGTTATAAAATTCTAGAAATTGAGAAAGTGTGATACTGGTGCATAAATAGACAGAGCAGTGGGACAAAATAGTGAGCTCAGAAACAGACCCAGGTGTATACGGAAACTTGATATAATATAGAAGTGGGGGATGATTCTGAGGCAACTGGTTATACATATACAGCTTTACACTATACACAAAAATAAATTCTAGATGGATATGAAAGCCCATAAATACCAGATAGATTAAAGAAAAGATAAGAGAATGTCACTATAACATGGAGGTAGAGAAAGAATTTTTTAAAAACAAAACCTGTAAGTCACAAATCAAAAAGGAAGATTGATAAATTTAACATATTAAAATTAAAATATTCCATGCAACCAAGATACCTGTTGAAAGGGGCATCGTGCTGAGCACACAGTCTTGGCTGTGTACGCCAAGACCACAAGGCCCTGCTCTCTCTCTCTGTCTCTCTGGTTCATTTCTCAGGATTGTGTTCACAGGGAACATTTGAGCCATGAGGTATCATCTCGCCCCAGACAAACAGCAGGCTAGATACCACTCAGTGTAAAAGGGATCTATTCTCCAAGCACAATGTTCCTCTATGAGTATATGCCCACTGTTTTTTAGCCTTAGCCCTACGTATTCAGTACTCAACACTAGTCTTATTTATCATGTCTTCTCCATTGCTGGCATGGCTTGATTTCAACCTCTCATATTTTTCAGGAAGGGCTTCTTAGAACTATGTTTCTCACAATCTCCTTTGCATATGTAAAAAGTCTATCTGTGACTTACATAATTGAATATGAGTTTGGCTGGATTTTAAATTGTAGAGTCATTTTCTTTCCCTGAGGACTTGGTAGCTATTGCTATACTGTCTCCTTGCACTGGAGAGTGCTACCAGGAAGCCTAAAGGCAAAATGAATTTTCCTCCAATAGGAGACTCGATTTTGTCTAGATGCCCACAGAATTTTATCATCTTTGAAGTCCATTAGCACTGAATGTGTTTCAGTACTAAGCAGTGAGTATCGACTTTTCCTGAAATGAGGTGTTCTTTCAATTTGTAAATTCAAGTATGCCTTCATTTCAGTAAATGTCCTATTTTTATAATTTTGACTTTTTTTCCTGTTTCATTTGTCATGGTCTCGTCAGAGAAACCAATTATCCTTATTTTGGACTTCCTTTATCTGAACTCCATTTTTATCACCTCTATCTTATCTTTTTATACTGTATTATTTTCCATTTCCAATTTCATCCTCCATGCCCCTGAATGTATTTTAGAAGTCCTTTTCTTCTTTTTTGATGTTTTTAATGTAATCATTTCTGTATGGTTACATATTTTTCTTTTATTTCTTTCTAAGCTCTGCCAACTCGGTTTTCTTACCTTTTTACTGCTTATCATGTATTTCTTGCGTCCTTGTACCTCTTCTATGAACACATTTTTCCCCTCTGAGAGATCACACTATCTTTCATTTCATGGAAAACTGTTAGCAATTTTTCTGGTGTGTGTCCTTCATCTGGCTTTTGTTTTCACATTCCTTCCCTCCCTTTTTCTTATGGTATCTTTGCATAAGCCCCATGCTGGGGGCTTTCTGTTCTGTTCTCGTCTTTAGGTGAGTAATGGAGGAGGGGTGACACCAGGGGAGTGGGTAAGGGTGACTGCAATTGAATTTTGGTCTATTGTCTTTGAGTATATTCTCATCAACACTCTCCTCTGGGCAGCAATTTCAGCCCCTGCCTAGCAGAAACCTCCCTTGCTTATTACAAAGTCCCAAATGACGTGGATATTTTTATGTGATGAAAGCCTTCAATTCACTTCAGCTGACCAAGATTAGCAGCTGCAGGGTGACTTGCCAACTCACATTGTCAATTGTCCTGACACACTGACAGTCTTGTTTCAAAAATGACTTGTCTGAAAGTTTTCTTGTTCCATCCACCTCTCCTACCACTCTATGGCAGCAAGGAGGACTCAAGAAACATCCATGAGCCTGCCCAGGCACCCACCCTTACTGCTCCAAGTAGGTATGCACCACTTATTCTGATGAACACTGTACTTTGCGCAAGATGGCTGGAGGCAAGCAACCTCACTCAGCTTTCTACTTCACTCCACCCAATTTTCTCTGCACTGGGCAGCTCTCCACCTGTTATGTGGGGCATGGGTGGGGTGACAATTGGGAGCATAGGGTTATTAAGGCTTCTTCTTTTGTGGATTATAGAGTTTTATTTCTTGTCCTTGGTTTTTTTCAGGTTGGTCCTTAACTGATAAAAGGTAATATAAATCCGTTTAGCAGATCCTCTCTCCTGACAACCCTGACTTTCAAGTTCACTCTCTTACTGGAAGGTCCAGCACCTGCCCTTTTGTCCCATGAGATGATAAATTCCTGACTCTGCCTAGAAGAGAAGTTGCAAGGAAACATAACTCAAAGGGAGAAAATTTAAACTCCATCAATTTAATAGTTGTGAAAATATGATCTCATTTTTGTACCCATATTTTGACAAAAATCATTTCCTTTTATATTTGTTTTTTCTCCTTTAGTATTTGCTTAAATATATATCAAGGATATTGTTTCTCTAAATATAGCTATATATCATTATTTTGAAGGATATATAGAATTTCATTATATAAAACTTCTGTTGATATTTGAGTTATAGTTTCACTGCTATAAATACTGCAATAAACAGTCATATACTGATTTTGCTCTCTTCTCCATCTCTTTCATTATGCTAAACTTTAAGAGGAAGAATTGCTGAGTACAAAGGCTATGCCATTTTAAAATTGAAATATATTTCACCAAACTTATATCCATAAAGGTTACCCCAATTTAAATTCTCATCATCAGTAATGAGAATATCCGTTTTCTCATACCCACACTCATACTTGCTGTTATAATTCTCTTAAATCTTTACCAGTCTGATGGCTGCAAAATCATAGAAGTGTTTTAATGTGCTTATATTCTCTAAGGAATTGAGTGAATGTTTTAGAAAGCCTTTATCCACAGAATTACTATAAAACAATACTCACCAGTATTTTTATGTTCTTTTTTTAAACATTAAATTTTTGATCCATCTGAAATTTATATTGACCTACAAAAATAAGGCAAAAAGGTGGGCAGCTCATCTTTCAATGTCATAAGAGAGTAAAGCCCACCCAAGAATTATCTAGGACAGAGATCTGAAAACTACTGCCTGCAGCCAAATCTGGCCCACCACTTATTTTTATAAGTCATGTTTTATTGGAAGATAGCCATACTAAGACTGCTTTCATGCTGTTATGAATAGCTACAACAGAGATCATGTGACTTGAAGAGCCTAAAAAATATATTATCTGAAAACTTACAGAAAAAAATTTGGCAGTCCTTGATCTAAGAAATGTACTAAGTCTCATCCTTGGTTACTACTTATTAAAGACTCCAAACTTAATAAAGTTACATGTTAATTTGCAGCTTTTTCTCTGATTAGAAATTTCTATCTTATGGAAAAGATAACCTTAACGATTACAGTTTATGGCCTTGTTTTGTTTCTAAAAAGTTTTGTCTCTGAGAAACTTTTATCCTAACCTTGCCTATAAATACCTAACTTCTCAAATGCTCTTTGGACTGGTTTTAACATCTTATTTGTTCCCTCACAAATTAATGAATTAAAAATAATCTTTGATATGTATTTATTTCATATTTACATGAAAGTCACAATTTTGCCTTTTAGAAAATTATATTTTAACAAGTATGAGGTAAGAATCAGCGTTTTGAATTTGTTTTTTCCTAAATTGCTAGCTATTTGTTTCCCAAACATTTGTAGGACCAGTATTCCCACTGATCTAATTTCAACTGCATCCTTTATCATATTTGTGTACTGAATATAAGATGATTGACTACATAATATAATTTGTACACTGATTATAAATTCCAAAGGCCACAGACATAGCTGTACAAAAAGTCACTGAGGTTATTTTCCTGTAGCAAATAAATCTCTTCTTGAGCCCTAGTTCTGCTTGCTGACAGACGACAGAAGAGACAATCCAGTTAACTCAGCCGCTTCAGATTTTCTTAGTCGTTTCAGATTTCAACTCATTTAATGCTGAAATTTTCACCAGCGTGACTTGCAACTTTCTGGCTTTTTAGAGCCAAGCAGCTGGTCTATCATCACCCTCTCACCCAGGCTGGCCCCTAAGAGGCAAGGCAGCCTCACTGATCTTCAGCATAGTCACCCCTAACAGTGTGCCCGGGTCACATCCTCTGTGCCTGCCTCATCCTGACAGTCAGGCTTCTTTAGGTCCCAGCCCTCCCTGTTACCTTCTATTAGGAAATGGAAAAACCGTATTTGCTCTCACTGTCCCATGGCTCCCCCTGTACTGCCACTTCCAGGCTTTTCCCCTGTCATGGTGTCTGGGGGGACTTTCAATCCTCATCCCCACCCCCATACCACCACTACCTTCACTATGAGTGGCCTTGAGTCTGGGCAGAGCTAAGAAAGCTGAGTACGCGCGTTTCCTCTTCTCTCTAACTCTCCCACTTTAGTCCAGGGATTCACGAATGGGAGAGTCTAGGGCTTCATCTATTCTTCTGATCTGCTGTTTTGGGTACAATGTTAGGCCCTGATTCCTTCAAGTCTCTAGGAAAGCCTGGCTCTTGCAAATGAAAAAGTCTTAGTTTTTGAGAATAATAACTCTGTCATAAATTTTTAAAGCCCATTTTGGAACTCACAAACCCAGCATTTAGCTCTTGGTCTCTCTATTCTGTGTAATCCTTTCCCTGAAATGATGTACCAGGCTGACAGGAGGGCTGGAGACAGGGGTGGAGAGCGATAGTTCTGCTAACAATAATAAAAAGAGAAAGGTCATAAGTAACAAGGGAAAGGTATGACTGAATTCTGCATTTGCTCGTGACATTGAGGGACATATATATTCCTGTATAATTATAAAAGCATCTTTATTATTGAAATACTCGCAGTAAAAAAAACCCAAATGCTGTCATTTCAAGTCTGAAACCCCCTAGTCCTCCAACACACTTTTGTTTCTCAGAAATAATTTTCTAAACTCTACGGGAAAGAGAACAGTCTTTACTAGCTTCTCACATGTATTGGGGTCTTTGTTCTGTTCTGTTGTTTCTTTACAAGGAACTAATCTCTAGTTTTATAATATTTTTTAACAGCTTCACAGGCAAAACCCCATCCATTCTTCATCTTTGTTGCCTTTTAAAAAATTTTTCTGCCTACTCCTATATGTTTACTTTTCCATATCAACCTTTAAAAATTATAAATCATGTTGTCAAGTTCCATCTTTGCTTTCTAGTCTTTGGATAGGAATCTATCTAAGTGTGCTCTTAGTCAATCAAATCAAATCAAATAACATTTACAGGTGTTGCTTGGGTCCCTTTATCATAATCATTCAAACCCCTCATTAAATCTAGATGACAAAGGTTTTTAATATCAGTCCATCCACTCAGCATTCTGAGGTGAGGGGGAGGAAGTCCCTGCCAGAGAACTTTGTCTCGGCATGATTTTCTGTTTGCTGTGCCAGTGCCAGATTTTGGCATCTGGTATCCTGAGTTGGCTTCTCTTCTTATATGGGGTGTGACTCTATCTGATCTCCCTCCTGTCATTTCCACCTGACAATCAGGGTAGCGCACAGAAGAGCAACCCCTTCACAGCTTCTCAAATGGTACCACACAGATTAGTCTCTTTTTGCACACAGTTCACTTTTCGCCCCAGACCTTGCCCCCCTGGGTTAAAGGAGTTCATCCTTACTGTGAAGGGGAGGAGACGGACAAAGAGAAGAAATGAGAGGCTAGCCCCAGATTTTCTGCCCTGATCCCACCATTACAGTCTCAGAATGTTCAGCTGTGATAGTAAAAAGGTCTTTATGACCATTAGTATTACACCAACACCTTGACTGTATGTACCATCTAGTCTAGGGAGTGATTTTCGGCCGCCTCCCTACTTTATACCCTGAAGCTGTCACTGTCACTGTTATTCTTTCCAGCTCTGTCTCCACTTTCCATATCAACTTCTGTCTTCTGTACTTTTTCATTTGATGTGCCAAATAGCAAGACCATAGAGTAAAAACGAGTCCATGTTAGAAGATTTGCAACAATGACCACCCTAAACTGGTTTAGATCACTTCCGTGTCCGTTTTAACTGAACTAGCAAACAGTGAGCTTGTCCTTGCCCAGATTCCACCTGGCCCCCCAACCACTTGCCCTCGTAAGGTCCTGGGGGTGGCTCAGAAACCTTGGAAGTTAAAGCCCCCACAGCTGCCCCTTCCTGCCTTTGCTCAGGGAGAGTCCACAGCTGGCCAGGCACCAACGCGCACCTCGTCCCACTCCTTTCAGGGGCTTCAGAGTCAGGGGGTGGGGAAGATGCTAGCAAGTCACTCGACTCTTGGAGCCTTAATTCCTCCGCTGTAAATGAGGATGATAATAATACCTATCTCATAAGGATGCAGTGAGCATTGAATGAATCCAAATGTTTCACAAAACATCTGGAAGCACTTTACAAATATGGGCTATTAGGGTGTAGTGTGTATGTGTGTGTTTTCCCAAGGTTCTACTGAGTTTTACACAATCTCAGGATAATTGCAAGGCTATTGTTTGTTTAAACCACACCTGCTGAGTAGAAATAACGCCAAACTCTGCTAAGATATAGGGAAACACTCCTAAACATTTTAAACACATACAATTTTTTAAAAAATTTAATGTTGAATAGATAACCAACAAGGACCTACTGTACAGCACAGGGAACTATACTCAATATCTTGTAATCACCGATAATGGAAAAGAATCTAAAAAGGAATATATATATGTATTCAGTTTTATCTATATCTATATATTTGAATCACTTTTCTGTACACCTGAAATTAACACATTATAAATCAACTATATTTCAATAAATTTTTTTTAAAAACTGAATGTTGTAAGTTATTACTAAATCTCCAAAATGTATCCTAAGGTTCTTGTTCTTTGAGGAAAGCAAATCTAAAGGCAAAGACAATAACCTTTTTAAAGTAAAGTACAGTAAAATATCATCCTCCGAGGTATTAAAACAGCACTTAATTGCTAGACAATTCCTGGGCTTTGAAGAGAGTTCACAGCAAAGATATTAAGCTGCTGCTGAGGGTTAGACATTTAACTTTCAAGAAGTTAGATTGATGATGCTGATTATTTTCAATATTGTAGTGTATCTACCCAGCAGATTTCCTGCAAAGAGCCAGAGTGTCTAACAGACCCTGAAAGCCAAGGTGCGGCAGGCCTGAGGGCGAGACCCAGTGGCTTGCCCTTGGAGTCAGAGTCCCCTTGCATGAGGAGGAAAGGAGCCTCTGCCTCCCGACTGGCGGGCACTGTGCAATTGTCCACAGGTCCAAAGCAGCAGCTGGAAACTGCGCCTGGGAAGCAGCAGGACAGACCTCTCCTGGAGAGCACAGCCCAGCTCAGGCTGGTCAGGCCACTCATCACGCACAAAGGGCCCTACTTCCCCAGGGCTGCTTGCTTCTCCCCACTCCACCCCCATAGCGGGGCTGTGGGCACGTGGTGTGGACTGAAATCCATGGCCACAGGTGCTGAGGGCCTTCCCTTGCTGGGTGGGTACGATGGGAGGCTGGCACCTGAGCTTCTCTTCTGTTCAGCTGTGTGAGTTTGGGCAAACCCTTCTATCCCTTAGCTCCCTCCTCTGTATACCCAGGGTTGGGCTAGACCTCTAAGGTCTCCCATCAGGGGAAGAGCCTATTTTTCTCAGGTGACAGCAGATCAAGACTGAAAACACATGTAAAGGAAATTAAAAACTTGACTTCTACAAAGTCACCTCGTGGTTAGAAGAGTCACAAAAGTGTGGTTCAAGTCATGATTTCACAACCTTCATTACGACTCAACTAAATTTTGCTTCATTAACACACATGACAGATAAAAGGAGACTTACTGGGGACTCAATGTCCTCTAGGAGTAAAACAGAACAGCGTTCACATTTCAACAGTGTTTGGGCCCGATGCATTATTTTCTTGACAATTTTCTCCAGGTCAGTCTGTTCTTCAAAGAGGTCATTAACCACCTCTAGCAAAGCCTAGGAAAGATAAAATGGATGTATTTAGGTGACTAAGGGATTGAATTAAAATTTTTCTCTCAAAATTCCATTTAGTCTTTGCTATAAAATTATAAATATTTTTGTGTGGCTAATTTTTAAAGTGCTTATGGTTATTTTGACATATTTCCATCATTTCATTTTATAACATAGTCTTGAATTGTAAAATATAACTTGAGAAGAGTGCCAGTCTATATAGTCCCACATAAATTCCTCACATACCTATATGACTACGTTCCACATAGTTAATGACTACATGATCTCATATAATCATTACTGATAGGCTTTCCCCCTCATACAGGAGTTTTTCTGCAATGTGACTCAATATAAAACCAACATTTTATGAATAACCTGGTTCTCTCTAATGCACATTTATTTCAGAAAATTACAAAGCATCTCTTCCTCACCAGCCAGAAGAAATAGCTTCATGGTCAAACTCAAAACTTATTTTCTCTAATAACCATCTCGCACAGAACTTAAAGAATCATACTGGTGGATGCTAGGTCAGTTTCGGAGCCTTTGAAAATATATATAAAACCCCCATTAATGTCTCTACACAAGACGTATTGCTTCATGCCAATCTGTCCAGGAGAACATTTAAATACAATTATACATCTCAAAAAGAAAATACCATTAAAGCTTCTATTAACACAACAGAATGAAAAGCACAAAAATTAAAGAAAAAAACTTAAGTTCTAACTTGAAAACTGTATACTCATTTAAAAATGAAATTGCAATAACCTGTCCTTTTATCCAGCTAATTTGCAATTTATGCATTGAAATAGTATTAATTTAGAATTTTTAATTACATGCGTATTTCCAGAGATTGAGGAAGAGAGGACTGTTTACAGGTAGTAGATATTATGCCTCTGTCAGAGTGCAATCAGAAAATTACACAGCCAGTGAATTGGCCAGAGCCTGCTTTATTCAATACAATTTAATAAGATGTGCACTCTCCAGTCTGACTTGTCACAAAAGGATTTCATGGGTTTTCAAATTCACATCTACTCTGGTAGATGGTGTTGACTAATTTTCAACTTTGGTAATGAATTTGATTTGTCCTGAAACCATTTGAAACGTGAAAATTTCTTCTCTGCGTCTATTTAGGTAGAAAAGCATTTGAATGAGTTAAGGGATCCATGAAATGAGTGTAGTTCACTGAGCATCTATAAAAGAGGACCCAAAATCCTGGGTAGCATTTTCTCTAAAGAGAGCTTGTGACTATGGCTAAGGGCCATGCATTGCTCTATGATCCCAAAGCTAAGAGAAACACCAGGAGGTGAAAAAAGTTTTAAGTGTATCCTGTACGTTTGGTATTTGGACAGCAAATTGCTGTAAGAGGTCATGTGCAGTAATTTCATGTGCAAATATAACATTAAAAATGAGGCAACTGTCTGCAAAATTACCAACAAAATCCCCTGTTATTAAGGGAGAAGACATTATTTCCTTAATCAGCCAGACGATTTCTTCAGATGGATCATATTAACTGAACAATTATTTAACTTTTCAATTTGTTGTGACTGCATGGATGGGGCCTCTGGGACCCGTAGACAAGAACATTTATCTCCGAGGAAAAACTAATTGTGCCTTGAGTTTTGCACTGACAAATCACATTATAGTAATTTTATTGTTTCTAATTAAAAATTGCTGCTTTACTAACAAGTGATAAAAGTCTCACAAATAACAATGCAGACTAGCTCCAAAATAAGAGAAAAAGAGAAGAAAATCTAGGATGACATGCAATTCAACATTGGAAGCCTTGCACACAGTTGAACACTCCCTGCTTCTTGATGTCACCTGCATTTCCCCACCTCCTTCTTCTTCTTATGACCTTCTTTTGCTCCTGGGCTCATCCTTGGACCTCTTTCCTTCTCTTATCCATATATTTTCCCCACCTGTACGCTAGTTTTAAATACCATCTATATGCTGATGGTTCCCAAATATTAATCTTGAGCCTTCACATGTCCCCAAAACTCTAGACTCCTATATCCAGCTGTTTACTTGCCACCTGTACAAGCCTAAAGTCCTTTTCACTCATTTCCAATATCAGTAAGCCTTGTATATTTCATTGCTAATTTTTTTGGAGAATCTCTCATTTCTCACTGTCTAACCACATTATTCCCCCCCCCCCAGTTTTATTGAGATATAATAATTGACATAAAACTTTGTGTGAGTTTAAGTTATACATGATGATTTGATACACCTATATATTGCAAAATGATTACTACACTAAGGTTAGTTAACATATCCATCACCTTACATAATTACATTTTTTGTGCGGTAAGAACATTCAGATTTATTCTCTCAGCAATTGTTCAAGTACATAATACAGTATCATTAACTATAGTCACCATGCTGAACACTAGATCTCCAGAATTTCCTCGTAACTGGAAGTTTGTACACTTTGACCAACATTTTCCTTTTCCCTCACACCCCAACGCCTGGCAACCACCATACTACACTCTGCTTCTTTGAGTTCTGCTTGTCATAGATCAATATATAACTGAGATAATATAGTATTTGTCTTTCTCTGTCTGACTTATTTCACTTAGCGCAGTGCCCTCAAGTTTCATCCATCTTGTCGTAAATGGCAGGATTTTCTTCTGTATTTTGGCTAAATAATATTTCATTGTGTGTATGTAGATGTGTATCACAATTTTCTTTATCCATTCATCTATTAATGGACACTTGGGTTGTTTCCATGTCTTGGCTATTGTAAATAATGTTGCAATGAACATGGGAGTGCAGATATCTTTTTGAGCTAGTGATTTCATTTTCTTTGGATATATACTCAGGAGTGGAGTTGCTGGATCATATGGTAGTTCTATTTTTAATTTTTTGAGGAACCTCCATATTGTTTTCCATAGTGGTCATACCAATTTATATTCCCTTCAACAGTGCACAAAGGTTTCCCTTTTTTCCACATCCTCACCAACACTTGTTATCTCTTACCTTTTTGATAATAGCCATTCTAACAGGTGTGAGGTGATATCTTATTACAGTTTTAATTTGCATTTCCCTGATGATGTTAAGCATCTTTTCATGTGTCTATTGGCCATTTGTGTGTCTTCTTTGGAAAAATGTCTATTCAAATCCTCTGCCTATTTTTTCATTGGATTACTTGTTTTTTGGTTTTGGTTTTTTGGGTTTATTTTTGTTTTTGTTTTGCTATTGAGTTATATGAGTTCCTTGTAAATTTTGGATATTAACACTTGATCAATACATATGATTTGAAAATATTTTCTCCCATTCCATAGGTTGCTTCTTCATTGTGTTGATTGTTTCTTTTGTTGTAAAGAAGCTTTTTAGTTTGATGTAGTCCTACTTGTTTATTTTTGCTTTCGTTGGTTGAGCTTTTATATCGATCCAAAAAAATCACTGGAGATTTTCTCCTATATTTTCTTCTAGGAATTTCACAGTTTCAGGTCTCACATTTAAATCTTTAATCTATTTCAAGTTAATTTTTGTGAGTGATGTAAGATATAGGTCTAACTTCATTCTTTTGCATGTAAATATCCAGTTTTCTCAACACCATTTATTGAAAAAAACTACCTTTTCCCCATTGAGTATTCTTGGCTGCCTTGTCAAATAGGTGTTGGATGTTGACTGTATATGCATGGGTTTATTTCTGGACTATTGATTTGTTCCATTGGTCTATATGTCTGTTTTAAATGCCAGTACCATACTATTTTGATTACTATAATTTTGAAGTGTAGTTTTAAATCAAGAGGTGTGATGTCCCCAGCTTTGTTCTTCTTTCTCAGGATTGTTTTGGCTATTTGAGGTCTTTCCTCTCTGCTCTCTAGACACATGAATCAAGGTTTCTCCTACCCCAGGGCCTTTGCACTTGATATTTCCACTGCCTGGAATGTTCTTCCCAGATCTTTGTGTGGCTTGACTCCATTTCATTCTGGTCTCTGCTCATATATCATCTCTTTATAGACACCTTCTTGATCACTTTCTGGAATAAACATCTTCCCAAACTATCCTTCAGCAACCAGTCTGTACTCCATTATCTCACTTCATTCTTCTTTATAGCATTTATCACTACCTGGTACTGTATTATTTTTTGTTTGCTTGTTTATCTATTACCTATTGTTCCCACTAAAACAGTAAGTTCTATGAAGGCAGGGACTTTGAACGGGCAGAGTCTGAAGCGTACCACAAAATAAATATTTGTTGAGCAAGTAAATATATACATGAGGATGCCAAGATTCACAATTCATGAAATGTTCCTTAAGGAATTCAAAATGTAGTTGGAGAGGAGGGCCATCAATAAATATTATACAGTGTAATAAGGGTCCACAATAATCCAAGGCAAAACAACAAGCAAAGAATTAGATTAAGTGGAAGACTGAGCTGGGTCCTGAAGGAAATGCAAGGCAAAAAAGCAGTGGGAGGAAAAAGGTGGGCATGAGGCATTGATGACAGAGGAAGAAATATTACTAAGGGAATGAGAAAGTGAAACAGACTCTTTTCTGGAAATTGAGGACTATATTGCAGGGGTGCCCAATGAAAGGAGGAGAATGGTAAGACATACGGTTAAAGATGAAAAGTAGGTTCCAAGTCAGAGAAAATGGGTGGTATGCTGTGCTAGAGAAGATGGCTGCAGTTGTCAATTGTTTCCTGAGAAATATTCATAAATCATAATGTTTAGCACATGAAACTTTTAATCAGTTTGATTACCAATTAACTGAGGGTTTCCAACCCTCAGTTGGAACATCTTCTTGTTAAATACATTTCTAAATTGAGACAGAATTTTCCTATATTTAAAAGTATAGTCAGCCTAATATAATTTAATCTCTATTTGATCATTTAGCAATTATTCAAGCACCAGTCTTTGTTTTTGTTTGTCTTGTTTTCTACTAGTTAACCCTATAATTGGTGAAGGTATATGAGATCAATCTCTCTTTGTGAGTTTCTTTATAATCCTGTAAGATGGTGTTTGCAGCATTATTGTCCAGTTACCTTGTGATGCTCTTCCAGGAAAACTTCAATTCACACCAAAATTTGTGAGGTGGTATGAAGTAATTTGTAACATACCTTGCTTCTTAAGGGAACTAAATTGTAAAAAATCACTAAGTTGTGTTATTGTTTCAAAGCTATAAGTAAGCAAGAATATATCTGCTGCCTTGCAGTATAGATGTGAAATTAATTTCCTTTTTAAAAGAAGCTATCCCACAAACAACAACAGAGAATTTATATCCACTTCCATTTGGATTTATTTGCTTAAAGGGGATCTTCAACTGTAGACTTGAAGGATTATACAAATGAAAAAGATTCCTGGACTATTCAAAGATCATCTGCTGTGTTTAAAAGACATAATGACTCACAGACACTTGAAAGACAGAGAGCTTTAAGAGTTGTCAGCCATGTTTCTTTCTACTCACCCTGCTTCTTTCATATTCTTTCCTTGAGGCAGCAAATAGCTGAGCATTAGATATGGCAATTCCACAAAATGGAAGATACATCTGCATAACCTGAGGGCAAAGAGAGTGTTAAGAATATTAAAGCATAAAAATATGGATCCAAATTCCACATTTCATTCATACGCCTGATTTTAATACTTTCTTTTCAACCACAGAGATTGAGTATGGCGTTGTTGATACTAGTATCTTAACTTCAGAATGAATATTTTTCAGAGTTAACTATAAGATGGTCTCAAGCTTTAACTGGGGACAGTCACATCTATGAAGACATAAAGTGAAGCAACAGATTGTGATGGCTATGACACAGGAACTGTGTCTAAATCATCTTTGTATTCCTTCCTTGATCAATGAAAAATGAGTAAATGGATGAAGTCTGAGATATTTAGAATTTAAGGCAGTGTCCACACTCACACTTGGATGTAGGCAGGATATAAGCCAGTTTCTTTGTACATATGTATCTGTAGCAGGGATCTCAACTTGGCTCTAGAACTCTGTCAGCTACAGACTTAAGTATGCCTGTTAGGATGGGCCCAGTAGGGACTTAGTGGCCCGAGGGCCTAGGAGCCTCATGCAGAAGAGTTCAAACTGAACCCACTGCTCTGTTGACATAACTACCTAGGAAAGGCTGGGTATCCTTTAAAAGAGCACTCCTCCTACAGGAAGAAACAGCCACATGCAATGGGCCTAACAAAGATTTTCTCATTACAGGGGGTGTAGATCTAGGGATTTCCAATAATTGCTGGCACTCTCAGTCAAATTCATTCCCAGAATCTCTGATTCTATAGAGAGAGAGAGAGAGAATGTCCCGAGTAAAAACTGAATAAACTCTTCACAACGCAGGACATTGTGACAAGAGACAATGCTTTGGGACTTCTCTGAAGTAGAGGGGAAAGGGCATGTGGGCATGTTTTATATGACAGCCAGTCTCTCTCTCTCTTCTCTCTCTCTCTCACACACACACACACACACACACACACACACACACACACACACACACACACGCTGACGCCCTGTCAAGAGGCAGCAGCAAAACCAAGCAGTTCCTGCCATGCCCAGAAGAGGGCAGTGCAGTGCTCATTGTGGGTGAGGGATGAAAACAGCAGGGGCGGATCTACCCAGGAGCAGATGTGAGACACCCCTGGGACAGCCAGAACAGAATAACTTGGAGTGGGAAGTGCTTTTGTAGAGGGCTGGAGGTGAACAAAAGATGAATTGCACTTCACAATCCCTATCATTTCTTTCCCATTAAAATCTTGCTTTGGCTACCTGGGAATACTCAACTCTGACAGAGTGTCCCTAAAAGTAATTCAGAATGTTGTAGAAGCAAATGCTGAGCTTCTACAACATTCTGGTAACCACTAACTTGTTCTCTATATCTGTGAGTCTGCTTATTTTCTGTTATATTCACTAGTTTGTTTTATTTTTTAGATTCCACATGTGATAACATACAATATTTGTCTTTCTCTGTCTGACACTTCATTTAACATAATACCCTCCAAATCCATCCATGTTGTTGCAAATGGCAAAATTTCATTCTTTTTTATGACTGGGTAATATTCCATCGTGTTTATATGTATTTTATACACACACACACACACACACATACATACACACACACACACACACACACCCCTTCTTTATCCATTCAACTGCTGATGGACACTTAGTTTGCTTCCATATCTTGGCTGTTGTAAATGATGCTGCTATGAACATTGGAATGCATGTATCTTTTTGATTAATGTTTTTGCTTTTTTCAGATATATAGCCAGGAGTGGAATTGCTGGGTTATATGGTAGTTCTATTTTTAGTTTTTTGAGAAACTACCATACTGTTTTCCACAGTAATTGCATCAATTTACATTCCCACCAACAGTGTGCAAAGGTTCCCTTTTCTCCACATCCTTGTCAACATTTGTTATTTGTGGTCTTTTTGATGACAGCCATTCTGATAGGTGTGAGGTGATAGCTGAGACCTCACTTTTAAAGAAGGAAAAATTAAGGCATTATATAGAGGTAAAAAAAATCAATAAATTGATTTTTACAGATATTTTCAGGATAAATTCCTTCACTGAATCTGATTAAAAAATTAACTAATATTTAATGAAGAAGAGAATGACCAAAGGAACATGTGAAATATATATATATATAACAAGATTACTATGGATGGAGACAATAGCATACCTTCATGACACATTGCAAACTGAGAGGGGATCTTTACTTACCAAGGGAATGATCTATACTGTGTCATTCATTGGCACAACAATTCAACACTCTGGGGCCACACTCAGCTCCATTATGGATAATTATATGACAATCTATAGAATTTCTAAATAAATGTGCAGGAGAAGGGGTCGAATACATTTTGAAAGAAGGGAGTAAGAAGAAGCTAAAGCATTGTATAAACAGGAGATGAAAAACAAAAATGTTTTTATATTTTTTTTCCATTTCAGTGCAAAAAACATCTTTTTTAGAAAAGTATATACTGTTTTAGCCTGCTCTTTCTGAAATCTCCCCCTCCAAGAAAAAATACTAATTTGGCCTTCACCGTCTAGTTTCTGAATGCCAAAAGGTCTAAAAAGCTTTAATGACTAAGGAGCTAATGAGTCTGTACACCCTTGTGCAGCACTTTTCAGCTTGAAAGCACTTTATGAACATTGGCTAATTTATCTTTACAACATCCCACTCAGAAAGGGAGTTAAACTGAAAATCATTAAACAGTGTGAAAAAGTCACGTTAGCTCATGAAAAGTATCACTAATAAGCATAAAATTTGAGCACCGGGACCGTCCATCAATGTCCTAAAGAAAGACAGTAGGTACTGAGTACTTTTAAACTTACAGACCACAGAGAAAGGCTATTCAAGCCCCATGGTCTGGTCTGGTCCAATTTTACATCACTAAAGAACATTGGCGGTCTACACTGGAGGTTCACAGTGAGGGACCTGGGGCCATCCCTTTTATGGATCCCACTCCTGAAGGCAACACAGCTGGAGGGGCCACACCACTGTCAGCCAAATTAATGGGTGAGGGGTTTTCCTACCAACACCTCCTTTTTCTGTGCAAATCCTGAGATTTGTGCTCTCAAGTCACTTCTGCCCTCAGGCATTAACTATAAGGCACAGCTTCACGGATTCAAGCCCCACTGATCTGGAACTGGGGATGTTTTAATAGTTGTAATTCAAAAGCTAAATAAACTCTTCAAATAGAGTAATTCGGAAAATAAAGTATCAGAAGAGGAAGCAGTCACAGTATTTTCACATAATGAAAACACTTTCCACATCTTTCAGAAATAGAATACTTGAAATAGTAAAAAATTAAAGTTTTCTAGAAACTCCAGAGGAAATTCCTGCTTCCAGAGGTACAGTTTAGTTCACTGTAATGTTGTTTCTATGCAAATTCACTAAAGATAATATATCAGGCTTTTATTTTAAGAATCAGAATAACAAATGCATCTTATCAGCTCACACCAAAGTACATACTCCTGGCTAAAGTATGCTTTTTTCTCTCAGAGCTGTGCGCTCTTCAAAGAAAAGTCTCCAAAAAATACACAGAGGCATAAAGTACCAACTTTGTTTAAAAAAAAAAATTGGCATGGAATAGATGATCCAATCACATACTTTTTTTGCAACTGTCCACTTTAAGGATTAACACTCTTAAAGAGAACGGGGTGGGAGGAGAATTCTATTCACAAAAGATGAGGGAGAACAAGATGGCAAATAAGGAAGGAAAAGTTCACTGTTCCTCCACTTCCCCTTCTTAGGAGAGGGGGGTGTACGTGCTTCTGCTCCTGCCCCTGGGTATTAAAGCTGGGCCCCCAGAAGAACTGGAGTGAGCACCCTTCCAACTATCCTCACCTCTCTCCCTTGAAGCTAGGATTGGCTAAAACATCCACAAGAGGCCAAGCTTATCCACAGTAGACTGGTTGAGTCCAATTCCTGGCAAGTAGCTGTACAGCATCAAATACTTACTCTCTTGGACTTTTTAGAGGCTCTGGTCTGCTGAGCACTTGAATCACGCAGGTACTGGTCACATCAACAAATAATTGTATCTCTATGTGACCCCATTCCCCACCCCCGAGACTCTGGAAAAGTAACCCTCTCAACTCCACAGGCGGTTCTAAATTCCCATCCTCTTACTCACAGACATGGAAGAAAAACCCAAAAAGAAATGATTTCAGGAGCTGTGTCCTTTTAAAGATAATTTGGATTGTCATAAGATTTCAAGAGAAAATAAAAGTACTCATATTTCCACCACTCAGAAGTAACCATTGTTAACATTTTGAAGATCATCACTCAAGTTTTCCTCTCTCTCTTTCTCTCTTCACATAAACTCTAATAGGCATATTATACAATAATAATAACAATAATCCTATGTTTAATATTTTGCTATCTGCTTTTTTCACTTATAACCAGCTATCACTTATTTTTTTATTGGAATATAAATGCTTTACACTCTTGTACCAGCTTTTGAGGTACACTAAAGTTAATCAGCTGTATTTATACACATATCCCCATATTCCCTCCCTCCCTCGACTCCTCCCCACCCTCCCTGTCCCAGCCCTCTAAGGCATCACCCATCATCGAGTTGAACTCCCTTTGTTATACAGCAACTTCCCACTAGCTATCTGTTTTACAGTTGGTAGTGTATATATGTCTGTGCTACTCTCTCACTTCATCCCAGTTTCCCCTTCACCCCCCACTCCCCCCAACCTCGTGTCCTCCAGTCCATTCTCTGCATCTGCATCCTATTCTTGCCCTGTCACTGGGCTCATCAGTACCATTTTTTCTTTTTTTTTGATTCCGTATATATGAGTTAGCATACAGTATTTGTTTTTCTTTTTCTGGCTTACTTCACTCTGTATGACAGACTCTAGGTCTATCCACCTCACTACATATAGCTCCATCTCATCCCTTTTTATGGCTGAGTAATATTCCATTGTATATACGTGCCACATCTTCTTTATCCATTCACTTGTTGATGGGCATTTAGGTTGCTTCCATGTCCTGGCTATTGTAAACAGTGCTGCAATGAACATTATGGTACATGTTTCTTTTTGGATTATGGTTTTCTCTGGGTATATGCCCAGGATTGGGATTAATGGATCATATGGTAGTTCTAGTTTTAGTTTTTCAAGGAACCTCCAAACTGTTTTCCATAGTGGCTGTACCAACTTACATTCCCACCAACAGTGCAGGAGAGTTCCCTTTTCTCCACACCCTCTCCAACATTTGTTGTTTATAGATTTTTTGATGATTGCCACTCTGACTGGTGTGAGGTGATACCTCATTGTGGCTTTGACTTGCATTTCTCTGATGATTAGTGATGTTGAGCATCTTTTCATGTGTTTGTTGGCCATCTGTATGTCTTCTTTGGAGACATGTCTGTTTAGGTCTTCCACCCATTCGTGGATTGGGTTATTTGCTTTTTTGGTATTAAGCTGCAAGCTATCACTTATGATGACCAATTTTTAGGGATGCAAATATCCCATTGTGTAGTCTGGAAAAAGAAAACATATAGAGAAAGAAAGTAGACCAGTGGTTGCCTTGCAATTAAATCTTTGCACATCCCATGATCATTTTCTTAAAATAAAGCCCTAGAACTTATTTAACACACATTTACATGGACTTCCTCTGAATCAGGCAATATTCTAAATGATTTACTAATATTAATTCATTGACGTGTGCACACTTTTAAATAACTCCTAACAATAAATACATTTTTAGTCTTTGTTTAAAAAAAATTCAACAGTATAGAAGTACATACAGTAAAATAACTACAGATCCTCCTTCGTTTTCTGTCCTGCTACCCACTCCTCTCCCAAGGAACACCTCCTGTTAGCACTTACAGTGTATTCTTCTGGGTCCTTCTTTTATGAACTGCATACCTACGATATCTAGTTTTAGGGGTGGTGGTAAACACCAGAGGGAATAGACTGTAAGTTACATTCTACACCTTCTTTTTCACTTGGCAATATATCTTGGAAATCATTAATGTCAGTTACTTAATTCTCTTAATCTCTGCCGAATATTCTAGGGGGTGGATGTACCTATTAGTAGACATTCATGTTGTTTCCAATTTTTCCTTATTACAAATAACACTGCTATGAACTTTCTTACAAATATATCTTTGTGCACCTGGACAACACTTCTGTTGGATGGATTCCTAGAAGTGAAATTTTAAGGTTGCAGAATATGTGCATTTAAAAAAAAAATGTAACAGCTACTGCCAAACCAGCGTCCAAAAAACCTCTACCAACTTATATTCCCACTAACAGTAATGTCCTACTCATGTAACATTGGATATTATTATCCTTTTAAAATTTTGTCTATATGATCGATTAAATCAATACTCATTTTTGTATTCACTTACATTTATTAGATTCCTAGTGATATTGAACATATCACAATTTGTTAGTTATCTCTTTTTTTTTTAATACCTATTTATCCCCCCCCCCTTTTTTTTACTGGACATTCATCTATTTTTATTGCTTAGTAAGGACTCTTTATATTCTAAGAATATTAACCACCTTTCATTTTTGAAAATCATGACTTTCTTGGTCATTAGCAATTGTCATCTATGTGATACAGTCCAATGGGTCTGCAAGCTATGATTGCTTTGTCTAAGATGAGTAGATATTATGGCTCAGTAAACTTGCCTACTCCCTCTCACTGTGTGAATAAATTTTACAGCAGCATCTACCTGTGTAACTCTGTCAAGGTTAATTTTGTAAGTAGGTTGACCTACATTTCTCAGCCTGCCCAGTTGCTCTGTTCCTTTTTGTAACTCAAAGCTCCTGTAAGAAATCAGTTTGAGCTACAGTTTGATCCAGGCATTCTCAAGTCTTAACTATTAATATCGTTATGATCTGTCTGCTTACCATCATAGGTATAAATGCAGGAAGCTACATTACATAGTAATTTAGTTATGGTATCAACACCCTGATGCTAGAAAAATTTTATTATATCACAATCAATGTATGAACATAAAAATTCCTCTTAGACTCTCTTCTGATGAGAAATACATACATTCTTCTTTACATTTGAAACATATTCACATGATTTCTTCCTATTAGTAGCACAATCCTTCCTTTAACGATCTCATTTATCTAGCGCCTTGTTTTTTATAACTCATGATTCTTAAAGTAGTGGACATTTCATATAAATGGAGTCACATACTATTTGGCCTTTTGTGTCTGGCTGACTGCTTTCATGTAGTACACGCTTTACAAGGTTCATCCAAGTTATAACATGTATCAATACTTCATCCCTTTAAAATTTTTTTTAATTAATAGACTTTATTTTTTATAGCAGTTTTAGCTTTACACAAAAGTTGAGTGGAAAGCACAGAGATTTCCCATATACCTCCTTCCCTTCCCCAACATACATGGTTTCCCCTAAAATTAACATCTTACATTAGTGTGGCACATTTGTTAAAATTAGTGAGCCAGTATTGATACACTACTATGAACTAAAGTTCATAATCTACATTAGGTTTCAGTCTTTGAGTTGCATATTTTATGTGTTTTGACACATGTACAATGACATGTATCCACCATTACAATGTCATACAGCATAGTTTCATTGACCTAAAAATTTCTTGTGCTCTATTCTTTACTCCCTCCCTCTCCCCAAAACCCTGGCAACCAGTGATCTTTTTACTGACCCCACAGTTCTGCTGTTTCCAGAATGTCATACAGGTGGAATTATCTAGTATGCAGCCTTTTCATACTGGCTTCTTTCACTTAGCAATATCCATTTAAGGTATCTTTGTGTCTTTTCATGGCTTGATAGCTCTTTTTTTAATCACTGAATGATATTCCATTGTATGAATGTACTACAGTTTGTTTATCCAACCACCTTTTTTTTTGAAACAAATTTACTTTATTTATTTATCTATTTATTGGCTGTGTTGGGTCTTCGTTACTGCACATGTGCTTTCTCTAGTTGTAGGAGTGGGGGCTACTCTTTGTTGGGGTGCCGGACTCATTGCCATGGCTCCTCTTGTTGCGGAGCATGGGCTCTAGGTGCGTGGGCTTCAGTACTTGTGGCACATGGGCTCAATAGTTGTGGCTCACGGGCTCTAAAGTGCAGGCTCAACAGTTGTGGCTCACGGGCTTAGTTGCTCCGCAGCATGTGGGATCTTCCTGGAGCAGGGATCGAACCCGTGTCCCCTGCATTGGCAGGTGGATTCTTAACCACTGCACCACCTAGGAAGCCCTATCCACTCACCTTTTAAAGGACACCTTGGGTGCTTCCAAGTTTTGGCAATTTTGAATAAAGCTGCTATAAACCATTTGTATAAATGTGTTGTGGTATCTCATCGTTGTTTTAGTTTGCAGTTCCCTGATGACATATGATATTAAGCATCCTTTCATATGTTTATTTGCTATCTGTATATCTTCTTTGGTGAGGTGTCTTTCAAGATCTTTTGCCCATTTTTTAATTGAATTGTTTGCTCACTGTTGTGTTTTAGTTTTTATATATTTTAGATACCAGTCCTTTATAAGCTATGTGTTTTTGCAATGATTTTCTCCCAGTCTGTAGCGTATCTGTTCATCACATTTATCTTTGTATAAAGCTTAACCAGATTTTTTGCTTGTTTCTATTCTGATTCCAGAGAACTTTAGGCATAATACAAAGTTGTAATATATTTCTTCATCTACTCTTGACCTTATGTCAATATCAGTCCAGCCAGGACGATATCCTTTTTTCTAGGCCCAAGGAAAAAAGTTATGCTTTGTCTGTGGAGGCAAGCCATTTGCTGGAGTTTTTTATTCTGTTCTTTCTGAGGGACCTTAGGCCCTTCTTCTCTAGGATCATCTTTTCTGTCTCCTGTGTCCAGCTCCTCTTTTCTCCCTTCAAAGGGGACTGTGCTCCCTTCACCTGGTATTGCTGTTTCCAACTCCACTGTGTGACCTACATATGCTTGTCTTCAGGTTTTCACATCCTATCATCTAGCTCACAATCTTCAGTCTACAAGATTGGAAGCTTGTCTAAAATTTTCCAATCACCCGATCACAAGATCCATCAACTATTCTAAGTTCTCTCTGAAGCCTTTAACACTTGATCACCAGCTAGATATTAAAAGCTTGGTTTCATGTATTATAGACTCCTATTTCTCTTTCTGTGTTTCCGATTTCCCCATTTAAGTTATAATTTTAGATTCAGTCTTCGGACTTCTAATCTTCTCTTTTTACAATTTCCCTCTAAGGATTGTTTTATTCATGCAATATAAGAATCTTACAAAATAAGGTGGGTTGGCCATGCAAGGATTAACCTTTGCCCAAGAGTTAGCTAGAAAAGACAACAAACTTGGTGCAGCCAGATATTTAAGGTAGCTGAGAAACTTCCTCCTGCCTACTTGCCTCTCCTACCTCACTCTTGAGCTTTTGTCCATTGCTAATTCCTTTTGCCTCTGACTTCACTCTCTTATTTTCCTGCCCCATTTCCTCTCAGCACCCCCTCTGCTATTTCTCAGATTTAGGTTTCAGAGTGCCTGATCCTGATCCACAAACCCGAGTTCTGAAAACATTTGCTTCCTCTATCTTATAGTCCAATTATAGGAATCTGGTCCTAGCTTGAACTCAACTCTGAATTCAACCATATTAACAAATAGATGCTAAAGTCTCCTTCTCTTATCTGTGTCTCAATGGTAACCTGTAGGACAATTCTCAAAGTTGGCGCTCTGGTGCTGAACTTTTCTTTGTGCTCTAGCTCCACATCACCAGTTGCCTTCAGGACATTTCAACCTGGAAGTCTGTTTGCTGCCTTAAACTCATCATTCCAAAACCAACCTTGTCATTTCAATCCCCCTCTCTTGAAGAAAGAGCTTCCGCCTCCAAAATGCCCTATGTGCCAAAAGAACCATTAATGATTTAGTCACCCAGTTGCAAACCCTTGAAGCCCTCTGTGATTGCTGTCCATAAATAGGCATAAGCACATCATAGCAATTCAATAGTTTTTGAAGCCTCCATCTCCATACCATTGAGCTTCTCTGGCTCAGCACTGTCATCCCTCACCATCCCTGGATTATTTTAACAATAGTCAAGATGCTCTTATCCTTACAATGTGTCAAGAACTCATTAACCTCAGGTTTCCCATCCAGAAAAGTCATGAGTTTAAACACTCTGACTGTTCATCCCAATGTGCCCTGTTGTCGTAAGTAAAGAAGGTAAGAAACTATATAAATGCCTTATACATATTAAAAACTAGGCTTTTTTAAAAACTACCCTTGTGTGAGCATTTTTACACCACACACAGTATGTTTTAAAAAACCTCATTAGAAGCTCTTCAGAAAGTATCTGCAATATTTAAGACTATGGCTAGGTATTTTATACATGCTTATGGAAGATGTATAATAATCTCAGGAAAAATAGTGAGGAAATATAAAGTTGCTATTCAGAGAAATGCGTGAGACCCGGAGGGGATTATTCTACTTATCTATCTTTTTTCCATTTTCCAAAAATAATTTATCATCAAAATGCAACACCAATGACATGGATAATAAAGCACACTATTTTTTAATTTCCAGCAATATTCTCCAGTGGAGAAGAAACAGAGCAGGCTATGAAAAATATGCTTAGAGCATTAATATTTAATTAACATAATAGAACCCTAAAATGAGTATTATAAATGTAAAAGCCTTGATCAAATCCGTAAGTTGTGTCTATGCAGCTAAAATACAGAATTGGTACCCAGTAAATTCAGGATGTTCTTAATGGACAACCTTGAACACAGAGAGAGCTTAAAGATTGGCCTAACAACAAAGAGAACTTTGGAAGGGCTAATCATTTATTACCAGACTGGCATATCAACCCAAAGAGGCGAGGGGGAAGCTTTCTATGTGGTTCATCAGTAGTTTAGCCAAGGTCTCTCATTCTGTATTTTTGAACAGTCTAGCTGACAAGTTAGGAAGCGATCTTCAAAACCAAAATGCATACTGCCTCCATTCTCACTTCCCACTTTCACCCAGGTTCAGTCTGTCAGAAATAGTGTCTCATCACTTCCTTTTAGGTGCTGTTTCTCTTCATAATTCAACTATTGATTCTCAGGGCTAAATACCATATGAGCAAGCCAAAGAACAAAAATACAAACCTGAAGAAGCAGAAGGAAGGAATTAATAAAAGCTGAAAATAATAAATGGGAAAACAACCAGCAAAACTGATAAATTATCCCAGAAAATGTTCTTGTAGGGAAAATCAATAAAACATAAATTACTAGCTAATTTAATCAGGGGAGAAAGGGACCACCCTGGCAGTCCAATGGTTAAGACTCCATGCTCCCAATGCAGGGGGCAAGGGTTCGATCCCTGGTTAGGGAACTAAGATCCCACATGCTGCATGGCACAGCCAAAAAAAAAAAAAATCAGGATAAAACCCCACAAATACACTAAAACAAAAATGATAAAGAAAATATAATCACAGCTGAAGAAAAAGAATAAAAGAACTATAATATACTCTCCATACAGCTCTAAGCTTATATATTTAAAAATCTGATGGAAAGTTGTGAATTTTAAGGAAAATATAAATTAACAAAATTGAATCAAGAAGAATGAGAAAATTTGAGTAAAACAATCACCATGGAAATAAATAATAGAGGGCTTCCCTGGTGGCTCAGTGGTTAAGAATCTGCCTGCCAATGCAGGGGACATGGGTTCAATCCCTGCTCAGGGAAGATCCCACATGCCACGGAGCAACTAAGTCTGTGTGCCACAACTACTGAGCCTGTACTCTAGAGCATGTGAGCCACAACTACTGAGCCCACGTGCCACAACTACTGAAGCCTGAGCGCCTAGAGTCCATGCTCCACAACAAGAGAAGCCTCCACAAAAAGAAGCCTGTGCACCACAATGATGAGTAGACCCCGCTTGTCACAACTAGAGAAAGCCCATGCGCAGCAACGAAGACCAGATGCAGCTAATAAATAAATAAATAAATGTATAAAAAATTTTTTTAAAAAGAAAGAAATAATAGAGAGAGTTGTAATGGAATCATTCTCAGAAAAGGTGCCAGGTGTAGATGGTTTCATAGGCAAATTCTTTCAAACCTTCAGGAACAAGGTAATTCTTATGCTATTCAAACTATTCCAGAATCCAGAGAAATATAAAAAACCCTCAAATATTTTTTGAAGACACAGTAGCTCTGACAACACATCCTAATAAAAATAGCACAAAAATTAAACTTAGAAAATAAGTCCCTAATGAAAACAGATAGGAAATATCCTAAAATGTTAGATTAAATATACATATTCATATATTAAATACATGTATTCACTGTACAACACCATTTTACATCAGGGACTCGAGCATCCGTGGATTTGGTATTCATGGGGATTCCTAGAACCAACCCCCGATGGATACTGCAGGATGACTGTATACATATTTGTATATTAAGAAACTGAATTTACCCAAATATTAATAGATAATGGACATGACCAAGAATCTCTATTCACGGAACTTCTGGTTCAATACTGCAAAATTGATTGTAAATTATATTAACTTGTAAAGAATAAAATAGAATCACTTTAATATTCTAAAAAGTCATTTGATAAAATACACTACCCTTTGGCTATGACATTTTTAATACTCTAGAAATGATATTAGAGAAGAGTTTTTAAATGGAGAAATATGCCATATTTCTAAATGAAAAAGCTCAATATTAAAAAGAGATCAATTATCCCTCCAAATGAATCTATAAATTTTATTCTAGTGAAAATTGGAATGATAACATTTGGACTTTGAAAAAGAAAAGTAATTTTAAAATTCAAACGGAATGAAAAATGTAAAACAATAACCAACATTAAAAGAAATAAGAGAAATAAGAAGTAAGGCAATGATGATCAAAACAGAGTAGTATTACGGACATAATAATCACATAACATAACGGAACAGAAGTCCAGAAACAGTACATACAACAAGTTCATATGTGACAAAGGTGGCAGTTCAAATCAGTGAGAAAAGGATAGATTTAGTAAACAAATCATGTTAGGGCAAATAGTTCACAATTTGGGGGGAAAAAACCCTAAAAATTAGAAAGTCTTTAAAAAAATTCGAGAGAGATTAAAGATAGGATAAAAAATAAAACTATAAAAATCATAGGAGAAAGGTTGTAAATATCTATATAGTCTTTAATTGTGAAAGTCTTTTCCAGCCATAACATGAAATGTGGAAATTATATGACAGACTTTGGATATATTTGCAAATGAAAACATTTATATCTCAAGATATAAAATAATACTAAAAGGCAAAATAAACTGAGAAAAATGATTTGCAATGTTTATGATAATTGTGAATACCCTAAATAGGAAAAGAATTCTCTCAATCAGAAAAAAAAAACCTCATAAAAATGATCAAGAGATATAAACAGGCAATTCACACAAAAAAGAAACAAATAACTAAAAAATATATGAAAAAATGTTCAGTACACTGATTATCAAAGAAATAAAAATTAAATTGTTATCACATTTTCCTATTATACTGACAAATATTATAATTAAAACTAATATCCAGAGCTAATACTAATGTGGGAAATAGGCATCTCTTGAGGGAGATGAATTGTTGTAGCATTTCTGAAAAAACAGTTTTGCAAAACGTATCAAATGCCTTTAAAAAGAACAGGTGCTTTGTCCTTACAATTCCATACTTAGAAATTCATCTCAAGAAAATAATCTGACAGGATCATTCAAATGTGCTCATGTCTTACCAGGGGCAAGTTCACATTTTGTAAGTCCTGAAACTTATATATTTGGAAAGAGAGCTCCTTAAGGAAAAAAAAAAATGAACACAAAATGAGTAATAAAAATGAATACTTATTTAGAATCAGGTAAGAAATCACAATATATTACAAATTTTTAAAGGTTGACAAATACCGCAGGCATTACAGCAGCTGAAAAAACATGGTATTTATATTAATTTTCCTAAATTTTTGACTTCAGGAAAAGTGTGCTTTTTGATTGCCTCTCCGTGTGATAATTTTTTAATCTTGTTTTCTACAAGCCTACAGAAAAATAATTCAGTCTCCTCTAGCACACTCACTTGAATTTTGTTTCGTATTATTGTTTGGATGTATGATACATATAACTTCACCCAGAGACATGTTTCCTATTTGCAGCACTAGTACAGGTTTGTGTCCTACAGTTGCAGGAATTCTGATAAATCATATTTTCAATAATTCCCACCTAGCAGTAATAAAGAAAAGAAAGCATGGTGTGTTTATCACTGTATATGCTACATTATCGAGTATGCTCCTGACAGGAGAGAGCTTCTGCTTTGATTAGGCATCTGTGAAAACCAAACTTTACACATCTAATGAGTGGAAGAATTTTCCATAGACCACCTAGAAGCTTCAAACATTTCAAACCTTGTTTCTCCTCCACTGTGTATACTTCCAGGGCCACATACTGTAGAACATACGCACATCACAGTGTGACCTCTGGCCTGGAATATTCGTGTCAAGATGTTGAGTGAGCTTGGAAGAGTAGGTGAAAGAGTACTCAGGGAAGCTATTCTTACAACACAGCAACAATCTTACACAAAAGGGACCGAAAACCATAAAAATATAGGTTACTAGACACAAACTAAATATAGTCCAACTTGAATTCTTTCCTAACTGGTCCCCAAAATGTCTGTGGCCCCTCTAACAACACTTGACAAACGGGGAAGCATGATGGACAGGAAGTCGGGATGGAAAAAGAAAGTTTGTCTCCGGTGAATCCACTAAAATAGCTTACATCTGCTAACCTTGCAAACATTTGCTCCTTCGCATCATTGCTTGCCCGAGTTCCTCAAGGCTTGATCCTGAGACTTCTTATCTCACTCCTTTTCCTAGGAAATCTGATCCACAACACTCTGTTAAAATACTGTCTATGTGCCTTTGACCTCCAAATTTTTACTTATAACCCAGAGTTTTGCTTTGAGACCTGGATCCATCTGCTTCCTCAACATTTTCATTTACACATTTTATATGTCTCAAAAGCACCTCAAATACCTTATCCATGACAGAACTCACAACGAACCACCCTCAACAACTTATTCCTCTTCCAAGAGGAATGTGGTGTCTTAGTGAAGATACTACCTTTCAAACAAGGTTGAATCCAAAAGCCTAGAAGCCATGCTCTATATCCAACACATCACCAAGTCCTTTTGATTTTACCTGTTACTTATCTCTCAACGGTGTCTGTTTCTCTTCAGTCATCTCTTCCCACTCCCTCACCTCCACTGCAATCCAAGCTACCCTCAGGGTGCTTCCACGACTTCCTACTGCCTAGAGGACCTGGATTCAAAGCCCTTCACAATCTGGCCCCAACATGTTTTTCTAGACTCATCTTCCAGCACTATTCTCCCTCCATATCCCATCTACACTAGCTACAGTAGATTACTCATTTCTATGCATAATAAAGTTTTACATCTCAGTCATTCTTTATTATCATCCCCTCATTCCAAATATTCTTGCCCACTTTGTCCATCTGTTAAACTCTACTTAACTTTACAAGGCTCAGCTCAAATATTATCTCGATGAATTTTTCCTGAACCTTTCCTTTTGCCCTACTGTTTTCTCTCTGCCACTATCTCCACGCTACCAAACAAGTAACTGATACTCCACCATACTTTCATAGCTCTTTGTACATGCCATTAATACAGCACTTTTATAGTACATTTTTATTGATATCGATAACCCTGAATAGATTGTGAATTGCTTGGGGGCAGAAACAACAATGGCTTACTCATCTTTGCGTCCTTCAGCCATTTGGCACAGGGCCTAGGCACAAGGTAGGACCTCAATATATGTTTCCACAGCATAGCTTCCAGATCCTTTCTGTTACAAGGGAACAAGACCCCAACGGGATCTGGCATAAGCAGAAAAAAGAAATTTATCTGCCCACATGATCAAAGGTACAGAAGTAGGTACTGGATCAGAGCTCAAATGAGGTCATAAATTGCTGTCCCTACTCACCTCTTACCTCAGCTCTCCTTCGTGGGGGTTTTATTTTCAAGCACCACAGTAGCTCTAGATATCATTCAAGGTAAAATGTCAGCAAGGTAGGAAGAGCTTCTTTTCCCTATTTGCACAAAAATGCTGGGCTTGGCTTTCACTGGCCCAAATTGGGTTACATGATCATCGCTGAACCAATTCTTGAAGCCAAAGAAAAACAACCCAGAACTGCGGCATATGCCCATCATTGGCTTGGCGTGGAAGCAAGGACTGAGAATGGAGGATAGGGTAGGTCTTCAGAGGAAAATCAAGGCCCAACTACCAAGATGCTGAGTGCCCCCCAAAATAAGTGTACACAGGTATTTTACAAAATTAATGGGGAAAATTATCAGTAAGTTTCCTGTCAGACTGTATTCTCAGTGTTACCTCACTGATTTGATATTTCATAAATGTGAAATCTATCCCTGAAAATATTCTTGGATTCTTAAGTGCGTTAGGTTCTCGTTTCTGAACCTCCGGCATAATACCTAGCACACAGCGGCTGCTCAAGCAATGTATTTTTAATTAAATAGGAGAATGATTTAATAAATAACACAGTCTGTAGAATAATATTTAAAATAATGTATAGAAAACTTCATACAGAAAGACATACATTAACCAAGGCAAGAAATACCGAGATCTACTCTACCCTAAAGTGCAATTCATTATTAAGTGACCAAGTAGGACACAACTTGTATGTGCTTAAAGGAAAAACTATACATTTTCCCCATCTCCTTTCTCTTCTCTTTTCCTTTAAAAGCAAAGTTCATACCATGGGCCACTGCTTTAAATTCTTGTGTTTACCTACTAAAGTCAACTGTAATATGATCATGTATGAATCCAAATTGTATTTTAGACTTACATCTATAAATCACAGCATCTGTGACCATGATCGAATCAGAGTCTGGCTCAAGCTTACACCACAGAAATGCTGACTACCAAGTAGAGTTCTGCCGGAGCTAAAAGCAATAATGTTGTTTGTTTTGGTCTTAAAGAAATTTCTCTTACTAACATCTCTGACAGACCTACTCTACCAAGTAAGATGGATTTCATGATTGTTCTAATGCTTATCCATTGACTATGAGAGTTAGACAAGGCTGTCAGCTCAAGGGATTTATAAGATCCATCATCAAATCCATGGATAGAGAGTGAACTCCTTAATGGCAAGAGTCAATATTTTATTCATTTCCCTGTACCTCTGAAACAGGGCACAATATCTCACACAAAATTTTCTCAAGAAATAATTCTTGAATTGATACAAGCATGCATACACACGTATATGTCTTTATGGTTTAACATGTTTCTTCATGTTCTATCTGCTGTTAGGCTTTCCTTTAGACACAACCCTTTACCAAGAGAGCATGTAGTACCAGTCTTCTCGTGTACCCACAGCAACCAGGAGGCTTAGGGGGCACAGGTGGGTTAAACTAGACAAAGGACCAACTTTCAGATTACACTCACTTTTCTTGCTTTAAAAAAGAATAGGGGAGCAGCAAAAATTCCTTCTGTATCTATTAATTTACAAAGCTAATGAAGATAATAGAAACCAAAACAAATAAACAACTATTACTGGAAGCATCATTTGTGCAAATTATATGTCAGACTCAGCACTAATTTTGTCTTGCCTAGGTATGGTATGCAGCCATTCTTAATAAACAGCTTCAAGCTAACTTCAGAAAATGTCTTTTTAATTTTCTAGGGGAAAAAATAATGCTTGATTTATCACCTATATATCTACTAAATTTTTTTTAAAGTTAAAAAAGGAACTCAAACATTCTTTCCTTCTTGCTTTCGTGATACTTTATGGAAAAATCTGTAGGAAAATATTAGTTTCACATTTTCTTGTTAGAAACTCTCTTACTGTCTAAGAAGTAAATTGTGGGTCTAAGAGGATCAATGTAAGGCTTCACCAAGAGCAACATTTTGACTCAGTGACTTATAGCCCAATAGCCCCTCAATGTTCGCATAATAATTTAGTGGATACAACCCCAGTAAGCAAGTAGGAAATTAAGGCACTGAAAGTGAACAACTCTAGGCAGTAAAATATGGAACCCACAAAATAGGAGATAAAGTAAGTTCTAGCTTTTGAGATTTGAGAGGTTTGTAGAACAGAATTGGCTCTCAGAAATGTTCCAAAGGGGAGTTGATAATTTCAAAGTATTTCATAACTATTTATTGATTGTATTTAAGTCCATAATATGCTAGGGACAATATCTTGTTCATTATTTACCCGTTTTTCTTCTCCAGAGTTTTTTTACCTCCAGTTGGTCTACATGTAATCACCTATTTTTGGCCCTATGTACTTAGAAACTCCGCCCACTGTGAGGACATGAAGGTAATTTTTTCATTCTAAGTCTGCCAGTCCTGATCAACTTTGACCTGCACCATTAGAAAAATCTCTTCACGGATCTTCCTGCCTCCAGTGTCTCTCCACTGAGGTCTCCCCTCCTCTCTGCCTCCATTGACCCTCCAGACCTGATCATGTCCTATCCTGCTTAAATGTCCTCAACAGCCCCCCACTGCCACCATGTCAGGGCTCTTCACAGTCTAGCCCCAACATATACTCCATCCTTACCTCCTGCTGTCCTCATACAACTGACCCTGACCCACACCTGTGAAATATGAAGCTGACAACACCTCCTTTCCTTTTAATGATTATCTTTACAAAGGCACTGCCATGACCATTAATAGAACTTTTCAGGCCAGTCTTTGCATTTGAAATGTTTTCTCTTTCTGGGTATTTATGATTATTTTAGAAAATTTTGTCTTAATGTATAGCCTGCCACTTCTGGCACTTAAGTTAAACTAGAAAATATTTATTAAAAACCCAGTCTCCAGCATTGATTTTATTCTATGAAAATGTGAAGAGGATGAAAATGTGCCTCTTAACTGTTGAGATTATAGATGGGAGCAAACCCCTTATCATCCAGAGCACCAGACTGTGGGCTCACGCTGTCAAAGGCAAAACTGCTCTATAGGCAGCTGGTAATTAAAGCACCAAGTCACATGGTTAGACAGAGGAGTTCTAGAAAAACACATTTTCTAAATTCTAATATGTCCTTCACTGAAAATATACCATATTATTGGTAAAATGGAACAATAAAATAACTATTTCAGTATTTCAATCTTTGCATTAGTTTATCTACATTTGAAAGAGAAATACCAATAGTAACTGCTTTCCTAAAGTAAAGGAATATCTCAAAGAGTTGGAGTTATGCTATGATTTAAAATGCTACAATACCAGGTTCCCTTTATATTATTACAGTAGATTTTATTTAAATGAGTATGAGTGCTCTTACCATAGGGCCCAGCAGTCACACTCCTTGGTATTTACCCAAATGAACCAAAAATGTATGTCCACACAAAACCTGCACACAGATGTTTATAGCAGCCTTGTTCACAACAGCTAAAGCTTGGAAGCAACCAAGACATCCTTCAGTCAGTGAATGGATCAATAAACTGTGGTACATGCAGATAATGGGGTATCATTCAGTGACTAAAAGAAATGAGCTCTCAAGCCATGAGAAGACATGGAAGAACCTTAAATGTACATTACTAAGTAAAAGAAGTCAAGCCAAAAAGGCTACATATTGTATGATTCTAACTATATGACAATCTGGAAAAGGCAAAATTATAGAGGCAATAAAAAGATCAGGAGTTTGGGGGGAAGGAAGGATGAATAGGCAGAGCATGGAGAATTTTTAGGGCAGTAAAACTATTCTGTACGATACTGCAATCGTGCAGTGGTGGATACATGCCGTTATACATTTGTCGAAACCTGCAGAATATACAACAGGAGAAGTGAAACTTAATGTAAACTACGGGCTCTGGGTGATAGTGATATGTCAATGTAGGTTTACTGATTGTAACACAATGTACCACTCAGGTGCGCGATGTTGAAAGTGGGGGATAATGCATGTGTGGGGACAGTGGGTATATGGGAACTCCTTGCACTTTCCACTGAATTTTGCTGTGAACCTCAAACTGCTCTAAAAATTAAAGTTGATTAATTTTTAAAAGAACATAAGATAGAGAAAATGCCATTTAATAAATCTCATCTGATGAATACTTATAAAGCTACATGACAATCACTTGACAGATGTGAAGATTTTATTTCTGTGATTCTAAGAATAAATTATAGAAAATTACAATATTGGTTCAATATCTCCAGTTCCTGTGTAAGTAATGATTCTGACTGAAACTGAAGAATTAGCTTTATTCAAAATAATAGAACAGTCTAGAAATCTTGATGTTATGTTTTCAATGTTTATGTTTCTCAAAGTAAAGGTGTTTGAGAACTTAGAAAGGAACTGTGTTCCTTTAGGTTAATGTGGAGGGATGAATAGAGGGGAAAAAAAGGCTACAGTAAAATGAAATATTTTTCTTTATGGAAAAAGACAGAGTTTTTTTCCACAGAGTTTCAGAGAAATCTGGGTGTTGCTAGAATCTCAGGGAAATTTGAGTGTTGGAGGCGGGAAAGTGAAGCCTAAGGTAACCCAACCCCTTTCCGTAGGTGCCACCAGCGTGGACCTGGGCTCTCACAGCTACCTGATCCCCCCCCCTGCCCCCGCCGCCCCACCGAGAGCAGTGAGTACCTGCCCACAGGGTCTCAGTTCCAAACCCTGTCTTCCTCCTTGTCCTGCAAGAGGAAGGCACATTCTCTGGGGTTCGGAGACCATATTTGGAGAGACCATTCTTTTTTTTTTTTTTTTTTTTTGCCATTTTTTAAAGAACATTTATTGAGATACAGTTAACGGACAATAAACAGCATATATTTATTTTTTTTTAATTTTTTTAATTTATTTATTTATTATTTTTGGGGGGTACAGCAAGTTCAATCAGATGTTTTTTTTTTGTTTTGTTTTTTTATTTATTTATTTATTTTTTTTGGGGGGGGTACACCAGGTTCAATCATCTGTTTTTATACACATATCCCCGTATTCCCTTCCTTCCTTGACTCCCCCCCTCGAGTCCCCCCCACCCTCCCTGCCCCAGTCCTCTAAGGCATCTTCCATCCTCGAGTTGGACTCCCTTTGTTATACAACAACTTCCCACTGACTATCTATCCTACAGTTGGTAGTATACATATGTCTGTGCTACTCTCTCGCCTCTTCTCAGCTTCCCCTTCACCCCCCGCCCCCTCCCAAACCTCGAGTTCTCCAGTCCATTCTCTGTATCTGCTTCCCTGTTCTTGTCACTGAGTTCATCAGTACCATTTTTAGATTCCGTATATGTGAGTTAGCATACAATATTTGTCTTTCTCTTTCTGACTTACTTCACTCTGTATGACAGACTGTAGTTCTATCCACCTCATTACATATAGCTCCATCTCATCCCTTTTTATAGCTGAGTAATATTCCATTGTATATATATGCCACATCTTCTTTATCCATTCAGTTGTTGATGGGCATTTAGGTTGCTTCCATGTCCTGGCTATTGTAAATAGTGCTGCAATAAACATTATGGTACATGTTTCTTTTGGGATTATGGTTTTCTGTGGGAACATAAGCAGAACACTCTAGGACATACATCAAAGCAAGATCCTTTTTGACCCACCTCCTAGAATCATGGACATAAAATCAAGAATAAACAAATGGGACCTCATGAAACTTAAAAGCTTTTGCACAGCGAAAGAAACCATAAACAAGACTAAAAGGCAACCCTCAGAATGGGAAAAAATAATTGCCTATGAAACAACAGACAAAGGATTAACCTCCAAAATATACAAGCAGCACATGAAGCTTAATACCAAAAAAGCAAATAACCCAATCCACAAATGGGCGGAAGACCTAAATACACATTTCTCCAAAAAAGACATACAGATGGCCAACAAACACATGAAAAGATGCTCAACATCACTCATCATCAGAGAAATGCAAGTCAAAGCCACAATGAGGTATCACCTCACACCAATCAGAATGACCATCATCACAAAATCTGGAAACAACAAATGTTGGAGAGGGTGTGGAGAAAAGGGAACTCTCCTGCACTGTTGGTGGGAATGTAAGTTGGTACAGCCACTATGGAAAACAATTTGGAGGTTCCTTAAAAAACTGCAAATAGAACTACCACATGATCCAGTAATTCCACTACTGGGCATATACCCAAAGAAAACCATAATCCCAACAGCATATATTTAAAGTGTACAATTTGGTATCCCAATCTCCCTGTTCATTCCCCCCCAACCCTCCCTGCTCTCCCCACTTGGTGTCCATGTGTTTGTTCTCTACACCTGTGTCTCTATTTCTGCCTTGCATTTCCTCTTTCACAGTTGTTAGAATTTGCCTTATGTATTGAGGTGCTCCTATATTGGGTGCATATATATTTATAACTGTTATCTCCTCTTCTTGGATGGATCCCTTGATCTTTATGTAATGTCCTTTCTTGTCTCTTGTAACATTTTTTATTTTAAAGTCTATTTTATCTGATATGGTAATGCTGCTCCAGCCTTCTTTTGATTTTCATTTGCATGGAATATCTTTTTCCATCCCCTCACTTTCAATCTGTATGTGTCCCTAGGTCTGAAGTGGGTCTCTTGGAGACAGCATATATATGGGTCTTGTTTTTGTATCCATTCAGCCAGTCTGTGTCTTCTGGTTGGTGCATTTCGTCCATTTACATTCAAGGTAATTACCGATATGTATGTTCCTAGTACCATTTTCTTAATTGTTTTGTTTGTGTTTTTGTAGGTCCTTTTCTTCTCTTGTGTTTCCCGCTTAGAGAAGTTCCTTTAGCATTTGGTGTAGGGCTGGTTTGGTGGTGCTGAATTCTCTTAGCTGTTGCCTGTCTGGAAAGCTTTTGATTTCTCCATCGAATCTGAATGAGATCCTTGCTGGGTAGAGTATTCTTGGTTGTAGATTCTTCCCTTTCATCACTTGAAATATATCATGCCACTCCCTTCTGGCTTGTAGAGTTTCTGCTGAGAAATCAGCTGTTAACCTGATGGGAGTTCCCTTGTATGTTATTTGTCGTTTTTCCCTTGTTGCTTTTAATAATATTTCTCTGTCTTTAATTTTTGACAGTTTGACTAGTATATGTCTTGGCGTGTTTCTCCTTGGATTTATCCTGCCTGGGACTCTCTGTGCTTCCTGGACTTGGGTAGCTATTTCCTTTCCCATGTTAGGGAAGTTTCCAACTATAATCTCTTCCAATATTTTCTCAGGTCCTTTCTCTCTCTCGTCTCCTTCTGGGACCCCTATAATGCGAATGTTGGTGCGTTTAACATTGTCCCAGAGGTACCTTAGGCTGTCTTCAGTTCTTTTCATTCTTTTCCGCATCAGTGATTACCACTATTCTGTCTTCCAGGTCCTTTATTCGCCCTTCTGCCTCCGTTAATTTGCTATTGGTTCCTTCTAGTGTATTTTTCATTTCAGTTATTGTGTTGCATATCTCTGTTTGTTTGCTCTTTAATTCTTCTAGGTCTTTGGTAAACTTTTCGATCTTTGCATCCAGTCTTTTTTCAATGTCCTGGATCATCTTCACTATCATTATTCTGAATTCTTTTTCTGTAAGGGTGCCTATCTCCTCTTCATTTAGTTGTTTTTCTGGGATTTTATCCTGTCCCTTCATCTGGTACAAAGTCCTCTGCTTTTTCATTTTCTCTGTCTTTCTGGGGCTGTGGTTTTCAGTTCCACAAGACGAAATACTGCTGATACTGCTTGATACTGCTGTCTGCCCTCTTGTGGAGGAAGCTATTTAGGAGCCTCCTGTGTGCTTCCTGATGGGAGGGACTGGAGAGACCATTCTTTAGTTCACTGAGAATCTTGGTTTGCTGGGTAAAATGTTCAGGAAGACTGATGAGAGGTCAGTGAGATCAAAACTAAATGAATACTTAGTAACACATTAACCTTAAGAAAGGAAGGCTGCCATACTTTAAATAACCTTATCTTAAAACCATATTTTAAAGACTATATCAGCTTGACATATTTTCAATGTGTGTTTTTCAAATACTCTGGAAATATATTTTCATATTCATGGATATCTATGAAAATACAGTACATAATTTCATTCTTTGTGTTTTTATGGGTGTTTAAATTTACAGTAATATGTAAAAAACTACATATTACATAAGTGTGTTATGAATCTCAAAAAAAATAAAAAACAAAGACTGTGTCAGTATTGCAAAGCCTGGTGGGATGAACCTGAAACTTCATCTGTACAAGGACAAGACTTGTTTCAGCTCATAATTCCTGTGAGGCAGCTTCTGTGGTTTATCTTTTTCTTTTCACATTTGTATGCTTGATATTTTGGGGGTTTTCTTTTACATTTAAATCTCAAAGTACTACAGGAGGTGGTGTGTGGGTGCATGTGGGGGTGTGGGGAGGGAGAGTTCACTTTGCAGTTGAACAAATTCCGTTTACGATTTGATAAAGCTCCCCCTCTCCCCAATCTCACATCAAACTCTCAGCACAGAAATCACAGTGCACAGTGTTGCTTTTCTTCTAGCCTGCTTCTAAGCCAGCGTCTAAAGACAGCAGTAAGATTTGTAACTAAGTAACTGCTATTTGAACCATAATCCCACTTTTGTACAAATTATTTACTTAATAAACCAAAGTTCCAGGATGAATAAGATTATAATAAACAAAATACACTCCCTGAGAAGAAGCAGGAGTGCAGCGCCCTGGATACAAGTTTGAAAGAATAAGAGGGGGCTCTTCACTTTGTCAGTATACGTGTGTGATTTGGCAGTTCATACTTTAGACTTCTCTTTGCTCAATTTGAAGCTTATTCTCTGAGGTTTAAATTGATCAATTCATTATGTGCAATTCAACAGCTATCTCACAATATCTTTTTAAATTTGGGCTGCTCATCATAAAATGACTAGTGTCTCTGAAGCTAATTTTCCTAATAAGTTAAACAAGATGTATTAGAGGCAAATTTACTCTTTAAACAAGTTCCTCAGTGCATGCAATAGACAGCCCATACATGCTTCTAGAATGAAAGGCTTGCATCCAAGCAGGCAGGCAAGCATGCAGTAGCAGCTGCAAAATGCCTACCTTGCAGGGAATCAAGAGCCATATCCAATACCTGGGTTAGTAGTCAATGAACTAAGACCAGATCAGGAAAGACAAAAAATACTGGCATGAGTCCTAGTCTTTATCCTGGGGAAGCCCGGTCAAAGGCAGAAGCGGCAATCGGTTTTGAAAGTAGAACACTGTGAATAACCACCAAGCTCTGGGGCCCGATCCTTATCCTGCATGGAAACGCGATGCAGAGCAGAGTAGAAAGGGTAGGAAATCTCATCCCACAAGCATTCATAGGGAAGCTACTATATAAGCATTGACTAACACAAGGTCCAGAGTCACTCTGGGAACCCTGAACAAAACCCAAGTGGTGGTTCCTCTGATTACAGTGACCTGAATCCTAAAGAGGATCCATGAACCAACTGGGACCTGTAAGGATCCACAGAGAATCGGATCCTAAACTGGTCTCTGAACCATAACTGGAAAAGCTCTAGAACTTGCACATCACGGAGAGTGTTGCACTGGGGCTTCTTAGCCGGGCCCACCTCCCCTTGGCACTCACAGTCAGTCACATGCTAATCCATTGATTCCCATGCTTTTCACCATCGAGAACATCTTTTGTTATTTTTCCCCTTATGGGTACCATCTTTTAAATCCTTCATCTTTCTCTAAGTTTGTGATTGTTAATCATTTGTTTCTCATTGTTTTATTCATCATACACATATATAAGTGCCAATCAGGGCTTCTGATATTGATAAAATTCCCACCAAAAGACATTTAAAATTTTTTATTTAATTTGTGTAGACTTGTCCTGGTGAAGCATATTGTCTCTGTTAGTCTTTTAGAATTATTTAAATTATCCATGGATCCCACCTCTTACCAAGTACTAACCAGCGCCCCAACTTTTACCACCACCACTACCTTCCTGGACTGCTAGGGGTAAGGAGTCCCTACGCTGGGAATCACTGAGCTAACATAGCTACAGATTTGCTGGGTCCAGAAAACCAAAGTAGTTCAGCTGTAGTGAGTGTCACAGTGAGACGTGATTTTATTGTGTTCCTCTAAGTATGAAATTTTCAAGGCAGTGCTTTTGTTTTGATGTGAATATTGATCACCTCAAATGGGCATCTTAGCCCACGGCAAGGGCAGGTTTGCATTTGTTCAGAGGCATGACACACAGCAAATCGCAGGCAATACCCAAAAGACCTCAAAAACCAAACCAATTCCTCCTGCACTTAAGGTGGGGTGAGGATGGGGGCACTGCCTCATCCCTACCAGCCTGAGGCAGTGTCCCAGGATCCTTGGAGGAACAGCAACCAGAGGCAGATCTGTCGGGAGCTGCTGCTCAAGGGCACGCCGATGGAATAAGCTTGAGATCTGGGGCCAGCAGATCCGGGTTTGGGTCCTGGCGCTGACCGTAACATCTACCACAAGTGTGACACGGAGTAAGACGAGTAACATCAGCCAAAGGGAGTAATAGGAATCTGAGCCCGACCTCCCTACCTCAAGCACATGTCAGAAAGACCAGAATGCCTAATCAGCTCTCAACCTGCTCCTTTTGGTGTCTTATAAAATCACTTGTCAACATACATTGTCTCACCTGCATACAATTTTGCTTTATTTTCTCCTGGCACTCTTTTGGGCAATTCAGTAGATATCTATGTATTTATCTTAACCTACTGTCACAGGGAGCCATAGAAAAAGATGGGTAGGATGTAATTTGAGGAGTGTGAGGTATTGACATAGAGAAAAAAGGCAAGTGCATGTTTTACGAGGCAGACGGAAGTCTGAAAAATATTAGAGAGTCTTGAGCCATAATAAAGAATGCTCTTTTGATATTTTTTCCCTTGCTCTCCCAGAACACAATGTTAATGTTTTCTATGCCTGGTCTATTTTGAGTTTGGTTGTATTTTGGCATTTGTGTGACAATGTCAGAGTCACAGTCACAGCCTGTCATTTCACATTCTGCTAGTGACACTTGGATCTATTTTTCATTCAATTTCTAGAAAAAACTATCACTCTACTTCCATGGTTTGAGGCCATGGACAGAAAGCCATCCCTGTGCCCTTGGTGCAATTTAAAGAAAACATCTTGTAATTACTCCTTAATCACTTTTCCACTAATGTGATCTGGGGAGATCCCACAGATCTCCCCTAATGTGAAAACATGCTGAGAAAGACAGGGTCCTGAAGTTGCCCCATCAGAGATGCTCTGTGGACAAATGAATGTTTGAAAAGTGCCTTGGATTGTAAATTTATTTATTTATTCTGAGGATTTTAAAAATCAAGGAATATATTTGTTCAATTGTTTTGTACTTTGAACATCCCTCTGATATTCCTGGGAGCTGCAAATTCTGAGAGTTTGGACTTCTAGGGAAACCATTAGGACTAATTACTCTGTCCCAAAAATATTTGCGAGGCACCCCTTTACACATTTCTATCAGGGAAAGTTGTGAATGCCTTTACACACCCTGACTGGAGTGACTGCACATCACATTTTGCTGGGAGATCTGGCTTATGCCTGCTGACCCTTTTCCTTTCCCTTGCAGAAGTGTCCTGACTTGGATGATAAAGTATATAGTCGCCCTACCTCTAACGCACTTAGTTATACAAGCCAACCCTGAGGGAGACATGAACGACAAGCAATGGATTAAACACAGAAATTTAATAACAGAGTGAACGGTTTATTGACAAGAGGGTGTGGCTTTTTTCTTGTGACATCTACCTAGGAAGATGATCTAAAGTTGCTTTCCAGCTTTTCTTTGCAAAAAAAGCTGCAATGGGATAAGCAAGAACACTTTAAATTTGCCTTGAGCTCCAAGATGAAGAGGAGCTCCTGCTTACCCAGAGAGGAAGCAGATTCACCTCTCACCTAGTACAAAGGATGCTTCCGAGAATAGAGAGTGGGATATCAATCTTGTTTTCCGAAAAGCACCCCAACCACCCAAAGACATTAACATAGCCACTAGGTGCAAGGAAAAAGAGAAAAGCATGTATACAAAGACAGGCAAAAAGGACTAATTGTTAGTATTCACAATCTTTATTCTGAACAAATTAATGAACTAGTAAAAAAATGTTATGAGGCAAATAAGTATTGTTAATTTTTCAGTGTGATAATAGTATTGTTATGTCTTGTAAAAAAGTGAATCCTTCTCTTTTAGAGATATATAACAATATTTACAGAAAAAACTGAATAATGTTTTAAATTTTAGAATAAAATGGGAGGAGGAGGAAGAGTGGAAGCTGAATGGGTCAAGAGTTCATGGTTGTGAAACTGGGTAATGGGCTTATACTATTCTTTCTAATTTGTGCAAGTTTGAAGTTTTCCATAATAAAAAGTTTTCTAAAGATTTTTTTCTATATATTCAGAATATACTCTCCAATTTAGTGTCTTCTTCAGAGGCAGAATAATATCCGAAGTAACAGAAATCACCTATTGTTGGGCTGTTTCTTCAAAGGCATTTGGGCCAAAAGCAGCCCTGATTACATTGGAGCTATATTTGAAAAAGTACATGAAATGATGATTAGGACAGAATGGGGTCCTGGGAATTTATGCTACCTTATTTATTCCAGAAAAGCTTAATAAAGGAGGTGAGATTTCAGCAGCTGCTTGAATGAAGGATGCAAGGCCTATTTATAATCATTTGCCTTCCTATTAGCCCGCTGTGCGCCTAGCTAATATCATTATCAATTTCATTTAGAAAACAAACATTCTGATACATTAAAATTATTATTTAAACACGAGCAATTCTCTTTGCAAACAATAATTATCAAGAAATTACTCAAAAATTTGCTCTGCATGATATTAATAATGGTTCTGTCAAATAAGTTTAGGAATCATTGAATTAAACAGAATGCTGGGCAGTACTTTTCATACCCTGCACAGGTGTGTATACACTGCGAATCTCTAGGAAGAACACAAGGTAGCCTCTATTCTGAAAATTCTAAAGGGAAAGGTGTTTCATGATGCACATTGTCTTATTTCCAAGTTTATCCATTTTTTAATTAATCAAAGTCAAAGCTAGCTTAAAGTCACCGTATTTTGGACGAGATCAATCTGAAAGACATATTGGAAGGGGAGTATGTAGTAAAAATTAGCCAAGATGTTTAGGGCTCATAATCTTTTCCACAACTCCCAGGCTGACCTCCAGGTAATGAGAGCTCCTTTCTCACCTTTCCTGCTAGCACTTGTCCAATGCCTGCTCCATGCTAGATCCTGTGCTAAGCGTTTTAAATAGATTATCCCATTTAATCCTCACATTGACCCTCTGATTTGAATATCATTAGCTGATTTTAACAGACTAGGAAACCGTGCCTTGAAGACATCAAGCAGCTTGCCGTAACCTTTCCACCTAGTAAGTGGCAAAGCTGAGATTCTACCAGATCCAGCCCCACACTTTCTTCTAATTCTCCTATCTGAAAATTCTCCCACCAGCTAAATTCCCAAATCCCTAAAGTCCCCCATTTTCCTTATGCAAGTGTTTTATAGCGGCAGGGCAATTTTTCCTGGAATGTTCCAAGTGTAGAAATTCAGATTTTTTCCAAAACACTGAGTGCTCTGAATCATATTATGATTGTATATTATGATTATCATTGACCATGGTAATTTCAAAAGCACCCTAAAGCACACACATAACATAAAATTTTCCATCTTAACCGTTTTTAGGTGTATGGTTTAGTACTGTTAAGTATATTCACTTTGTTGTGAAACAGATCTCCAGGATTTTTTCATCTTGCAAAACCGAAGTTCTTTACCTATCAAACAACTCCTCTTTCCCTCCTCCCGCAGCCCCTGCAACCCCCATTCTACTTCCTGCTTCTATGAATCTGACTATTCTAGGTACCTCACGCAAGTGGAATCATACGGTGTTTGTGACTGGCTTATTTCACTTAGCATAATGTCTTCAAGGTTCACTCATATTGTAGCATGTGATAGGATTTTCCTCCTTTTACAGGCTGAATAGGATTCCATTGTATGTATGTACCACATTTTATTTTCTATTTTGCTTCACCTTCTTAGCTACTGTGAATAATGCTACTATAAACATGGGTGTGCAAATATCTCTTCAAACCTCTGCTTTCAATTCTTTTGGATATTACCCAGAAGTAGAAATGCTACATCATATAGCAGTCCTTTTTTTTTTAATAAATTTATTTATTTATTTATTGGCTGCATTGGGTCTTTGTTGCCGCACACAGGCTTTCTCTAGTTGCAGCGAGCGGGGGCTGCTCTTCATTGTGGTGCGTGGGCTCCCCATTGTGGTGGCTTCTCTTGTTGCGGAGCACTGGCTCTAGGCACGTGGGCTTCAGTAGTTGCGGCCCACGGGCTCAATAGTTGTGGCTCACGGGCTCTAGAGCGCAGGCTTAATGGTTGGGGCGCACGGGCTTAGTTGCTCCGCGGTATGTGGTATCTTCCTGGGACAGGGATTGAACCCATGTCCCCTGCATTGGCAGATGGATTCTTAACCACTACACCACCTAGGAAATCCTAGTAGTCCTATTTTTAATTTTTTGAAGAAGCAGTATAATGTTTTCTATAATCACTGTACCATTTACAATCCTACCAACAGTACACAAGGGTTCCAACTTCTGCATATCTTCACTAATACTTGTTACCATCTGTTTTTTTAATAATAGCCAAAACTGTAGCCACTATCAAGAAAAAATCTGATGCTAAAGCACATCAGAAAGAAGAGCAATTTTATCACAAAGCCTCCTGCTGAGGTTCCTAAAATTAAGCAATCTTATGTAAAGATTAAAAGCATAAATATAATCTACATGCATTCTCCATTTCAAACAGAAAATCACTTTGCTTATATATATTTACTAGGAAACAACTGAGAAGTGCCTTAGCTAGAAGGAGGTTAAGGAAAATTATTATCTTACATGTTACATTATATCCTTCTGAATGTTTATAGAGAACACTGAGGCATTAATACTAGGAAAATAATCAGTTCCAATTTTTTTCATTAATGTTGAGTACAAGCTGCTACTTCAAAAATATCTTCATCAGATTTGAATTATTCTTTAATTCCATTCCCCATTTCCCATCCCCCCAATGATGCCAAAGCTAATTTATCATTCTCAGGCATGCATTCTCATGATCTTGAAGGAAACAGTAATTAAATGAACCCTTGGTGAATCCATCCCAGAGGTGAACATGAGGTGAGAATAAACCCCACTAATTCTCATGAAAATTCCCAAAGAGTGACAAGGCTAGTACTCAGATTGCCAGAAATCTCCTTTAGAAAAGGATAATACACAAATAAACTCTAAGGTTATTTTTCAGAGGCTGGCTACAAAATCTAACAATGCTAGCAATGCTTGAGGTACAAAATGGAAAAATGTGACTATGTAGAATTCCACATCAATCTGTGAATGTGTCTTAGGGGCAACCTTTATAAATGAGAACTTTATCATAGAATTTCACTTCCTTTATTTGATGAAAGGCATTACTAGTGACTGTAAATTACTGCCAGTCTGTATGCTCTTTCCCATTCTCTTTGAAATTCTGAATCCTACAGATTCTTATGTGACTGTTCATCTTATAACTGTGGTATTAACCAAGCACTCCTACGTGGAGAAAAAAAAAAAGCAAGTTACTTACAATTAAATTATTTCGTTATAGCACAATTACTCATTTCCAACATTTCTTACAACATATCAAGTATTCTCCACAAAGGAGCCCAAGAGAGAGGACCCTTTCAGATTTATTATATTTGAAAAGTCACTTATAGTATAAAAATCAGGGAGCTTTTCTGAGATGGACTGGTAATTAGAGCAGCAGATAAAAAACTGGAAAATAAAATAGTTCTTAGAATCAGTTCCAGATCTGAACAACTTCTTTGTACATTGGCCTCCATGGACGTGAAGGAAGATAGCACAGCAGGGGATGTATTTAACAATATTCCAATAGAAAAAGGAACTTCATTGTCCAGAGGAAACAGAATCAGTGTTCCTTAGATATGAAAAATGCACAATTCTCCAAGAAAGTCATTCTGGAATTTATTGAACACATTGCCCTATGCAAATAGTTCTTAACCTGGCTACACTTTAAAAATCACCCAAGGAGAATTAAAAAAACAAAACAAAACCCAGTAAGCCTGGTCCTCACCCAAGAGGGTCTAAGATTTTGATTCAATAGATCTGGCATGGGTTGAATCTAATATTCAGCCAAGGCTGAAGAGCACTGCCTTAGGAAATCAAAATAATCAAAAAGATAAAGTTAAAGGCACAAAACTCATATTATTGAGCAGTTAATCTCCTTTAAATATCCTGAAGTATGCGGGACCTGTGGGAACTGAATGGGCAATTTTCTTCTGATCCAAACACATCAGGACCAGTGGAGCAGACTTCAATTTGGGGGAGCTAGAAAACTGCTTCCAAAAACCCCTTGTCTCCATGATCAACTCACTGGTCAGCTTGATTTTTTAAATTAAAACAGTAGAAAAGGCTAACTGATATTTTCTCTTAGATTTTTCCCAGGCAAGGGAAATAATTCTGTAATTACAAGAGTTATCCCAATCCGTCTTTCGAGGCAGAATATAACACCTATGCTTTTGCAGCCTGGAATAGGTAACCTGTTTTTTGGCTTCATGAGAATCTAATGAAGGCTGAGCAGGCATATGGACACATACTTTTATGTAGAATTTCAGTGGGTTCACAAACCACCACCTACAACTCCCTAAGAGTCCACAGACCCCAGCTTAGAACTCCTGCTTTATGGATTTTGCCATCAGAGGCTGGAGAGACGGAAAAGGAGGAAGGTCAGTAAATGAAGCAACTGGACCTGGAAAGTCCCAAAATATATCAGGACAATGCTTCTCAATCCATGTACATAAGAATCACCTAAGGATCCAATGTAAATAAAAGCAAAAATAAACAAATGGGACCTAACCAAACTTAGAAGTGTTTGTACAGCAAGGGAAACCATAAATGAAACTAAAAGACAACCTATAGACTAGAAGAAAATATTTGCAAATGATGCGACTGCAAGGGCTTAATTTCCAAAATATACAAACAACTCATACAACTCAATAACAAAAAAAGCAAACAACCCAATCCACAAAGGGGCAGAAGACCTAAATAGACATTTCTTCAAAGAAAACATACAGATGACCAACAGGCACATGAAAAGATGCTCAACATCACTTAGAGGAATGCAAATCAAAACTGTGGGCAGAATGGCCATTACTAAAAAGTCTACAAGTAACAAATGCTGGAGAGGCTGTGGAGAAAAGGGAACCCTCCTACATTTTTGGTGGGAATGCAAATTGGTGTCGCCACTACAAAAAACAGTATGGAGGTTCCTCAAAAACTAAAAATAGAGTTGTCATATGATCTAGCAATCCCACTCCTGGGCATATATCTGGAAAAAACTATAATTCAAAAAGATACATGCACCCCTATGTTCATAGAAGCACTATTTACAATAGCCAAGACATGGAAACAACCTAAATGTCCATCAACAGATAAATGGATAAAGAAGATGTGGTACATATATACAATGGAATATTACTCAGCCACAAAAATGAACAAAATAATGCCATTTGCAGAAACATGGATGGACCTAGAGATTATCATACTAGGTGAAGCAAGTCAGACACAGAAAGGCAAATTTATGATATCACTTAAATGTGGAATCTAAAATATGACACAAATGAACTTATCTAAGAAACAGAAATAGTCTCATAGAAATAGAAAACAGACTTGTGGTTGCCAAATGGGAGGTGGGTGGAGGAGGGATGGACTGGGAGTTTGGGGTTAGCAGATGCAAAATATATATATTGAATGGATAAACCACAAGGTCCTACTGTATAGCACAGAGAACTATATTCAGTATCCTGTGATAAACCATAATGGAAAAGAATAAGAAAAATAATGTATATATGTATATGTATAACTGAATCACTTTGCTGTACAGCAGAAGTTAACAACACATTGTAAATCAACTATACTTTCTATAAAATAAATTTTTAAAAATCACACACACACACACACACACAAGAATCCCCTAAAGATCTGTTAAACTGACGATTCTGATTGAGTAGATGTGCGGTGGGCCTAAGAGTCTGAACTTCTAATCAGCTGTTGCTCCATACATCATATGTGGAGTAGCAAGGTATTGGAAGTATGTCATTAACATTACTGGCTTTCTCTAGTACCTAAGAACATAAATGTACAAATATTTCCACCTTTATTGAAAACCCAATATTGTATATAACATATGCTATTTCTCTCAAAAAAAAAAAAAAGGGATAAAGAAGATGGCAAACTTAATTCTTTATGTTCAGTGGTTTCAGAACTCCAATTGTTAAATTCAATAGTGTTTCTTTTCATGGAAACAAACATTATCAATTCAATGGAAGTCATTTTTTTTTTAATCCTAAAAACAACAACAACAAAACAAAACAAAAAACCTCCCCTGGGTGATGTTGCTCAGGAAGAAATGAAATTCCATTATGTAGTACAATGTAATTTTTAAACCAGTTTTTGTCTGGAAAAGAATTATACTTCAAACCGGTTGTGAACCTGAAACCAGCTTTCCTGAACCAGAAAATAACACAAGAGCCCACAGAGCTACGTGATCTTCCAGGTTATTAGACCAGCCTTGGAAGTTCAGTGACAGTCACACAGAAAGATACCAGAGGCCTGGCAGCTCACAGCTCCAATAATTCTCTCTTTTAAAGAATATTCTTTTATCTGATTATAAGAATAACAAAAATAATAAACAAAATAATACATTATTATTTTTAAGCTTACAAAGTATTAGAAGGTATCAAAAACTCCATCATTCTAAAACTGTTTATTGAGGACCTATATACTGTTGTTTTCCCCTCCACTGTTTTTTCAATGCATTTTCAATATAACTAGAATCTGACAGTACATAAAGTATTGCAGCATGTTTTCTTCCCCTCAGTACATGCAAGGGCATAGTAGGGTTTGATTAAATGGCCTGCAGAGAGGAGTGGAGGTGGGCAGAACAAGCACTCCCAAGGTCAAGACCAAGCCCTTCACGAAACCACTATTATTCTATCTTCACTTTAAAATTTTGTACAACTTTACCTACTTGTTGAATAATTATATTTTATTTCAGATGTGGAGAGGGAAAACTCAGACTAACAAATCTCTATCTACAAAGGAAAATAAGATAAGGTTGAGGGGGTAAATTATTCCCTTGCAATTTTAAAGAGGTAATCATGGAATATCACTCTTGCACACACTGGGAATAATTAATCTCCCTCTTTGGGTTTCTGCCTCATGAAGGAAATGGAAAGAACGACTGTCAAAGGAGAAATGCTAAAACCTCTGGTGAATTTCAGCAGAATCAGCCATATGGAAAAGACATTTTTCCCTAAACTGATCAATTCTCAGAGTGGGGTTCAGGAGAAGTAGGTGCTATATTTTTCCTGTCTCTCCATATAATTTCATTCGAGAGTTATAGAGATTGATATAATAGTAAGGGCAGACAGAATATGAGAGAAAAAACTAAAGGTTTCTCTCCTTAAAAAAGAAGGCAAAAAATACTGAATCCATAAACTGGATAATTGAGCAAAATTTATTGAGCCCCTATTATGTTCCAGGCATTGTACTAATTAGTGGGAATAAGCAGTTCTCATGAAGATAAGGTTGCTATTCTCATGTGGCTTACATTCTAGAGTAGGGGAGGTAAAGACAGACAATAAACAAACAAACAAACAGGAAATGAATGAGATAATCTCCCTGCTTTGTGAAAAGTGACTTGAGGATGGAGGGACTAATTTAGGAAAAGCCTCCCCATGGAGAACTCAAAGGAGTATTTGAGTGACAAGAAGAAGCTGATCTGGAAACCAAGAGTTCCAGGAAGAGGGATGAAGAGGTTAACAGCCCTAAGACTGGAGGAAGCTTTGTATGTACCACGAACAGAAGAATCCTTGTGGCTGGAGAGTACTGAGCACGGAGGGAAGCAGTAGGAGAAGAGTCTCAAAGGAAGACTGGGCCCAGATTGTGTAGGACCTTGTAACCAGGGCAGAGAATTTGGATAGAGTGAGAAGGCAGGGATAGGTTTTAACCAGAAGGATGCCATGGTCTGATACACATTTTTAAAAGCTCTTTCTGGCTACCGTGTGGAGAAGAGATTGTTAGTGAGCGTTAGTAGAATCAGGAAGACCGGGTAGAAGACTATCTCAGTAGTCCAGGCAAGAAATGGTGGTGGCTTGGCTCCTGACCAAGATGGTAGCTGTAAAGATGGAGAGAAAGGACAGATTTGGGTTATATATTTAGCCAACAGGACTTGCCTATGGGTTGCTTCGATTTGATCAGTGAGAAAAAGTTTTGGGCGTTGAATAACTGAATGGATGGTGGGGTCATTTGTTCAAATAGGGAAGACTTGGGGGAAAATAGGTTACAAGGAGGATCCAAAATTTTGGTTTGGACCATTATTAGATTTGATATATCAATTAGATATCCAAAAGTCAAATCAAGTAGATAATTGGATTGGTAGGTAGGAGTGAGGAGGTTAGATATATATTTATTTCTCTAAATTTTACTCCGGTTGTAATGCCTTTAAATTTTTAGGTATTAGGAATACTGGTTGATGTTTACATTAGAATAAATCATTACAGCATACTTTTAACAGAGTAACTGAATAAAAATACTCTCTTCTCTTTCTAAGTGGCCAAGCCTTGATCCCAGCCAAATAGTGATGGCCTTGCTCATCTATACATCACAAAAGGTTTAGTAATTATCCAAGCACCTCCTGGCAGGGGTGATGAGCAATCTCTGTAATTACCATTTTGATCTCTGGACCACTTGGGGAGGTACCCCATGGATTAGAGTTTTATCCTTTTTAATCTTTAGAGTTTCAAAGTGTCATTAGAGGATAGATATAAAAAATAAATTAAAGCAGATTTGCTGTAGTTGAAGTAGACATCAGGACCCAAAGTCTTCCTTCTCACCCACTATAGAGGACAGACAACAACTTGAAAATAGTTCCACTTTGATATCATCATGTTACCAAGAAACTAAAGGAACTATTTTGGAAATCATTTGGAATGAAGAAATTTCAGCTGTATAGTAAAATTAGTAACGTTTTTCATTATTTACAAACATAAAACCTCAAAGTCATCTCGTGTTTATTTTTTTCAAGCCAAATTTTTATTTAAACATACTTAAGAGTAAACTTAGGGGAACACCCAGGTTGTTGAAAATGAACTCCCAGGTTGCCCCAAAGTGAAATCACATGAGAGAACTAAGGCAAATTATGTTTGTAAGGGAACTTGAGACCTGCCATAGTCACGTATAATTGTCTAAAACAGAAAAGCGGCTAAGTCTAGAAGGAAAAAAGGAAACACATTATGACAAAACCAATAACACGTTACTGCAACTCTTTTATGTGTACCACACTGCTCTACAGAGAAGATAGGTCGGCCCCAAGCAAAACTATTGAGAGAGAGTAATCTTGGGCTGCCCGGCATCCCATATTTTGATGCCATTCTAGCCCTGCCCTGCACATCCCCTCTTTAAACAGACCGATATCCTAATGCTGCCTTCTGACTAGTTGGCCTTTCAAGCTACTAACTGCTATAGAACCATAGTTGGTAGTAAAGGAGATATTAATCCCAGATAAAAAAATCCTTCCAGTATTGATGAACCCGGCGACAGGGCAAGAATAAAGATGCAGACGTAGAGAACGGACTTAAGGACACGGGGTTGGGAGGGGGCGAAGGGGAAGCTGGGATGAAGTGAGAAAGTAGCATTGACATATATGTACTACCAAATGTAAAATAGATATCTAGTAGGAAGTTGCTGCATAACATAGGGAGATCAACTCAATGATGGGTGATGCCTTAGAGGGCCAGGATAGGGAGGGTGGGAGGGAGTCATGGGAGGGAGGGGATATGGGGATATATGTATAAATACAGCTGATTCACTTTGGTGCACCTCAAAAACTGGCACAAGAGTGTAAAGCGATTATATTCCAATAAAGAGCTTAAAAAAAATCCTTCCAGTATTGACAATGGCGAGAATCTCACATTGGGAATCGTATGTGATCCAAAAAGCTTTTCGGATTTTCCCTATCATCCCTCCTGGAGACTGGAAGTGGAATAAAACACTTCCTCTTATAAATAGCAGGAAAAGTCCAGCTTTCTCAGCATAACATTCAATGCCCTGGACAATCTTCCTCCTTCAGCCTACATTTTCAGTCTCCCCTCCCATTCTCTCCTACCCAGACCCTCCACTCTAAACTCTTTCTCTGCCCCTTAATATAATGGAACTCTGGACTCCAGGTTCTTCTATCACTGTGAGAACCACACCCTTGATATCCTCCCTCCCCTCCATCCAGTCTTAAGTCCTTTTTTCTCCAAGGAGTATGCCCGACCCTCCAGTCTGCCAGGACCTTTCCTTCTTCTAGCACATAGCATTGATGGTAATGTACCTTGTTACAAATCACTTCTTTCATCAGCGTCCCAAATCTCGGTATTCACATATCCTTCACTATTTTTTTCCATATCTACATATTACGTATTATGTTTTCATCTTTAACATTTTCTTAAAACCAACTCCCATATTTTAAATTAAGTACATTTAATTTTATAGGAAATTTTAGATCATAACCATAATGGAAAGCCAATATAAATTGAAGGTAATTGTAAATATATATACAGCATTATATAATTATAAAATATAACCATTAATGTAAAAAATGTTTCTTCATGTCTACTATCTAAAATTATTTCACATACCACAATTTGAGAGATGCTACTTTATGTTGTTGTCTCATATTGCAATTTTTCTTGTATCATGTAACTTTTTATGTGTTTATATCTGTTCCCCCTAATAAACTGGAAGTCTCTAAAGGAGATCATATATTATACTTTACATTTCCCAGTGTTTTTAGCCCAGTGCCTGTCACATGGTGGGCATTAAATGAATGTTTGGTTCAGTGAATAAATGACCACAAATATATCAATATTCCTCGTTATAATTTGTAGGTATATAATCAGTAAAATGAAGATACCAAATCCTTCAGTTAAACTTAACAAGGCCATTTAATTATATACTGAATTTATATATATAGTATATTATCTTGGATATAAAATTCATTGCAAATAAAGGAAAACTCTTACATTGCTGTTAGCAGTAACAGTGCTAACCACAAGAGATTCTGGATTTTAACATTTCAAAGTGATAGCTTTAGATTTGATGAGAGTAATAAACAGGAATAGATCCAACAGTTAACTGATGTGCCTTGGTTTAGACAAATCTAATAGATTAAAATCCAAGCATACACCAAAGATAAATTAAGGTCAAATAACTTACACTGCCAATAAATTTACAATAGAAGCCATTTAAACAGCAAATCCTTACTTCATTTAAAATAGGATCTGATTCCTGTTTGGGGAACATGTTTATTAGATAAATTAAGGTGTACTTTATCATAAAGATGAACACAGATGCAGGGGGAGAGAAAAAGCTAAAAAAAAATCCCAGAAATTTTCAGATTTGAACTGGAGATTTAGTTAATATTATATTCAAATTTTTTTTTTAAGTTTTGAATTGTTACTTCCCAAAGGTCAAAGATATCATTTTCAACAGAAAAAAAGTTGCCTACAAGAAATATTAAAACAAATTAAATAGGGAAATTCTTTGAGGTGGTGGGACTTATTCCAGCTCCCTATGCTTTGTGTTGGAAAAATAAATAAAAGTTAACAGTCAATGAGCTTTCTGTAGCTATGTCCTTTAATTATCTCAGACACAGAAAAATAAGAAAGTAAACACTGTTTCAAAATTATTGAATATCTTCTGCTGCATTTTTAAGGGTCCCTGCTCAATTCCATCAGCCATCCCCTGGCCACACCAGTATTCCTGCATCTCCAGGATGAGCTCTGCATGGCTGCTTCGGCGAATCATCAACAAGAACGGTGCATGAGCATGTGCTGGTGTAACCTTGTGTTCCCCATGCCCACAAAGATGTGTGTCTCCACAGCGACCCACCTTCCTAAGTGGGGAATCAGAAAGTGTCAGTACAAGAACAGATCTCGACAACCCTCTAGCACAACTCCTTCAGATATGAAAAATGACCCCAAAGAAAGGAAGATTTTCCTGATTCTGACAGATGAGATCCAGTCAAGTGAAGTTTTAACAGGCCCACTCAGGCCACGGTCTAGCTACCCAAGTGTCCTTCTCTCCTCGTCCACCTAGAAGGTAAGAGAGCAGGTCCATGGAAATATCCAACTCTTTCTTGCCATGTTCCCCACTTCTCTCTCAAAATCTGTTTTCAGAAACATGGTATCTAAAACAGCTCTTACCTTAAAGCACATGTGTAGGACAACTTTCAAGAGAGTATCTAGCCAGGCACAAATACAGCTTATGAATAGGGCAGGGTGGCTGGATGGGAGCTGGAGCCATTCTGTGACGGAAGCTTGAGCTGTTTCCAAGGGCCTCCACCATCCAGCCCTATCCCTTCGGGCTGGGTTAGGTGCTGGGCAAGTAGTCTGTGCTGATCTGCTCCACTGATCTTTCATTGTTAGTGAGTGTGTTCTAGTGTGAAGGCCCTGCATCTTACTCATCTTTTTATTTCCAGTACCCAGCATAATATGCTCAATAAAGAGAAGATCCTCAATAAGGCTTTTTGAATGAATGAATGAGCTTATTCCCAGTATCTGCCTCAGACGGTTGTTGTAAGTTTAAAGCACCTAGTACAGAGTCTGACAAATAGTAAGTACTTGATTAACCTCAGCCTCTACAACCCCAACCTACCCTGACTCCAACCTGCCCTCTCCCCAGGCCCCATAAGCCCCCACCATCTCTTCTATATGCCTGTTAACTAGACCACTCACTTTCCTAAGCTTTACTGAATGTACTAAGTGCTGGGCTTTGTACTAAGCAGTTTACCTGCATTATATCAGCAAATTCCCAAACAACCATGGAAAGGAGGTACTGTTAATACTTAGTCTTAGTGAGTAAATTCCATGAAAGCCAAGATTTTTGCTGTGAAAAGATGGTCAATATGGCTAATCATCAGGTAAATGCAAATCAAAAGCACAATGAGGTAGCAACTCACCTGTCAGAATGGCCATCATCCAAAAGAACACAAATAACAAATGTTGACGAGGGTGTGGAGAGAAGGGAAGCCTCCTGCACTGTCGGTGGGAATGTACATTGGTGCAGCCACTGTGCAAAATGCTGTGGCAGTTTCTCAAAAAAACTAAAAATAGATCTACCATATGACCCAGCAATTCCATTCCTGGGTATATATCTGAAAAAAGCAAAAACACTAATTCAAAAAGATACATGCACCATTTACAATAGCCAAGATATGGAAGCAACCTAAGTGTCCATTAATAGATGAATGGATAAAAAAGATGAGGTATACACAATGGAATACTACTCAGTCATAAAAAAAGAATGAAATTTTACCATTTACAACAACATGAATGAACTTGGAGGGTATTATGCTAAGTTAAATAAGTCAGACAAAGAAGGACAAATACTACAGAAAAAGATGGCGGCGAAGTAGAGAGACGTGGAGTGCATCCCTCTCCACAGATGCATGGGGAATGCACGGAAGGACACAGTCATTCCCACAGAGAACCAGCTGAACACCAGCAGACGGCCTCGGACACCGGAAAGGGCAGCGGAGAACCTGACATAGCCGGTAGGGAGGCATCTACGAGGGCTCAAAGAGGGTGAAGCGGCGGAGCTGTGGCAGACGGGAGGGAGTGAGAAACATACGGAGGGTCCGCAGCGCAGCTCAGCGTTCCCGGACCGAGACATCGATCCGCGGCTGAACGGAGGGTCCAGGAGCGGGAGCGTGGGAACCGGAGAGCTGGTTCAGGGGGAGAAACATTGTTGCCGGTAGGGTGACGGACCGAGAGGACAGGAGGGAGGAGGTCCGCGGAGAGGAGTGCCGATCCCTGAGAGCTGCCCGGCCATGATGGCGGCTGGAGGCTGCAGGCTCCCGGGCCGGGGGGAGGAGCCGCGCGCATAGCCTCTCTCTCTCTTTCTGCGCCTTTGCAACAGGCAGCGGAGAGACGCCCTGCGGGGCCACATAAGGCGCTCAGGGACAACAAGCACCCTCAGGCGCTCGGGCGGGGCTAGATTAAAACTCCTTGCAACGCCAGCAGCAGGGAGGCTGCCGAGAGAAAAAAAAAAAAAAAAAACCAGCATCAAAAAGAAAAAACCCCGAGAGAGGCCCAACTCTAAGACTTTCTGTGTACGCCTGAGCCACCAGCGCCCTCTGCAACAGGCACCTCCAAGCCTGACTGAAGCAACAGTGCGCCACTGCTCACTCCCTCCCAGGAGAAGGAGCCACTATTGCACCCTCTCCCTCCCCACACACCGAGGCTTACAGACGAACAATAAAGGAACCTCTGCTGGTCACAGAATAACGCAAAAAAAAAAAAACCCAAGGCAAGGAAAAGGACACTTACAGCTGAGACGCTAAGGAAACAGAAATAGTAGTATCAATACCTATTGAACTGGTCCATTCGGGGATCAGTTCTGGATTTTTTTTTTTTTTTTTCCTTTCTCTTTTTTTTTTTTTTTTTTTTTTGATTTATTAAATACGATCTTAGCCCTAAGGGATCTACAAGTTTTACAACATAATTTTATAAGGATATTTTTTACTCTTTTTTTTTTTTTTTTTTTTTTTTTTTTGCCTTTTAAAATACTTCTATATCTAGCTAAGTTTTTGGTAGTACGGACAAAATATCTTTCATACTTTCCTTTCATCCCTTTCTTTTATACACTTCTATTCCTTTCTTTTTCTTTGCATATTTCCAACCACATTACGCTCTTCTGTTCCCCTTTCTTCCAGCCATTTTAAGTGTATTTTATCTTAACATACTTATAAGCAACACTATCGGTCTGCTCAGACTCCTTGCTCTATTCTCCAGATGATGCACTGCCTTGGTATTAATATTAGGCTTTTGTCTTTATCTTAGTTCTTAGTACAGTTGTCTAATTACACTCTGAGAATCTCCATTCTCTCTGGTGGTACTCCAGCTCATTTCTATATTTGATCCTAGCTTACAAAATCTCCCTGGATTGATGTTTGTATGTGTAGGGTGTTATTTGTTGTTTGTTTGCTTTTGCTTTTGTCTCTGATTTGTTCTGTTTCAGTTGTCAATTTCTGCTGGGTTTCTCTCTGAATATCTGATAGCACACTGGGGTTCTGTCAGGTCTTTCTAGAGCCTTATCTCCTAACGGATTCAATAATTGTGTGTCTTATACATGTATGTGTTTCCTAGACTGAATATTCGTCTAATCCAATACTTGGACATTAGTCTGAGGCTTGGACAGTCTTCTATAAACACCTCTATCACCAGGACAAGCAACCCCAAAAGCTTGGACAACCATGAGGAAACAAAGAAACACCATGCAGGCAAAGGAGCAGGAAAAAAACCCACAAGACCAAATAAATGAGGAGGAAATAGGAAAAATGCCTGAAAAAGAATTTAGAGTAATGATAGTAAAAATGATACAAAATCTCGATAACAAATTAGAGAAAGTACAAGAAACAGTTCATAAGAACTCAGAAAAACAAACAGCAATGGATAACAAAATAACTGAAATTAAAAATACTCTAGATGCTCTATCCAGCAGAATGACTGAGGCAGAAGAACGAATAAGTGAGTTGGAAGATAGAATGGGAGAAATAAACGCCACAGAGCAGGAAAAAGATAAAAAAATAAAAAGACTAGAAGACAGCCTCAGAGACCTCAGTGATAACCTTAAACGTACCAACATTCGAATTATAGGCATCCCAGAAGAAGAAGAAAACAAGAAAGGGTCTGTGAAAATATTTGAAGAGGTTCTAGTGGAAAACTTCCCCAACATGGGAAAGGAAATAATTCACCAAGTCCAAGAAGCACAGAGAGTCCCATACAGAATAAACCCAAGGAGAAATACACCAAGACACATATTAATCAAACTAACGACAATTCAACACAAAGAAAAAATATTAAAAGCAGCAAGAGAAAAGCAACAAACAACATATAAGGGAAAACCCATCAGGATAACAGCTGACCTTTCTACAGAAACTCTGCAGGCCAGAAGGGAATGGCAGGATATCCTGAAAGTCCTGAAAGAGAGAAACCTACAGCCAAGAATACTTTACCCAGCAAGAATCTCATTCAGATTTGAGGGAGAAATCAAAAGCTTTCCAGACAAGCAAAAGTTAAGAGAATTCAGCACCACCAAACCAGCCTTACAACAAGTGCTAAAGGAACTTCTCTAAGTAGGACACACAAGAAAAGGAAAACACCTACAAATACAAACCCAAAACAATTAAGAAAATGGTCATTGGAACACACATGTCAATAATCACTTTAAATGTAAATGGATTAAATGCTCCAACCAAAAGACACAGACTGGCTGAATGGATACAAAAACAAGACCCTTCTATATGCTGCCTACAAGAAACCCACTTCAGACCAAGGGATACATATAGACTGAAAGTGAAGGGATGGAAAAAGATATTCCATGCAAATGGAAGTCAAAAGAAAGCTGGAGTAGCAATACTCATATCAGACAAATTAGACTTGAAAGTAAAGACTATTAAAAGAGACAAGGAAGGGCACTACATAATGATCAAGGGATCCATCCAAGAAGAACATATCACAATGGTAAATATCTATGCCCCCAATATAGGAGCACCTCAATACATAAGGCAAATGCTAACAGCTATAAAAGGGGACATCGACAGCAACACAATAATAGTGGGAGACTTGAACACCCCACTTACATCAATGGACAGATCATCCAAACAGAAAATAAATAAAGACACACAAGCTTTAAATGACACATTAGACCATCTCGACTTCATTGATATTTATAGGACATTCCATCCAAAAACGACAGACTACACTTTCTTCTCAAGTGCACACGGAACATTTTCCAGGATAGATCACATCTTGGGTCACAAATCAAACCTCAGCAAATTCAAGAAAATTGAAATCATATCAAGCATCTTCTCAGACCACAACGCCATGAGACTAGATATCAATTACAGGAAAAAAACTGCAAAAAATACAAACACATGGAGGCTAAACAATTCACTCTTAAACAACCAAGGAATCACTACAGAAATCAAAGAGGAAATCAAAAAGTATCTAGAAACAAATGACAACGAAAACACAACAACCCAAAACCTATGGGACGCAGCAAAAGCAGTTCTAAGAGGGAAGTTTATAGCAATACAGTCCTACCTTAAGAAACAAGAAAATGATCGAATAAACAACCTAACCTTACACCTCAAACAACTAGAGAAAGAAGAACAAAGAAACCCCAAAGTGAGCAGAAGGAAAGAAATCATAAAGATCAGAGCAGAAATAAATGAAAAAGAAAGGAAAGAAACCATAAGAAAAATAAATAAAACTAAAAGCTGGTTCTTTGAGAAGATTAACAAAATTGATAAACCATTAGCCAGCCTCATCAAGAAAAAAAGGGAGAAGATGCAAATCAACAGAATTAGAAATGAAAAAGGAGAAGTCACAACGGACACCTCAGAAATACAAAACATCATGAGAGACTACTACAAGCAACTATATGCCAATCAATTGGATAACCTGGAAGAAATGGATACATTCTTAGAAAAATACAATCTTCCAAGACTGAACCAGGAAGAAATAGAAACCATGAACAGACCAATCACAAGTACAGAAATTGAGGCAGTGATTAAAAATCTCCCAACACACAAAAGCCCAGGACCAGATGGATTCACAGGCGAATTCTATCAAACATTTCGAGAAGAGTTAACACCTATCCTTCTCAAACTCTTCCAAAATATTGCAGAAGGCGGAGCACTCCCAAACTCATTCTATGAGGCTACCATCACCCTGATACCAAAACCAGGCAAAGATGTCACAAAAAAAGAAAACTACAGACCAATATCACTGATGAATATAGATGCAAAAATCCTCAACAAAATACTAGCTAACAGACTGCAACAGCACATTAAAAAAATCATACACCACGATCAAGTGGGGTTTATCCCTGGGATGCAAGGATTCTTCAATATACGCAAATCAATCAACGTGATACATCATATCAACAAATTGAAGGATAAAAACCATATGATCATTTCAATAGATGCAGAAAAAGCTTTTGACAAAGTTCAACATCCATTTATGATAAAAGCTCTCCAGAAAATGGGCATAGAAGGAAATTACCTCAACATCATAAAAGCCATATATGACAAACCAAAAGCCAACATTGTTCTCAATGGAGAAAAACTGGAAGAATTCCCTCTAAGAACAGGAACAAGACAAGGGTGTCCACTCTCACCACTGTTATTCAACATAGTTTTGGAAGTGTTAGCCACAGCAATCAGAGAAGAAAAAGAAATTAAAGGAATCCAAATTGGAAAAGAAGAAGTAAAATTGTCACTCTTTGCAGATGACATGATACTATATATAGAAAACCCTAAAGACTCTACCAGAAAACTGCTAGCACTCATTGATGAGTTTAGTAAAGTAGCAGGATACAAAATTAATGCACAGAAATCTCTTGCATTCCTATACACTAACAACGGAAGAGCAGAAAGAGAAATTAAGGAAACTCTCCCATTCACCATTGCAACCAAAAGAATAAAATACCTAGGAATAAACCTGCCTAAGGAGGCAAAAGATCTGTATGCAGAAAACTTTAAGACATTGATGAAAGAAATCAAAGATGACATAAACAGATGGAGGGATATACCATGTTCCTGGATTGGAAGAATCAACATCGTGAAAATGACTGTACTACCCAAAGCAATTTACAGATTTAATGCAATCCCGATCAGATTACCAATGGCATTTTTCACAGAACTAGAGCAAGAAATCTTACGATTTGTATGGAAACGCAAAAGACCCCGAATAGCCAAAGCAATCTTGAGAAGGAAAAATGGAGTTGGTGGAATCAGGCTTCCTGACTTCAAACTATACTACAAAGCCATAGTGATCAAGACAGTATGGTACTGGCACAAAAATAGAAAGGAAGATCAATGGAACAGAATAGAGAACTCAGAAGTAAGCCCAAACACATATGGGCACCTTATCTTTGACAAAGGAGGCATGAATATACAATGGAAAAAAGACAGCCTCTTCAATAAGTGGTGCTGGGAAAATTGGACAGCAACATGTCAAAGAATGAAATTAGAACACTTCCTAACACCATACACAAAAATAAACTCCAAATGGATTAAAGACCTACATATAAGGCCAGACACTATCAAACTCCTAGAGGAAAACATAGGCAGAACACTCTTTGACATACATCAAAGCAACATCCTTTTTGACCCACCTCCTAGAATCATGGAAATAAAATCAAGAATAAACGAATGGGACCTCATGAAACTTAAAAGCTTTTGCACAGCAAAAGAAACCATAAACAAGACTAAAAGGCAACCCTCAGAATGGGAAAAAATAATTGCCTATGAAACAACGGACAAAGGATTAACCTCCAAAATATACAAGCAGCTCATGCAGCTTCATACCAAAAAAGCAAATAACCCAATCCACAAATGGGCAGAAGACCTAAATAGACATTTCTCCAAAGAAGACATACAGATGGCCAACAAACACATGAAAAGATGCTCAACATCACTCATCATCAGAGAAATGCAAGTCAAAGCCACAATGAGGTATCACCTCACACCAATCAGAATGGCCATCATCACAAAGTCTGGAAACAACAAATGTTGGAGAGGGTGTGGAGAAAAGGGAACTCTCCTGCACTGTTGGTGGGACTGTAAGTTGGTACAGCCACTATGGAAAACAATTTGGAGGTTCCTCAAAAAACTACAAATAGAACTACCATATGATCCAGTAATCCCACTCCTGGGCATATACCCAAAGAAAACCATAATCCCAAAAGAAACTTGTACCATAATGTTTATTGCAGCACTCTTTACAATAGCCAAGACATGGAAGCAACCTAAATGCCCATCAACAAATGAATGGATACAGAAGATGTGGCATATATATACAATGGAATATTACGCAGCTATCAAAAGGGATGAGATGGAGCTATATGTCATGAGGTGGATAGAACTACAATCTGTCATACAGAGTGAAGTAAGTCAGAAAGAGAAAGACAAATATTGTATGCTAACTCACATATACGGAATCTAAAAATGGTACTGATGAACTCAGTGACAAGAACAGGGAAGCAGATACAGGGAATGGACTGGAGAACTCGAGGTATGGGAGGGGGCGGGGGGTGAAGGGGAAACTGAGAAGAAGCGGGAGAGTAGTACAGACATATATATACTACCAACTGTAGAATAGTCAGTGGGAAGTTGTTGTATAGCGAAGGGAGTCCAACTCGAGGATGGAGGATGCCTTGGAGGACTGGGGCGGGGAGGGTGGGGGGGAATCGAGGGGGGGGCGTCAAGGAAGGGAGGGAATATGGGGATATGTGTATAAAAACAGGTGATTGAACCTGGTGTACCCCCAAAAAAAATAAAATAAAATAAAATAAAATAAAATAAAAAAAATAAAAAAAAAAATAAAAAAATAAAAAAAAAAAAAAAGAAGGACAAATACTGTATGATAGCACTTACGTGCAGAATCTAAAAAATACAGATAGTGAATATAACAAAAAAGAAGCAGACCCACAGATACAGAGAGCAAACTACTGGTTACCAGCGGAGAGAAGGAAGGGGGAGGCAGTGGGATAGGGGAATAAGGGGTACAAGCTGCTATGTATAAATAAACACACTACAAGGATATATTGTACAGCACAGGGCATAGAGCCAATATTTTATAATAACTATAAATGGAGGATAACCTTTAAAAACTGTGAATCACTATATTGTACACCTGTAATTTATAAAATGTACATCAACTACACTTCAAGTAAAAAAAAAGATTTTTGCCTGTTGTGTTCACTGTTACACCCCAGATGCCTATAATAGGACTTGGCACATGGTAGCTGCTCAACAAATATTTGTTGAATAACTGAAGGCGTGAACAAACAAATGAATGAATACCTATTTCATGGGTGAGGAAATTGAAGTTGAGTGAGACCAAGCCATTTGCCCAATGTCACACTGTCACTAAGTGGTGAAGCTAGAACTCAAGACACAGTCTGACCAATGCCAACGCCCACAGTCTTAAGCACTCTCCCACACCCTCTCAAATGGGAGAGTGGTGATTTAGTCAGACAAAGTGCTCATTTTGACTCACCCCACATAGACTTGGTACCACAGACTGAGAAGACAGAGGGACCATATTTATTCTAACCTTAATTGTAAGAGATTATTTTGTCTCCTAAAAAACCAAGGCTTATCAATATACACATTTACTTTTATGCCAACAGCAATGAATTCGCCTTGTCGTTCTCAAAATAATAAAATAATTCACTCAGGCAAACCTAGTTAAGAAGACAAACATTTCTCTGATTTGGTAGCCTTTCTTTGATGGGCTCTGATTTCATCTGTATCACAGAATAATCCTAAGGAAGAAATTGTTTTTCCTATAGCAAACTCAAAAAGATTTAGAATTCTGGTGCTCTCTCAATCAATACTGACTGGTTGAAAAGGTAAAAAGAATTACTATACACAAGCTAAATAAACTGAAGCTTAGGAATATAGCTGTCTCAAAAAATAAGCTTTCAGATGAATGTACTTTATTCATAAACAGTCAAGTAAATTCCAACAGGGTGAGCCAAACTTTCGGCTATTAAAACTCTCCAGTGTTTGCCACATAGCCATAATTTCATTGTTAATCACAATGCATATTTAAACACTCATGTTTCATGTGCTTCATACTGGGAAGCTTTGCTACCAGAAAGCAGGGAGCAGATATTTCACCTGAAATATTCCATGATACTGAAACCTGAGGGTCCTATATGTGCAAGATTTCATGTAGAGAAAAGTTGTAAGCCAGCTCTTTACTACAAACATTCATTATTACCCACCATCAGGTTTGCCACTGTTTATGTCCGTACCCATCTTGTAAATAGCTATTCCCCCCCAGTGAATAACAATTCATGCTGGTGGGTAGTAAAGAATGTTTATTTTATTCCTTTAACTGGTTATTTTACTACTTTGTCTCTCTTAGGGAAAACACAGATATTAAAAATACATATAACCATGCAGACCAGTAATTCTTTAGCTTTTGTCTCCAAGTAAATATTTCTTGAGTACCTACGATATATCTCTGCTAATTACTAGAAATACAAAGATGAAAAAGATTTGATCTCTGCTTTCATATTTATGTTCAGGAGAGAAGCTAATCATATTTCAATCCAACAAAAATGTATTGAGTAGTATTATAGGGAATTTTTAATGAAATTTAGTGATATTAACTGAACTCTGGGCAGAAGGAATTGAATAAGAAAAAAATCACGAGTTGGGGGGATGTATTTTGTGTCCCATTAATGGCAAGAATCCTAATGTGACTTAAGTGCTAACAACGTACGGGCAACGTACTGAGAAATGAGAGTCGACAGCAGTTGAAGCTCAATCCTGAAATGACTCAAATGCCATCCTGAAGAGTGTGGATTTCATGCTGGAAGCAATAAGAGCCGTGAGACTTACAGTGAGTGGCGTGGTCACATTAGGACTGTAAAAAACGGAACTCTAGCAACAGGACTCCAGAGAGAGAGGGCAAAAATCAAGGATGGGGAGACATAAATCATCTCTTCTAAAAGTTAGAGACCCAAGAATCTTTTGTAAATAAAACTGATAGAGTTTGACGACCAATTAGATATTGGACATGAGATTAAAGGAAGGAGTGGAAGCAAGGATGATGACAAGGTCCCTAGCCAAGTGGCTAAAAGAAGTGATACTATGGAGTAAGACAGAAAACTCCAGAGGAAGACTACAGTCAGGACACCAGTGCAGGAAGGTAGTGAGTTCAGTTTGGGATTGGCAGCGTCAGAGAGGGAGCAGGAGATCCAAGTACATAGGAATGACCTGTGGAACCTTGGAGCTTCGGGAGTGAAATAAGCCTACTGACCTACATTCAGCATGAGTGTGAGAGCTGAACTCACATGCACTTAGGAGACTCCCGAGGAATAGAGTGGAGAACAGAAGAGAAAGCAGAAGATAGCACCTTTGGAGCTGCCACAACTTTGAGACCAGGTAGAGGAAATGAGGCAGAGGAGGTACAACAGGGGAAGCTGAGGCAGGCGGTGAACCAGAGCAGTACAGCAGGGAGTCAGGTGACCAGGGGAGGAGTTTCAGAGAGGAGGGATGGTGGGCAATGTCAGCTGCTTCAGGGAGACTCAAAGGATGACTAACAATACCCCATACTTAGGGGATCAGGGTTTATTGAAGCAAATGCTTTTGCTGTTGTTCCAGCAAATGGTCAAATATCCGGTCAGGCGTGAATAATAAAGCTGCCAGGGGAATAAAAGTCACTGGATTCGGTAAGATTGTGAAGCTGAATAGCAAGAACCTGCCTGCTTGGTAGGTGTCCCTGCTCCAACAAACACTGCTGTAGAGACAAGCCATCCATGAGCAAGGCCTAGGGCAACTCACAAACAGCAGCCGTGATGCTGAATATTGGGCCAGCTGTCTTACAACCATACAAAAAGAGTCAGCAACCCTCTACAGTAAATTTCCTTGCACTTTTTCCTTTCAAATTGGTTTGCTTTGCTTTTCTCTAGCACATTGTTTATAAAGTAGAAGGGAGAAGGTAGTCGTTTTACATATTTGGAGATTAGAACTCATGAAGGTTAAATGACTTGCTCAGGGCCCCACAGCTAGTTCGTGGCTATTCTGGGGAGGCTGGGAAAGCTGAAGAGTCACCAGCAAAGGTCCTGCCCGCTACTGATCCTTTCTGTTTTAAGAGCCTTTGCACAAAGCCCTAGACTGCAATCCTGCCACCTTGCCTGGCTAAACTAAGTTAAAACTACACTACACTAAACTAAATGACTAAGACGCAGATCTGTCCTGAGTTGAAGAATGTCAGGTAGGGACATCCTCTGTTCACCAGTTATCAGCAACCCAGCACATGTATACATGCATATATTTATGTATATAACTGAAATAGTCACAATACTTACCCTCACTATGTGCAGTGCTCTTTCATATTTTATTTCATTTACAAGATACACTGTTCAAGACAAGATTTCACATCCCAACTCTTGGGTTGTGACCCACAGTTTGGGAAACACTGGCTTAGAGCCCTCCTTGCCTGATCTGCATCACAGCACACATATCTGATGTGCTGGCAGAACCTGCCTGCTCTGCCTCACAGTTGTCCTCCTATCTATCTGCCTTCTCCTCTCTAGCGCTGTCCTGTCTCTACCTTATTGGAAGATTTTCCCATCTATCTTCCAAACTATTACACTAGGTGCACCTTCTCTCTCCCCACATTAATGGATCCAAAGCTTTTCTCTACCTTATTCAATTGGCTCCTCAATCACAGAGAAAGTATTTGGCAGAAGCTCCAACCTCTAAAATTCTAACTTAGCCTCTATCTCAGAGATGTCCTCCTTCTGTCTAGGGGCAAACCCATCTCATCCACACTGGACCCTTTGCCCACGTATTCTTTCCGAAGCTTGTTTTCTCAGCTCTCCCTTCTCCTTGGACTCAGTCTCCTTAGCTCACTTCTCCCTCTTTATAAAATATCTTTTCAATTCACCTTCCCTTCAGGAACAAACATCTTAAAAGATGGCTTTACCCTGATGTGACCACTCCACTCATCTCCGTTTGTTCTTTGTCCTAGTTTTATACTGGGCTTTCTCCCCACCATTCACCGAAAGCTTGCACTGAGGCCGAGAATGACCTTCCTACCAAATCCCAAGGCGTATTTTGGATTATCAGTCCTTCTTGATCTCGAAGGCATAATGGACGCAGCTTTGACTCTTTCTGGCCTCCTCCTCTCACTATTGTCCTCCGGTCTGGTCTCTCAGACCATCCCTTCTATGGCTTTCCTTTTTTGGCATATTCTTCAGCATCGGGACTCTTTACATAATTCTCTTCTAGTCTTGGTCTACAAGCGTTTTTTTTTTGTTTGTTTGTTTGTTTTTTGTAAATGATCTTTTCCATTTCCATGGCATCACTTACCACTTTTATCTTAAAATTCCTAAATCTCTCTTTGTAGCTCTGATCAGCTATTATAGAAACCTAGTTTTGATGGCTTTAGCTTTTACATCCTACAATTAATATTGCTTTTATCTAAGTTAGAAAGACACACAAAAAGTGACAAATATTACTTGCTTTCCTATGAGAATCTCACTGATATCTAGATGGTTCTGGTTTCAGCAGTCCACAATGGAAAGTCACTACTCAATACACACATCACCTCTTATGTAACTGCTATTTCCCCCCAACTTTCTTAGAGGTTCCTATCTTTTAGAATTTTCTCTTTGAATTTTCTGAGTGTTACCCACCAGCTCTAAAAAAAGTTGAATGACTGGTACTGTTGTCCTTTTCTTCATTTTATTAATAGGTAGGAACACAAACACCCTGGTGGCCTTAAGCAATGAGACATTATAAAATATCGGTGTCTCTCTACCTCCCTTCCCCTCTTTTCCCTCTTCATGACCAATCAATAAAGGGTGTCCCTACCTGACATTCTTCAATTCAGGACAGATCTGCGTGTTAGTCGTTTAGTTTAGTTTAGTGTAGTTTTAACTTAGTTTAGTTTAGCCAGGCAAGGTGGCAGGATTCAAGTCCAGGGCTTTGTGCAAAGGCTCTTAAAACAGAAAGGATCAGTAGGGGGCAGGATCTTTGCTGGTGACTCTTCAGCTTTCCCAGCCTCCCCAGAATAGCCATGAACTAGCTGTGGGGCCCTGAGCAAGTCATTTAACCTTCATGAGTTCTAATCTCCAAATATGTAAAACGACTACCTTCTCCCTTCTATTTTATAAACAATGTGCTAGAGAAAAGTAAAGCAAACCAATTTGAAAGGAAAAAGTGCAAGGAAATTTACTGTAGAGGGTTGCTGACTCTTTTTCTATGGCTGTGAGACAGCCGGCCCAATGTTCAGCATCACGGCTGCTGTTTGTGAGTTGCCCGAGGCCTTGCTCATGGATGACTTGTCTCTACAGCAGTGTTTGTTGGAGCAGGGACACCTACCAAGCAGGTAGGTTCTTGCTATTCAGTTTCACAATCTTACCGAATCCAGTGACTTTTATTCCCCTGGCAGCTTTACTATTCACGCCTGAACAGATATTCCCTAGATGACTATTTGCTGGAACAACAGCAAAAGCATTTGCTTCAATAAACCCTGATCCCCTAAGTATGGGGTATTGTTAGTCATCCTTTGAGTCTCCCTGAAGCAGCTGACAGTGCCCACCATCCCTCCTCCCTGAAACTCCTCCCCTGGCTGCCTTGACAAAGGGTTGTAAGCAAAAATGTTTGAATCCTACCACTTCAATGTGGAACACTGAACAGAAAGTGGCATCCTAAATCAATATCAAGAATACAGATAAGGAGAAATTTCAGGGATTAACAACCAAGTTTACCCTGAGATTCCTAATTCCCTCTTTGTTTCTCTAATGAGCTAATAGAAATCTTAATTCACTGGCTTGAGCTTTTATATTCTATGACTAATGTACAATCTACTCTTTTGTCAAACTATTGGTCTACTAGAATTCCTTTTTTCACTGTCTCAGCCCATGGCCCTTTATAAACTAATTTCTTGGTTTTTTGGCATCAGTTAGTGGAGTTAAACTGAAACACAGAAATAATTATTAATAAAAAGAAGGCATTCATTCTGTTATTTAGAAAAACAATTCTGCTCTCAGAATGATGAGATTAGTTTCAGTGATAAAATTTTGAGTTTTAAGTGTTAGCCCAGTTTTCAGTATCTCTGATATCTACACAGCTCAATGCCAATTTATTTAGTCTTTTGACAAAGAGATTTTTTAAAGAAATTCTTTTGAAGCAGAAAATTGACTCAATGTAGTTTTTTCACTCTGTTACACAAATTAAACTTTGATTTGGGTGATGGAAAGAGGTGAAAAGAAATGGAGATGTATGGGGGAAGAGGGCAATAAGGTTTGAAATTTCAAATTACAAAGAGGAAAGAGAATATTACCAACCCTTTATTGTCGGAGAAATGAAGAGGCTTTTTCATGCCCTTGAAAACAGAGGATGGAGTTGCCAGTGAATGCCAAAAGTGATTCTCGTCCGAAATGGAGGTGAGTGGTTCTAGATGAGACATGAGGGTGGTGTGACAGTGGCTGCAACACATACACACACACACACACACACACACACACACACACACACACACACACACTTCCCAGTCTAGAGTTAAACCAGCCTGGGTTCAAATCCCAGCTCACTCACCTACTAACTGTGATCTTGGGCAAATCATTTAGCCTCAGTAATTTGGTATCCTTATCTGATAGTATCTTGGAAAGAAAATAATAGATTTCTCAAGGTTTTTATTAGGTAGGAATAAGACAATTCCTGTAAAGTACTCACAGGGAAATGCAGTAAGTACTAGTTCAATATTATGATTGCATTTTTTCCCCTAGGGATGCCATAACAACGTACCACAAACTGGGTGGTTTAGAACAACAGAAATGTATTATCTCACAGTTCTGAAGTCAGAAGCCTTATATCAAGGTGTTTGAAAGGCCATAATCTCTCTGAAATCTGCTGAGGAAGGATCCTTCCGCTTCCAGCTTCTGGTAGCCCCACCATCCCTTGGCTTGCGGCAGCACGACTCCTGTTTTCACATGGCGCTCTTCCTGTGTCTCTCCACATGGTCTCTCCTCTGAACATGTTGGTTTCTCTATCCAAATCTCCCCTTTTAATAAGGACACCAGTTGTATGGGTTTAGGGCCCACCTCAATGACCTCATTTTTAATAGATTAATTCTGTAAAGACTCTCTTTCCAAATAAGGTCACAACCTGAGGTCCTGGGGGTTAAGACTGCAACCTGCCTTTTTGAGGGGAATACAGTTCAACGCATAACAACGATTCACTAAATTATCTTGCTAGAGATATTTTGCAAGAGATAAGTTAGTAAAGGACTTTAAAATTATAGAATATTCTCTAGTGATTCATTTCCTGTTTCTTTTGCTGTTTTAAAGGAAGGAATACTTGATCTTTTTCATGTAATGACTTCTGCACAAATTGACTTTCCTGCTCTTAGCTGAGTCTGGAATGGCTGGCTGTGACTTCTCTGTCATCCTATGGCTTCCTGGTCTTGAGGAAAGGAAAACAGCGATAGACCTATGCAGCCAGGCCTGCAGAAGAACATACCATAGAAAAAGAGCACGTACCTCCACTCTGAACTGTTTGTTAATCACATAACAACCTCAGTTGCGCTCATTATGACTGGAAGAGAATGGTTCTCCAGTGGAATTTAAATGAATATGAATTACATACTTATTAATCAAAATGAATTCTTCTCAGCCAATATCGTTCTTGTCTCCTTAAATGTTTTTTCATGAGTAATATGGACTCTTTGTTGTCCAGTTTTCTGCCATGACCCTAATTCCAACCCCATTTTCATCATGCAAAACAATACCCAAACACGAAACATTCATTTCTACTTCATATGCTTCACAAAATGACACATTTTGCTGTAGAACTGGACGGTTGTGTGAAGGTTTGATCTCCTTACACTGCAATCATGGGTACCACTATCAGAGGCTGCAAACAGAAATAAGAAATAAAAATAGGAATATCTGAGGACTGAACGCAGGCCAGTAGTGAATCCGGCTCCTTCCCTTTTTTATTCAGGGCCGTATTGATCCGCATTCACTCAAATGCATTAATGACCTCCTCTAACAGAACTCTCATTTTAACTATGGTTTGTCTTTACCTCAGTTTTCTCAAGTAGTTAGTAACCTGAAAATGAATAATTACACACACTCGAGATACATTTCTTTTAAAAACTGCTCATTTCAGATTTGGCCCAGTTGGGGGTCTGAGGTCATTGCTAATTGGCGGTAGTAATGGATCAAGGCCACAAGGTGGCACTGTAAGCAATGGGCTACTGGTGCTTATTTTAATCAGCACCTACTCTAAAAGCTGATCCAGTCCAAGTGGTTCTAAAGAAAACTGGAAAACTCTGAGACTCCAATGAAGTATGGAGACAAGAAAAGATTACATAAATAGAAAAAAAGCAGCCATAAATATCGTATTAAAAACACAATCCAGGTCTACTACACATAAGAAGCTACTTTAAAGACTGCTCTTATTTACCGTAATGAATTAGTTACTTGAAGAATGAAACACAGATTCATGAGGGTTTTGTTATTTGATGGGCGAAAGGAAAATTTTTCATATCTTATGGGTTTCTTAATTTTTTTATTTTGAAAAACATAGCACCAGTGAATTTATAGTTAACCGGAAGACAGACAGAAAATCGAGAATTAATAGTTCACTAGTTATAGCCATAACATAAACAAGTTTGGTCATCAAGTCTATGTAATGTGATTGTTTCAGTCAAGTAAGCAAGGTAACTGGCATTGACAGCTTAGAAAAGTGAACTTCCAGATCAAGAATCCTGAAGCTGATGACGGGCCGTTATTAGGAGTATATGACAGAGTCAACTCCCAAAGTAGCACCAGTTAATAAAACAAATTAGCAACATATCTTCTCTTTAATGCACTGGTACTCATATTTCCTTCTGTGAAATTCTCACTTCTACTTAGCCTATCAATTACACCAAAATTACTCTCTTGCTGTGCAGTTGTTATCGGGCTTAGGAAAAGAAGTGATTCACATAAAAATTTGAAATTTGCCAATTTCTGAAAAAGATCTACTATAATTTGAGAGTGTCTTAATAATACGATGATTTTAGATTGGTGCTGAATGTAAGAGCTAAAACTGATGCATAGCAAAATTGCATGAAATTGCTTGCTCATCTAAACAGATTATAACAGCAGGGCAAATGAAAAGTTAGTCCATATAAAAAAATCTAGAACTAAAGTTTTTCTCATGAAATTAACAGCATATTGCTGAAGGTACACATGACTGGCATAAGTACACTTTTTAGAAATTTAGATATAGTCGACTAATATTATATTAGCTTCAGGTGTATGAAAGAATGATTCACTATTTATACCTATTGCATGTACACTTTTTAAAAATTTGAGATATAGATGTACAATATTATTTTAGTTACAGGTAAACAACATGGTGATTCACAGTTTTTTAAAGGTTATATTCCATTTATAGTTATAAAATATTGGCTATATTCCATGTTGTACAATATATTCTTGTAGCTTATTTATTTGATACATAATAGTTTGTACTCCTTAATCCCTTACCTCTATCTTCTCCCTCCTCCCTTCCCTCTCCCTACTGGTAACCACTAGTTTGTTCTTTATATTTATGAGTCTGTTTCCTTTTTATTATATTCACTAGTTTGTTTTATTTTTTAGATTTCACATGTAAGTGATATCATACAATATTTATCTTTCTCTACCTGACTTATTTCACTTAGCATAATACCCTCCAAGTCCATCTATGTTATTGCAAATGGCAAAATTTGTATGGACACTTTTAATTGAGCCAAAACAAACCCAGAAAGAAGGCAAACATAGTTTATATCAGTGCCTCCTTTGAGCATTTTCAAATTATGGGGTTTTATTTCTTATGCTTTTATTCTTGATTCTGCATTAATTTGCACCTACTTATATGTTTCCATCCCCAATTAAATCAAAAGCTCCTTGGACTCAGTAATATACCTCCTAATTTTTAAGTCCCCCACAATCATAATAACAATAATATAATAAAGGCTACCATTTGTTAAGTTCTTATTAGATGTTAGGTATTGTGATTAGTAGGTATCATTTCACATAAACCTCGCCAAAAAATCCCAAGAGATTAGTCCTAATACCCTGTCTGTTAATAAAGAGGAAACAAAGGCATAAGTTAATTTGCCAAGTTTACACTGCTACTGACTAGCAGAGCCCAGTTTTGAGTCCAAGAATACTTCATGCCAAAGCCCTGGGCCTGTCTCGTAGAGTGGAGGTAGAGGCACGGCGGTTAATGGCACGTCGTCTGAGGTCTATCTGGCTCCCAAGCTGACTGGCTTTATGGTCTTGGCATATTACTCAGGCATTCTGTGTCCCAGCTCAGTTATTATATCACCCGGTAGTTCATAAAGTAGACATTCAAAAACTCTTACTAAGAACCTTCCAATTTCTCTCAGGTGCCTCCAAACAAATAAACCCTTTTGTGAAACATTCTGCAGCTGTTTTATAGACTAATAAATCAACTGGCATTTGACAGAGCTGAAATAAAGGGATGTCTGGTTCCCAGTAGCGGTCCACAGTGGCTTCTGACAGGTGACACCATGCTGTAGCTGTTGGCATTCCAGGCTGCTGTAGTTAACTTCGTGTGTGCTTCCCCCAGCAAATCTGCTGCATGTCTACATGTCAAACAGGGTTGGCAACTGAAATGGATAGTGTAGATGGATAGTAAACCTTTTGAGGAAGTTGATAATTTGTAGTACTACTGAATTTGCACATTACTAAACATTATTGAAGGATTGCCATGGTTTACCTACAGTTTTATTTAATTTAATCTGTTTATGGCTTTCATTTACCGAATACCCATACCCTTCCTGGAGTACTGGGAAATCTGTGATGTGAGCTAAAATTACATACATCGGGGAACGCGGAAACATGAGAGAGGTTCCTATAATTTTCTGGTGACTCATTTAAACCAAAACAATCAATAAGGAATAATGTCCTCTTCTTACTTTCAAAGGCATTTGAGGCGCGCAGACACCATATACAGAGAGATTCATTCATCCGCTAATCAGTGGCACAGGAGGCAGCTCAGTGCAGCGGAAAGAAGTCTGAACTCAGCGGTAAGAAATGCTGAGCTTAACCCAAGCCCTGCTGCTAACCAGCTGCGTCTCACGAGGTAAATCACTTCTCCTATCTGCCTCACCTGCTCTGTAAAGTAAGAGGATTTCTGTTCTTGAACTTTAAAGTTTTAAGAATTGGTAGAGTGTAAAAAACAGAAATATTTATCTAGGTGGGAACCCAGGAGTTTTATAAGATGTTACATGAGGAACCAGAGAGAGGCCGAGGTGCTTATATTTGCTTCTTCAAAGTTGACACATCGAGACACTGCTTTGGGAAGGACCCTTGGTGTTCTCCTCACTGGCCGCAAGTAATAAAACCTTCCTCCCCCAACCAAAAATGAAAAATAAAGTTGAGACATTATGTTGGAAAGAGGAGTAGTTACCCTAAAAAACATAAGCCGGAGTGATCTTAGATAGAAATCTTTTGCTCTACTACAAGTTTTCTCAAACGAGAGGTTGCCAAACTATTTCAATTAGCAAAGAAAATATAAAAAGGGGAAAAGACACCTTAACTTTCAATGTCTCTTTTTTTCCTTTTGGTCCAAAACTAGAGTAAGATTAACACCACCCAGCTGCATGCAGCTACAGACATGGAAAGGAAGAAAAGACAATAGCACTGAACTATCATGTCCTGAGAGTAAGAACACACCTGTTACCATCTTCCATGTTGAGACATTCAAGCAAGTGGGTCCCAGCCCCTACCATCAGGCTAATACACTTTTGACTTCCTTCCCCTCGTCTCAGCTATGTCTTTCCCTCTTGCTGCAGTGTCAGCCTGGGGGAGTCGTGTACCTGCACAGAGCAGAGGACAGGCAGGCACATCTCTGGCAGTGGGATCAGAGCCTTTTCACAGCCCTGTGGGCTTGTTCTGCCCACTACAGACCCTGTTTCAAGAATGGGATGGATGCTCTGTGTTCTCTCTTTGAACCATGTGGAGAGGGTTAAGGAGCTGGTTCCAGTCCCAACTCACTGCTTACCAATTGTGTTTCTTACTCTCTGGGCTTGGTTTCCTCTTTTTAAAAAGGGGGGTTATAATACCTCGCTAGATTATGCTGCTATGGGTGCTACAGCTGCAGCAATTAATGAAGAAGAAAATGGAGACCTGATATAATATGGACACTTGAGAAATGTCTGAGCTGTGGGCCAATGTCTGCACAATGAATGGCAGCCTGGACTTGCCAGGAGTCCATATGCATTAGACATGGAGGAGTCTCCCGGAAATAGTTCTTCCTAAGGGAAGAGAAGGGCAGACCTATATGCTTAGCCCTGTAACAATGCCTCAATCGTCAGAGGGAAGGGAGTGACTAGTAGGATATCCTGTTTGTTGACATTCATAACTGTGGCTGACCTGGCCCCCATAGGCTTATGCTTGATTCCAAAAGACAAAGAAATGAGTAGAACCTGTAAAGAGCTGGTTACATTTAGGGGATGAAAGGTAATGGTGGTTTCCAGGCATGATTGAGTGTCTGGGAGGAGGCAGCCTAGCTGTCGTCATCTAAGGGATGCTGCCTTCATGAGGCTTAGGCCAACAGTTGCCCAGAATGTTTAAGGCAACTAAAAAGAGTTGTTTGTAAGCACATGTCAAACACCGCCCTGGGGCTTCCCACAAGTAGGTAGAAAGGCCTGAGGAACTGAAGACACCACAGTATCAAAGATGGTTGAAAGGCAGAAAAATAAAATTTACTACAGTAGAAGCTCTCTTAATGACCTCCATTTAAGCAATCTGCAGCATAAGTTGATGACCTTTGTAAAACATAGCGACGTATCTAAAGCTTGTTGAAAGATCTGACTAGTAGACCAACATTCCCACATACACCTGGCCCTACTACCTGGGTGTTTTTGCTTACCAAGCACCAACTATATTTGTTCCCAAGCCTGTTTATGTCAGCTGTACTTGTTATTGTAAGTTCAGATATGTTTTTTTTATTACATAAACTAAACAACATGAAAAAAAGATAATCATTTTTTTTCTAGGAAAAAAGTTGAAATCCAGAGAGTTTGATAAAATCGTGTCATCAAAAAGAAAAAGCTCTCAAGTTAGTTATAGATAAGACAATCACAAAAAATTTGAGAAAAATCATAAAAGGCTGGAAGGATTCTAGATTTCTGCACAAGTGCCTGTTAACTCTAGCTGCATTTTAAATCAAACTAAATTATCAACCACAGATAATGCATTATGCGTGTGGTTTACGTAAGGAAAACAAAGTGATTCTCTGGTTAATGGATCCTCAATCAAAGAAAACACTTGCCTGATAATAAAAAATTGGTGATATACATTAATATTTTAATTAAAATAAAATGTTTAAGATGTGTATGTATTGCTTTGAAATAATTCACTACTTTAATGAATTTGGAGCTTACCAGTCCTGATCATATTAGATAAGTAGCCTTCTTCTATATTATTGTGACCCTATTTCAACCTAACTTAGTATAGTCATATCTTTCAGGTTTTACAGAGTATGCAATATCCCTAAAATTACATCTATTTTACTCAAAGAACTGTATTTAGATAACTGACTCAAGTCTTGGAAATTGAAATGTTAACTCTGAAAGTTGAATACGATACTTAGTGTCCAGTTTTTTACCAGCAAATATTCCTGACTACGTCTTCCTGGGTATTTTTGCAATCAGATGCAAATTCATCCACTAATGTCTGCTTACATAGTAAAACTTCATAGTAAAATTTCAGGGATTCCATGAAGATCCTCTGTCCCTAAAATATACCCCCACCAGCTTGCAGATGTCTACAAGGCTATCGTTGATACCGTTTTCCTTATTGCTTTGTGAGAGCAGCTTTTCCTTCAGTCAGAATTGAGGGCCAGAGGACACTTTAACCCTTATGGAGGGAAGAAGGAAAAAGGCAAAGAGCAAAGGACCCCAGCATGTCAATTATACAGTCCAAGTTTCCTAATTGTCTCTCATGCTTGATAAAATCAAGTATTTTCCCAAGCATGACTATCAAGGAACAACTACTAATGCACACCTTACAGAATCACTATTCTGAGGAACATCATTAGTGGAGTGTTTGTTTGTTGAACCACATCTTCCTCATCTCTAAGTGGAAGCAATGGTACATATCAAACTGCATAGTCACATAAAATAAGGATGCTACAGACAAAGTTGTTTAAGACAGTAAGCCACTCCACAAATGTTAGTTTCATGTCCCTGCATGAGTTATTTTTTTCTCATCAGAAATAAACAGATGCTTTATTAAACTTCTAGATGAGTAGGCTTTGTCTCTAAGAATGATTTTGCTTATAGACGAATATTCGGTGTGTGACTATTGCATTAAAAATATGGTATCTATAGGAAATAGACAAAGATGTGGTACATATATACAATGGAATGTTACTCAGCCATAAAAAAGAACGAGATGCCATTTGCTGCAACATGGATGGACCTAGAGATTGTCATACTAAATGAAGTAATCAGACACAGAAAGACAAATGTCATATGATATCACTTATATGTGGAATCTTAAAAAAGGGTATAAATGAACTTATTTACAAAATAGAAGTAGGGGACTTCCCCAGTAGTCCAGTGGTTAAGATTCTGCCTTCCAGTGCAGGGGGTGTGGGTTTGATCCCTGGTTGGGGAACTAAGATCCCACATGCCATGCCATGTGGCCAAACAAAACAAACCAAAACCAAAAACAAAAACAAAAAAAGAGAAATAGAGTCACTGATGTAGAAAACAAACTTATGGTTACCAGGGGATAAGGTGGGGGAGAGATAAATTGGGAGATTTGGATTGACATATACACATTACTATATATAAAATAGATAACTAATAAGGACCTACCGTATAGCACAGGAAACTCTACTCAATACTCTGTAATGACCTATATGGGAAAAATATCTAAAAGAAAGAGTGGACACATGTATATGCATAACTGATTCACTTTGCTGTACCCCTAAAACTAAAACAACATTGTAAATCAACTATAGTCCAATAAAAAAATTTTAAAAATTTAAAAATATGATGTCTACTCTCTTCTTAAGGAATTTTAAAGACAGAAGAAATTTCTCTATTGTGTTTTAATTTTTATCACTTACTACATTTTAATTTTTTATGTTTTGCTTAATATTTTGTGTTATAGCAAAAAGAACCAAGCAATATTCACCTACTAGCTTTCCAATGGCTCTGAAACATTCCTCAGAGTTAATGCTTTCTCGTCCATTGCCACGGTCCACCCAGTAAAAGCTGACTGGCTGTGTAAGATGAAAGTCAGTGAGAAGAGCCACTACAAACATAACTTCCAGTGAGTTAAGTGTGAGAAGTCACTGGCTGCCACCACTGCCACACACCAAACCTTGGAGGGCGATGTTTTCTTGTCTCTTCTAAGTTTTGTGAGAATCTTCACTCTAAAGCTGTAACTAATGAAAGCAGCCGAGCCCTGGGTCCATAAAGAAAACATTCGCCATGAGCCTTCAGGATCCAGACGGAGCCTTCAGGGGTCACTGCCCGATCCTCCATGGTTCTACCTGACCCTGTGGCTGACACAAATAAGAAACTCTCAGATCCACCCTGTGCAGCTTCTGGAAGAAGGTGTTTGCTTCTACTGCATAGAAGGAGTGCATGCTATCATCATCTACCTTGGAACTTCAGTGGTTTCCTTAAATTTAATACTGCAAGATGCCATGAACAAAATTCATCCATTCGGTTATTGCTTTCTAAACTGTGCAGAGTTAGGCAAATTCCTCTCTACTTTATATTTCCAGACCACAGAGCTGGGCCAGCTTCCTGGGCTCATATGAGACCTGTATGGTCACACAGTACCCTGTGCTTTAAAGGGTCCTGAGCTTGCTTTAATTCTCTTCTGTGACAGGCTTAAAATTCTTAGTAATTTTTGAACAAGCACCCCACCATTTTCATTTTGCATTGGGCCCTACAATTAATGCAGCCAGAGTCTGAGATGTCTAGGTCTATTCTCATGTGAAAGCCCATTTTCTCTTCACCGTCTGTGCCTCTGGGATTAAGTCAAGAATTAATGCTTTAAATCAAAAGGACAGGCGAAACCAAGGTCCACAGACAGCAGCTGTTGAAAGCCTGTTCTCTCTACTGTATGCGCAACAAGAGATATACATTGAAATTTGAGCCTCTGAAACTTTCTTGGCATCTTCTGTAGCCCCCTTATTTTTTTCTTGCTCAAAACTAACCAGAATCTTCCAGGTGCACCAAGGTTAGGTGTGTTATTTATAAAACTGTATCACTTCTGCTTGCAAATTTTCAATATGATACCTCACCTAGATCTGCAAAAGAGGTTTGTCTACTAACTGTGCTCAAAGACCCCTGCATACATGCTGAACTTTCGGTGAGTTCAGAATCTGACTCCTTTGTTTTGCACAGTTCTCTCATTTTTTTTTTTCAGTAGTCCTCAAAACCCATCATCCAGTGTAAAACATTTGATAGCTTTAGTGTCTCTCTTATGTCAGAAAATACATAAGAATAACAATGTAAGCAACTCACCCTGCTTTAAGAAAGACGAGCCATTCTCTAGAGACGTGGAATGCTGTTTCCTAAAGCAATATTGGTTTTTGATGTGGTTATGAGGAAAAGCTATTAGTTACAGCACAGAATGAATGAAGTTCAGAGGACTACTCTGCCCAGGCTTACATCTTCCTATCACATCCCGAGGCAAGTTACAAATAAGAAAGGAAATGAAGGCCTATGTCCTCTGTAAAACAGAGGACATTTTTTTCTGTGAACTTCTTTACGCACAAACTGGGGACTTATGCCATTTACACAGAGGGGAAATGGATCCACTAACTGATCCACCAGGGCCAAAATCCTAATAGTTATACTTACGTGTTGGCAAGGTTCTTCATTAGAGTTGACAAATTTCTCCACTTTGAGAGAGAGCAGTTTTCCTGCTTGGCAGCTCACAAACTGTTTTATCTCCTTGAATAGTGTTGTTTTGTGCATTCTCAGTGAATCACTGCCTCTGGTCCTAAATTCCTTCCACCTGAGACTTGGGAGCATCTATCTAAATACCAAGAGTCCCCTGGAATCCTCCAGCCTCACCCCATGCCAGAGAGACATGATGGATCAATGACACAGTCTGGTCAAGACTGAATGTAGTCAGATCACCATCGTAACCTAGCAGCTATAGATCCTTATATTTCACAAAATCTACATTCAAAAAAGACAAACAAACAAAAACCTTTGAGAATTCCCAGCTCATCACATTATCTGGCCATGAGGCTTTTTTTTTTTTCTTTTAACTTTCTATTTTATATTGGAGTATAGTTGATTAACAATGTTGTGTTAGTTTCAGGTGCACAGCAAAATGATTCCATTATACATAGAAATGTACCTATTCTTTTTAAATTCTTATCCCAGCACCAATGCAAGTAGGTGGGGAAGAGGGGTGGAGTTAGCCTAGTACAAAGCACATATGGTTAGAAATCATGCACCCACCTCAGAAGGAAACATGAATTATTCCAATCAAATAACTGCTTTGTCAATGAGAATTCACTTGTATCTTGAATTTTATGCATCTCAGATGCTGCAATTCCACCCTTAATGTCACAATTGTGACACTCATTTACTTTTGCCTTTAAAATAATGTGGTTGATCAATAAAATAACTTATTTTTTTACTTAAAAAATTTACAGCAGTAATTTTCAGTTACAAATTCCTAGGGGGATAGCTTGAAAAAATATTTAAAATAAAATATAGGTTTATATTTGTAAATATAAATATGGGTACTATTTCCATAAAACAAACTGCAGAATATTTGGTCAGACAACATCTTCTGGCCAGTCAAGATAGGACCCTTATAAATGTTATGAAGCCATAAGTTTTTAAATGCTGCAAAACATCTATCTAAAGGAAAAGCATTATCTTCTTCCTATAAGTTTCCTGAGTTTCTTTTTTTAACTTGTATATATTGGGGGTCACAGAGAAGGGAGGACACCTGGACCATAATAAAAATGTCTTATTCTCAGCTTCAGGAGACTTTAATTAAATTTCTAACTCTTCTCTAAATAACACTTAAAATAAAACTCTTTTATAGTTATGCTTTGGGGGGAGTATCTGGTAACCCCTTGGAGGCTTTCCAATTATAATAGACTAAACAATACTTTACTGCTTTTTTCCTAATTCTAAAATAATATGCCTAACATAATCTTAATAAAAAAAAAGTAGAGTTAAAAATATTACAAAAAAAGCTAGAGATCAATCTCATTTATCGAGTGCTAACTGAATCCAGCAATATAACAAAACAATAATATACTACCAAACAGGATTCATCCCAGAAATAAAAGCAGTACAAACTCAAAGTTTAAAAGTTTCCAAACAATAAATAAACTAATAAAGTGGAAAGTAAAAGTTTCCCAGAATTGGAAAGGGGATTAAAGTAGAACTAGACGCCAGGGTGTCTACTGGCTTTAATTCTGTCAAAATGCCTGCATCAAAAACACTTGAATCAAAATGTTCTGTGTAGATAGCGGATAAAGAGAAATTACTAAAATATTGCTACCATTCATACTATCTGCCTCGTCAATAAACATCTGCCTCCTACTTACTCTTAACCCATTTCTACCAAAATTTTTATTACTTATGGTTCTTAAGAGTATATTCCATATAGAGTTTTATTCCAATGGTTCATTTTATTCGTAAATACTTCGTGTTAACTATCAAAAATCAACAATCACCAGTAGATAGCTAAATAGTTGCAGCTCTTTTTCAAGGTTCTTGAGCCAAGCAGGCTACTGATTCATATAGCAGTTTTTGAAGAGTCCTTGGTTTGACATGATACAACCTTGATCTATCCAAATATTAGCTTAAGAGTATCAGAACCACGCCAGCCTAGAATTGCACCTTAGCATTCTGACACGATTCGAGCATGACTGAGACTATACTAGAACATGACAACATGTACTTTACTTCAATATTGACTGCAGAACAGAGATTCTTTTCTTAATCTCTTCTCTTCATTCTCAACCCTGTGGTTGCAATATAGAAGTGATTCTCCATAAACTCTTTTTATTGCGGGAGCAGAAACATTGTAGGCTCCAACATCTGTTGAGAGGACAGGCAAAGGAGCACTTGGGAGACACATTACACCACTGGCTTGCTAATCGCTGCTGGGGACACTCCTTAACCAGGATTTTCCTACCCATAAAAAGGGGCTACCCTGTGCGGTATTGCCCACCAAAGAACCACAGAGATGAGTGGGGCCACTACTGCTGTCTGACCCTCTGCCCATAGGCAGCCAAACATCTGCACAGTATAAAGTCCAGAAACACTGGAGCTTAAAGATAGATTCAGCTCTCAGCTCTGTCATTTTCAATTGTGTAATCTGGAGCAAATCACAAAATCTCTAAACCTCTTTTTTTTAAAGCCGTACAAGAAGACTTTGAACAAAAACAATTTCACAGGTTTCTTTACCTTCTACCACTTTCATACACTCAGAGTAGATGGTTCTTAACAATTTTCCACTGACGATGTACCAGGTAAGATTCCTATGCTGCCCTTATCTCTTTAACAAGCTTATTGTACATCATATGTGAAAAACTGATTTCACTGTTATGAACTTCCCTTTCCTACTGATCTATAAACTGTATATTCCGGCATATGAAATCACATCTTTTCTACAGTTACTCCAATTGTACTCTTTGCCTTGAGCTCTCCTCTTTCTAAGTAATGGGAATAGTCAATACTGTTCACAAAAAAATGACAAGCCAGGAAGAAAGAGAGGAAAGAACACTGAGCTCCCAATTCCACTATTAACTTCTTGCTCTACAAGAGAGACTGCAGTTACCTCAACTATAATAAAAAAAAAATTTCAGTTATCTTATGTATCTCATAAAGATACTGACAGAGGAGATAGGATCAAGATGGTGGAGTAGGAGGACATGCACTCACTTCCTCTTGCAAGAGCACTGGAATTACAACTAACTGCTGAACAATCATCGACAGAAATACACTGGAACTCACCAAAAAAGACACCCCACATCCAGGGACAAAGAAGAAGCTGCAATGAGATGGTAGGAGGGGCACAATCGCTTTAAAATCAAATCCCATAAATGCTGGGTGGGTGACTCACAAACTGGAGAACAGTTACACTACAGAAGTCCACCCAAGTGAGGGTTCTGAGCCCCACATCAGGTTTCCCAACCTAGGAGTCCAGCAACAGGAGGAGGAATCCCCAGAGAATCAGACTTTGAAAGCCAGCAGGATTTGACTGCAGGACCTCCACAGGACTGGGTGAAACAGAGACTCCACTCCTGGAGGGCACACAAAAAGTAGTGTGCACATCAGGACCCAGGGGGAAGGAGCAGTGACCCCATAGAAGACTGCACCAGACCTACCTGCTGGTGTTGGAGGGTTGCCTGCAGAGGTGGGGGGCACCTGTGGCTCACCAAGGAGACAGGGGCACTGGTGCCAGGGGTTCTGGGAAGTGCTCATTGGCGTGAGCCCTCCCAGAGTCTGCCATTAGCCCCACCAAAGAGCCTGTAAGCTCCAGTGCTGGGTAGCCTCAGGTCAAAGAACCAACAAGGTGGGAACACAGCCCTACCCAAGCAGATTAAAGTTTTACTGGTCTGTCCACCAAATCAGATTAAAGTCTTACTGAGCTCCGCCCACCCAGCGCTACCCACCATCAGTCCCTCCCATCAGGAAGCACACAGGAGGCTCCTAGATAGCTTCCTCCACAAGAGGGCATACAGCAGTATCAAGCAGTATCAGCAGTATTTCATCTTGTGGAACTGAAAACCACAGCCACAGAAAGACAGAGAAAATGAAAAAGCAGAGAACTTTGTACCAGATGAAGGGACAGGATAAAACCCCAGAAAAATCAACTAAATGAAGAGGAGATAGGCACCCTTAGAGAAAAAGAATTCAGAATAATGATGGTGAAGATGATCCAGGACTTTGAAAAAAGACTGGATGCAAAGATTGAAAAGCTTACCAAAGACCTAGAAGAATTAAAGAACAAACAAAGAGAGATATGCAACACAATAACTGAAATGAAAAATACTCTAGAAGGAACCAATAGCAGATTAACTGAGGCAGAAGGGTGAATAGGTGACCTTGAAGACAGAATGGTGATAATCACTGATGCAGAACAGAATAAACAAAAATGAAAAGAAATGAAGACAGCCTAAGAGACCTCTGAGAAAGCGTTAAATGCACCAACATTCGCATTATAGGGGTCCCAGAAGGAGAAGAGAAAGGACCTGAGAAAATATTGGAAGAGATTATAGTTGAAAATTTCCCTAACATGGGAAAGGAAATAGCTACCCAAGTCCAGGAAGCACAGAGAGTCCCAGGCAGGATAAACCCAGGGAGAAACATGCCAAGACATATAGTAGTCAAATTGACAAAAATTAAAGACAGAGAAAGTTATTAAAAGCAACAAGAGAAAAACGACAAATAACATACAAGGGAACTCCCATCAGGTTAACAGCTGATTTCTCGGCAGAAACTCTACAAGCCAGAAGGGAGTGGCATGATATATTTCAAGTGATGAAAGGGAAGAACCTACAACCAAGAATCCTCTACCCAGCAAGGATCTCATTCAGATTCCACGGAGAAATCAAAAGCTTTACAGACAAGCAATAGCTAAGAGAATTCAGCACCACCAAACCAGCCCTACAACAAATGCTAAAGGAACTTCTCTAAGTGGGAAACATAAGAGAAGAAAAGGACCTACAAAAACACAAACAAAACAATTAAGAAAATGGTAATAGGAACATACACATTGATAATTACCTTGAATGTAAATGGACTAAATGCACCAACCAGAAGACACAGACTCGCTGAATGGATATAAAAACAAGACCCATATATATGCTGTCTACAAGAGACCCACTTCAGACCTAGGGACACATACAGATTGCAAGTGAGGGGATGGAAAAAGATATTCTATGCAAATGAAAATCAAAAGAAGGCTGGAGTCTATTTCAGATAAAATAGACTTTAAAATAAAAAATGTTACAAGAGACAAGAAAGGACATTACATAAAGATCAAAGGATCCATCCAAGAAGAGAAGATAACAGTTATAAATATATATGCACCCAATATAGGAGCATCTCAATACATAAGGCAAATGCTAACAACTATGAAAGAGGACATGCAAGGCAGAAATAGAGACACAGATGTAGAGAACAAAAATATGGACACCAAGTGGGGAAAGTGGGGAGGATTAGGGGGGAATGAATTGGGAGATTGGGATACCAAATTGTACACTCTAAATATATGCTGTTTATTGTCTGTTAACTGTATCTCAATAAAAGTTCTTAAAAAAAATACTTACAGAATCATATGAGTTAATATGTCGGTGAAGATTAAAGTCTTCCTAAATGTAAATTTTGATGTTATTATAATGATTGATGCTTCCAATAGCTTCTAAGACAGTAAATGTAACAACCTGTATACCTGGTATGTATTCTACTATCTTCCAGTTGACTGTCTTTCTAAATATAGCACCAGCCCCACAGGGCTATCTGAAGGATAAGCTCCCTGCCTTTAGTGCCCATAACAAGTGCAGTACAAGCGTTTTACATCATTGAACCATAAAGTGCAGAGAGTACTCATCCAAAGTATTTTTCTGGGAATAATTGTGAAGGATCATCTTCCAGGTGAATGGCTGTGACCTTGTACTTTCAGCACCAATAGAACCATGTTTTATATACTGGTCCTAGTGAAGATGTAATTCCAAGAAGGAGAATGACTTATTACTTTGTGCATGGCAGGGGGAACAATAACCCTTGCTTACCCAATGATCTGTGCATAATCGTCCCCCTGGCAAAACTTTGAAGACAAGAAAGGAAGAAGCAGTTTGGTTTCCAGTTTTCTTTTAGTTAAGGAATTCATGCTACAGACCAGAAGTTTGCCATGATTTGTACAGTTTCGTTGTTCATAACTGGATGGGTCTTTAATGTGTAAAACAATGGAAACATCCATGGCAAGAAGTCATAAGCATCGGGATCAAATCTGAAAACAACTGGCATTCTGGATCTAGAGCAAATTGAGTTATTTACAGTCTCAAAAGACAATAATTTCTGTCACCCTGTCTCAGAGGTTAAGAGAATAGAAACTGCAAAACTCCCATCAAGTCCCATGACTACCCTAACTATGAGGGTATCACCTCAAACTACTAAGTTGAGATTCTAAAATAAATTTACAGTCAAACTTTGAAAAGAAACAATGTACTGTAAAGGTTCATCAAGGACTATGATTCTCTGTCTTCGTGACAGAAGAGAGCAATTCAAGGCTTATTCTGAAGACTCATTCTGTGTTTGGACAAAATACTTAGAACAAATTTCAGTTACTTTAAACCAAAAGTACCATTGAGAAATTATGACAAACAAAATTGATGTCAGTATTAAAGGGTTTGTAAAATTACTCAGAAACACTTTTTTTTTTTAAAGACAGAAAGAAAACAGATATGGATAGGTTTCTGGAAATGAAGTTTACCAAATCACCAAGCACTGAAGATGGAGTTAAGACTTCTCAGATGCTATGGGGGATATAATTACTTAGCGCTATTAAACACTGGGTGGCACCTTTAAAGAAAAAGTATTGATTTCCCAGTCACTTATTATATGCTATAGACAGTAAGTCTTCCAAAACACTAAACGCACTTTTCAGACTGACAAGGCATGCTTTGGCCTTCTGATGACGTCAATTAATTCTAGTGGGGAATCATTTTAAATTCTCCCCAGTGAGAGAGGTTCATTATTGTATTTTAGTTCATTTAAACCCCTTTTCAAGAACTGTGTCTAATAGACCTTCAGAGCATCTCTGGGCAGCTCTAACTTACATAACCTCATTTTTCAAAACTGCTCATTACTTTCTCCCCCTCTTAACATGCTCTCACTCACGCTCAGGGCCTCCCTGGGGGGGCTCGGCTGCCTGCTCTGGTAATACAGCAGCGCCTACCTTTGAGACCTTTCCTCATTTCTAAATGGCGTGTGCAGAACACGAAGCGGGTGGGGAAAGGCTCCTTAACGTCGTTGATTGGCCACGGAATCAGAATCTGCCAGTGAAAATGGCCTGTAATCATATCCAGCCAGGATATTATCCAGGGCGCATGTGGGAGAAATAAAAGGAAATAATGGAAAATGACAAAAAGAAATGGTTTCATTTCTACCTCCAATACAGAAAAGAAGAAAAGGAAAAAATAAATATCCAAGTATATTTTAAACCTCAAAATACACTGTTAAAAAGTACTACCTATGCTACAAAGTCATCTTATGTTCTATTTGAAATTCTCCAACAAGGAATACAACGTAGCTTCTTTTAAACAGCATACTCCATAATTTTGCCCTCTTAGTAGGCTACAGAGTAATTTACACTGGAGCACCTCACTTCTCTGCTCATTGAACAGTACTGTATTTGCAAATTCTGGCTTGAAACACAACTTTTTAAAGCATGAGAAACTGATCCTTTTCATCCTCAGGAGAGAAAAATATACATTAAAAACTATACATTTAAAATGTTTTGTTATTTGTCAGTGAAAACACATGAATGGAATAAAAGGAAAATATTAAATTATCTGCTTCAAAGTTGAATGTGTTCAAAACTATAATTTTTAAAAATAATACCTAATTCTTAGCCTGTTAGTCTTCTATGTTTCTTACAGACATAAAGCTCAAACTTGGTTACAGATATTCATGAAAAGCTGAAATGCCACACAGCAATGTAATTTAGCAATAATCTTTTACTCAATAATACACTCTCCTCCAAATTTATTAAATATGCAGCATCTCAAATTTTACTTAACCACCTACACACGTGCATCAGGCACAACACAATCTATGTGGTCATGAATCCCTGAAGTGGAGATGACACAATAGGAACATAAGGGACATCCGCCAAGAATCCCCACATGCCATGTGGGCATGGACACACGCCAAGTGATCCTGGACACATTAGTCAAACCTCTCATCCATAAATTGACGGTAATAATAATTACCCACAGGGCTGTTGTGGATTAAATGAGATAATGAATGCAAAGCACATTTCTCAGAGCAGGCACTTAATAACTGGTTTCTGCTATTTTCTCGTTTTCTCATTTAAGAAGAAAACCAAACACTGAGAGATACTGCACACTCTTTCGAGGTCTATAATTTGCTTTAAGTTCTTTAGCAAAGATGATGTGAAATTATGTGTGCATGTGGAGGGGGCTAGGTTTAATATGCTGTGGAGGAGCAGACAGTTGCCCTTTCAAGAAGTTACCCTCCGATAATCTGAAAACCTACTCAAATGTGGTTATTACAAGTGCTCCGGAGATCTTTACCTGCCGTCAATAGCGGGGGGGCTTTTGCCAATGTTGGAAATGGACTTTCATAGCGAAGTTAGTAGCTTGTTAATCAGCACAATGGATTAGATATGGACTGTAATTACTGAAATAGTATTCAAGATATGTATATTGGTAATAATATTCAAGAGGACGCCCCCCCACCCCCAATCCTTGTATTAATAAGGTGTAAAAATCTAGCACGTTCCAAATGTCTATCTTTAGGGATAAACTGAGGCTATCCAGTCCTGCCATTGGCTCAAAGGATGTGATTGCCTGATACCCACCACGAGAGCAACCAGATTCTGCTTCTGAAATATTGCCAGGGGTATTTAGATCACCTAAACACAGAGAGTTTGCACTTCATGAAACTTACCGAATAGAGTGTCTGAACTATTTGATCCAATTTGCCAATAAATTTTTGTTTACATAAATGTCTTTTTATGCAGCAGATTTTGGTCTGAGACCTGCTTTCATTAGAAACAAGTAGCAGAGTTGTAGGAAAGCAGTCAACTCCTATCAACTTCAAACTTTTGGGCAGCTATTATGATGTACTTAAGGGCTATCATGAATAAACTAGTAGCTGTGTGTGACCAAACTGGCTAAAGTCAGTTTGCATCAAGATAGTCTTTTTTCTAGTCAAAAAAACATGTTAACTTAGACCAATGTTTAATTAATTCTTTGTGAAATGCATGCACATATAGAATAAATCAAAGAAGTGGAAATAAAGTGAAATCAGAAATCAAAAGCATGCAATTTCTAAAAATTACAATATTGAAGCTGCTAAAGGTTCAGTGAGTTGATATAGTGTTATTGGCATTATAAAGTAATACAATTTTCTGGAAAGAAAATGGGTGAAATTTATCAAGAGCCTTAAAAACTTTTTTCCACCAATAAGTACATGAAAAGATGCTCAGCATCATAAACTATCAAGATAAGGCAAATCAAAACCACAATGAAACACTATTTCATTCCTACTAAAAGGACTATAATCAAAAAGACAGATAATAACAAGTATTGGCAAGGATGTGGAGAAATTGGAATACTCATATATTGCTGGTGGAAAGGTAAAATAGTGCACCCATTTTGGAAAAGAGTCTGCTAATCCCGCAAAAGGTTAAACATTAGAGTTACCATATGACTTAGCAATTCCACTCCTAGGTTTGTCTCCAAGAAAAATGAAAACATATGTTCACACAAAAACTTGTATGTGAATGTTCACAGCAGCATTATTCTTAATAGTCAAGAAGTGGAAACAACCCAAATGTTCATCAACTGATGAATAGATAAATAAAATGTGGTATGTTCATATAACAGAATATTATTTGGCCACAAAAAGAAATGAAGTGATACAGATACATGTTACAACACGGATGAATCTTGAAATCATTATGCTAGGGGAAAGAAGCCAGTCACAAAGGACTACATACTGTGTGATTCAATTTACATGAATTGTCCAAAATAGGCAAATCCATAGAAACAGAAAGTAGATTGTCAGTTGCCTAAGACTGAGAGAGCCAGGAACAAATGGAGAGTGACTGCTAATGGGCATGGGATTTCTTCTGGGGTGATGAAAACACTCTAAAATTGAGTGAGGTGATAGTTATAGATCTCTGCAAATATACTAAAAACTATTGGGTTGTGCACTTTAAATGGGTGAATTGAATGGTATATGAATTATATCTCAATAAGGTTGTTATTAAAAATTAATGTTCAAAAGAAACAAAGGCAAAAAACAAATGAGACCTAATTAAAACTTAAAAGCTTTTGCCCAGCAAAGAAAACCATCAACAAAATGAAAAGACGGCCTACTGAATGGGAGGAAATATTTGCAAATGATATGACCGATAAGGGGTTAATATCCAAATTATATAAACAGCTCACACAACTCAATATCAAAACAGACAAACAAACAACCTGATTTAAAAGTGGGTAGAAGACCTGAGCAGATATTTTTCCAAAGAAGACAAACAGATGGCCAACAGGCACAGGAAAAATGCTCAACATCATTCATTAATCATCAGAGAAATGCAAATCAAAACCACAGTGAGATATTATTACCTCACACCTGTCAGAATGGCTATCATCAAAAAGACCACAAACAACAAACGTTGGTGAGGATGTGGAGAAAAGGGAGCCTAGTACACTATTGGTGAGACTATAAATTGGTAGAGCCACTGTGGAAAACAATATGGAGTTTCCTCAAAAAACTATAGAACTACCATATGATACAGCAATTCCACTGCTGGGTATACATCCAAAGAAAATGAAAACACTAATTCAAAAAGATACATGCAGCCCAGTGTTCATAGCGGCATTATTTACAATAGCCAAGAAATGGACGCAACCTAAGTGTCCTTCAACAGATAAATGGATAAAGAAGATGTGGTACATTAGCCATAAAAAAGAATGAAATTCTGCCACTTGCAATGGTGTGGGTGGACCTAGAGGAAATTATTCTTAGTCAAATAAGTCAGACAGAGAAATACAAATACTATATGTTATCACTTACATGTGAAATCTAAAAAATAAAACAAATGAATGCATATAGCAAAACAGAAACAGACTCACAGATATAGAGAACAAACTAGTGGTTATCAGTGGGCAGGGGAAAGGGGAGAAGGCACGATAGGGGTATGGGATTAAGAGATACAAACTACCATTACAAAACAAATAAACAAGAAGCACATATTGTACAGCACAGGGAAATATAGCCATTATTTTTGTAATAGCTTTAAATGGAGTATAATCTATAAAAATATTGAATTACTACGATGTACACCTGAAACTAACATATCATAGATCAAATATGCTTCAATTTTTAAAAAGACATCTCAAAGTCAAAAAAAGAAAACAAGAAGCCCCTTAACCCAGTAATCCTAAGCAGCAGTTTGAATCATAGGAAATTGTAAACATTTTTGACCTACAAAAGAGCAGTTTGGGGGTGGAACAGGGAAGGTGGGAGGGAGGCTTAAGAGAGAGAGGATATGGGAATATATGTATACTTATAGCTGATTCACTTTGTTGTACAGCAGAAACTAACACAATATTGTAACACTTTGTTGTACAGCAGAAACTAACACAATATTGTAAAGCAATTATACTCCAATAAAGAAGTAAAAAAAGAAAAAAAAGTAAATGGACATTGTTTAATATTAAAATAAAAAAATAAAAATAAAAAAACAAAAGAGCAACTTAATGTAGCTATCCTAAGATGAAGTTCTAGATTTATTTATAAAGAAGTTTATTAGTTATAATTTTATTATAACATGATTTTGGGGAAAAAAAACTAAATGTTGAGGGATAGAATGATTAAATAAATTATTGTATAATTACATGATAGAACATAATGCACACATATGAATTGTGCCCTTGAAGAATTGTTTAAAGCATGATAAAATACCATGTATACTACATGAGGCAAATTTGGAAATGTACTTTTATTTATAAATAAAAATAAATAAATATAAGGAAATACATCGAGAATATTAACAATATTCTCTCTGCAAATTAGGATTATAGATATTTTATGTTTTCCTTTCTGTACTTTAAAAATACTCTATAATAAGCTTGTATTACTTTTACAGTTAGGAAATAATCTTATCATATAAGGAAAGGAAAATAAACCAAAAAAGACAGATACGCCCAGTTCAAAGATAGCCACTTGGAATTCTATTAAATCCCACTTTTAATCAAAAAAAGATTTGACTTAAGTTTTCAAAATTCCAATTCGAGTATTTCAGCATTCTAAGGTGAAAAGAAGCAACCTTGCTCTTTTATTCAGATGGCAACACTAAACTAGCTACTCAAAGAAGACAGTTATCTGTCTTTATTTGAAATCTCCAGTAAACAAGAATCCACAACACCCTGTTCTAGTTCTTTAATGATCATTCTTCCTGCCAAAAAGCACTTACTTATTTCTAATCTGTGATTGCAGGTCACTCTCCCTTGTCCAAGCCCTGTACAAAGCAGAGAAAGTTTATGAGAAAGTTTTTCGTCATTTTGCACTTTTAGAAGTGGCTTGACTACAAGACTATTTAATGTCCTGCCAACTATTGAAAGCCATGGATGTACTGGTCTCTGAAAATCAGAGTGCACTGAACTCCTCTCAGCCCTCCAGATGCCCCCGAGTCCTGTCTGTCCGGCACTATGTGGCTGCAGCCTGGCTGTGTCAGGTTCAGATCAAGTCTTTTTAACTTCCCCAGTCCCGGTGATGAAATTGATATTGTGCTTACAGCTCGATACTCATGAGAAGATGCAGCACAAAGATACTTGAGGTGAACCTAATAAAAAGACAGCACTTTCTGGTACTTCAAGTTTAGTGCTTACAGCAGCCTAGAGGGACACACACCTTATGTGAACACCTGAAGTTCAGAGGGAAAAAGAGATTCAGTTGAAGACTCCATCATAGTTTATCATAGTTATTTGAGAGAGAGCTTTGGATCAAATTTTGCTCCCTAATGAAAGATCCTATTTTACTGTGAGATTTTTAATGTTACCTAAACTTAATTAAGCACACTCATATGAATAAAAGCTGCAGGAAAAAAAAGTGTTTGAATTATCTAAATTATAAGAATTATATTTCTAATCACTAATTGAAGTTATATTATACACTTACATATTTACTTTATTACCTGTCTTTACCACAAGAATGTAAACTCTAAGAGGGCAGGAATTTTTATCTCTTATAGAGCAGTTTAACCCTGGTACTTGGAACAATGCCTCAAACACAGTAGTGTCTGCTAAGTAGAAACTCAGTAAGTAGTGAACGAATGGATGGTTCTTCCACAATGAAACACAATTTGGCCATTAAAAATGATGTTCAGATTAATCATCACTCAAAATCCTCCTGATTCTGCATTGTAGCAGTTACAGCCCTGTAACTTATTTAGTTCATTTACTTGTGTCCTGCTGTTTCATGTCCCTGCTAAATGCAAACTACCTTACAAGATTCTGCAAAGATTATAGAAAGAGACAGAAAGAAGGACAAGCACTTATCATTTCCTTGGTAACTCAGAAACATAAAAAGAGAAGCTCAAAATGCAGGAAATTACAAAAGCCAGCCTATCAGCCATCAGAAGACATTGGAAATTTTGCAAGGTGCCTGTAAATCTGCATGCATACATTGCATTATTTGCATCTGAAATATAAAATATGCTATGTAGGTATTGCCTTTCATTTTGTCAATTGTTATATTATTGATTTTCTTAGTTCCTAAATATTTGGTCATTGTATATTTTCTCAATGAATAGTTAGTGAAAATCCAATTGCAATGGGGACAACTGAAAAAATCTGTTAAACTATAAAACATTAGGAACCACTATTAAGGACAAATAAATAATAATCACTTTTGGAATAGTGTCTCTTTAAGGTGACAGGATTTGACTTAAACCTTGAAAGAGGATGAAGAAGCAGAGAATTTCATACAATCAGATAAGAATACAAGTAAAGGTACAAGAGTAAGAAGCACATGACCAAATCAGGGGCAGAGTGACCAGTTTTTGTTGAGTGTTAACCTTTAAGCTGAGCTCTGGCAGGCAGATTCACATTCTTACCCCAAAATTAGACCCTGCCTAAGGAAGAGGCAGAGAACAGAGCTAAAAGTCAGGGATCGTACTTCTCCAATAGAAAAAAATTCCCTGAAGTTTAACCTGAGTTCTGACAGGTACTGCACAGGTAATAGTTTTCTTGTAACTCTTGCTTATTCTGAAATTCTCAATCAGATATAGTCCAGTTAACACACAGAACATGAAACAGGTCTCTAAAGCTCTTGTAGCTTCACAGTGATTATATAGGACCTGGGTAGAAGACATTAAAAGGCAAATAGTACAGTGACTAGACAGTTTAAATGTAGATAAGATATTGTAATTAACAAGTTATGATATTCCATCCAAATTTTTCCAGGACTGAAATCTTATTAAATAAAGAAAACTTGAAATCATGAGCCATCTGCCAGGACTCTTTTGTTTTTTTTAATTTTTTATTTATTTATTTATTTATTGGCTGCCTTGGGTCTTAGTTGCGGCACATGGAATCTTCACTGTGGCATGCGGGATCTTTCCTTGTGGCGTGCAGACGGAGGCTCTTCATTGTGGTGCACAGGCTTCTCTCTAGTTGCGGCATGCAGGTTTTCTCTCTCTAGTTGTGGCATGCAGGCTCCAGAGTGTGTGGGCTCCATAGTTTGCAGCACGTGGGCTCTCTAGTTGAGATGTGCAGGCGCAATAGTTGTGGCACGTGGGCTTAGTTGCCCCTAGGCATGTGGGATCTTAGTTCCCTGACCACGGATTGAACTGTGTCCCCTGCATTTTTGGCAAATTCTTTACCACTGGACCACCAGGGAAGTCCCTGCCAGGACTTTTAAAACTTTTTGCCAAATACTGATTTTTCATTCTAATTTTGTTGCAACAGTTTCAAAAATCTAACTTAACTGGAATAGAGACAGCAATGAGGGGAAAAGGCCACTTCTTACAATTAGTTAACTCACTGCTCATTTAACACTTGGGTACCCAAAAGACAAAGCAGTATTAATAGAAAACACATAAACCTGCCTAGCAGAGTTATAATACCACTAGCCACACATATAACAAGATTTAAAAAAAAAAAAATAACGATTTGAAAAGCACTTTTGAAAAGTACCTTCATATAGAAACTAACTCTTCATAAGATGACAGAAGAAACCTGTCCATCTTTGCTTAAGTTGATTTTATTAAACTGACTAGTAATTTGGGGATTGGCTATTATGGCAGAACTGGAGCTTATAGGAATGTAAAGGCTCTCCAAAAAAAAAAAACTCAATCCTATGACAATCCAATTCCATGCAAGTCATACATCTGTGAGCTGCATTCAATCTTCTGGGACCACCAATTTGTTACCCCTATCAGCGTGAGGTATTCAACATCCTCCTGCCTCACTAAAGTGAAATTTAATATCTTTTGCACCCTTGACATCTCACCAGGGTTGTAAACACTGGCCTTCACAAACTCTGGAACAGTTTAAAAATGCAAGACCAAGAGCCTGTGAAATCCTCCCCTTATCTGGCTGTGAGTCTCAGGCCTGTTGCAAATAACAAAACTCCAGCTTCTGCAAGATTCATTAGCATCATCCGGGCACCATCCTCAACACCAATTGGCAGGGCAGCATCAACCGTAACAAGTTCTTGGAATGTGGCCAGTCCTGTGGCAGCCACGCTCAGTTGGCTGCATCCCAGCTCTGCAGGGTGTCTGAACATGCTGGCATGAAGGAGAGCAGCAGGGCAGCTGAACACTCCAAATTTTGAGCAGGAAAGAGGGGATCACAGGCGAAAGAAGCCCTTTAGAGATTAGCCAGAGAAGACCTTCAAGTCACAACTGCTTACATGTGGACTGTTGGAAAGTAACTTAAATAGACATATGCTTCATGCAACAACGCAATAAGAAAAAGCTCCTTTGGGGCCCAGGTATAGACAACCTAGATAAGAGCCCGTGCTTATTTCCATATCCCAGGTTTCCTCTGTGTGCCCATACATCTTGATAGATCCCAAATGTTTGCTCCCACCCAGGTCTCATTATTTTATTCTGCAAAGTAACACCCCCTTTTACTTACTCAGGAATAATGAAGCGATAAGTTGATTGGATGCAAGGAATCTAGTCATACCACCTAAATCAGCTCACTTATACATATCACGGAAAAACAGGAATATTTGCTGGAAACTCATGAGGGAAACCAGGAAATTCTGGTCATCTCTTCTGTATGATTCTCCTTTGGGTGCACTTGCAATGTGAATTACCAAACTAGTAATTTGTCAGTATGTAACTTAAATTATTAATATGTGCATATGGTAGGCTATATTTCACACAAAACTCTAACCACTATTGATAAAATTATTGCTAATTATGCAAGAACTTTAAAGAGCATGGTGATTTTAAAGTCATTGAAAGGGAAGTTTTTAGGCAGAGCCTGGATAACCATCTGTCAGGTAGATTTCTGCATTGGATTATGGCAGGGTTTGTGGAAATTGAACTTGACCTTTCTAGGAGCTGCTGTCAACTATTACATGATACATCGCAGTCACTGAAACATAGGTATGTATAGAATTTTCAGGAAATGCAATATGATCCTATGGACGATTATGTTAGAGATGTAAATAGCCTAGAAATGAATGTACCACATTTAATTTTTAATTTATCTCAGGCAAATAATTTACCAATTCTCATAATGCAAAATGTTTTGGAATTACACCATAACACAGCTGATAGTCTCCAGAAGCTGACATTTTGAGATATCAGGACATACAAATCACTTGATGCTAAATGTGCAATACATTTATCACTACCCATATGAATGATGACATAGCAGTTATATGTACAAAGCAAAATAACAAATAGGGTTCAGATTATTTTCATTTGGGTTTGAAGTAGAAGGTGAGATTTCATGAAGCTCATTTTTTGATAATAAGTGCTACCCTAAGCCCTTTACATCTATGATGTATTTTACTCCTCACAACAACCCTAGGAGGTCTTGAGGCTAAGAGGGATGGGGCAACTTGCTCAAGGTCACTCAGCTAATCAGCAGCAGGCAAAGACTTGAACCTGCCTCGAAGACTGTCTCATCTGGTGTCCCTCACCTAACACTACACACTGTGCTTCCATTTCCCCTGCTTGCTTCCTCACTTGTAGGCAACACTGACACTTCTGTTGCTGCAGTTTATACATGTAAATGTGGGAGGAGGTTCGCTGAAGCCTGCCTAGCAGACTGAGGAAAACTAATTTGAATTTTTAAATGTAAATTGAACAAGGCTGGCAAGGCTCTGTGAAGGGAGGTATATATACAGTGCTACCATTGTAAATGGGTTCAGTATTTCTGAAATCTATCTGAGAACTTGGAATGAGAGCTATAAAACTTTTCTTGCCCTTTGAGTCAGTAATTTTCAGTCTCTGGAATATACCCCAAGGAAATAACACAAAAGAAAAAGGTAGCTTGTTCACAGTGTTCATTCAGCAGCTATTTGTATTAGTGAAAAACTGGAAACAGTCCAAATTTCCAGTAATAGGACAATGACTAAGCAAGCTAGACTATGTAGGAAAAGAAAAAGAAGAAGAAGAAAACTTTATAATCCCTAAAAATGGCAAATGTAGACTACATTCACATATGGGCACATATATAAGAAATTAAACAGCAGAATACAAATTGGTATAAGCATAATCTTACACAATCAAGTAAAACAGTATGTACATAAACAATCACACAAGAAAACTGTGAATTTATAAAGAAGCATATCCTTCACTTTGCTGTTGAAACGCCAACAGTGGAACTGGCATATAGACTGTGCTTAATAAAAACTTACAGACTTAAATTATAGAAAGGTAATTTTTTAACTGAGACCTGACTGTATCTCATGTGTATTAACGTTGCATCAGGACACTAATCTTTTTTGAGGAGTTACTAAGTGCTAGGTTCTCTTCCAAGTTCTTTCCTTGTGTTTTCTCATTTAATCCCCCATAGCCTTAGGAGATACATATTATTATTATAATCTCTCTCCTAAAAGGAGGAAATTGGAGCACAGAGAAGCTAAGTAACTTGCCCAAGGTTACACAGGCTATGGCAGAGGTGGAATTTCAACCCAGGTAGAATCACTATCTAGCCTGTATGCACCCATTATGCCACAGTGTTTTCTCTTCTTTGAAAAAAAGTATCTAGATCTTGTTATTTCCCATTAATTATTTCTAGATTTTGTTTTCTGCTTTTCTTTTTCACCACTTCTGTTTGGCTTACAACATATAGAATTCTTGCAGGAAAGAACCAGCTACAAAATTTGAGATAAAAATACTCTCCATCCAGTGTCACCTGCAAGAACACAACCTACCTGCCCTAAGTGGTAAAGTTTTTTTGTTTTTTTTTTTTTCCCAAGACGAGAGACTAGAGTAGGGTTTTTTAATCAGGTGAGGAAATCGTAGAACCTGGAAAATAAAATGTTACCTGTGGGCACACAGGATAATTGCAGAGGAGAAAAAATATAACATTTGAGCAAGGAAATACTCAAATGAGGTTAAATCTAAGAAATAAGTTGCCTGGGGACAAGTGGCAAATATAGAAGAACATTTTGAAACTCTTTGGGAAAATGATAGTTTTTAAAAAAAAGTTTATGTTTACATTTGCCTAGTTTCTTATATTTTGCAAAGTGTTCACTAATGATGATGACCTTACTGAATTCTCCTACTGTTGAATGGTAGATAGCCTAGTGGACAGACGAGGAAACAAAGTCAGAGTTTAAGCGGCTCACCCAAAGCAGGCTGCTTGTCTTTAGCCGAGCCGGAGCTCGGTCACAGGCCACCTTCTCAGTAGAGCTAAGCATTGATGCTGTTCAAGACAGGGCTAAAGCCCTGTGCATACCTTCCCTTTAAATTGTCCAGAGCTCATGGAGCCCTATATCGTAAATATAAATCCAATAAGAAAAGTCCAGAAAACAAATCTAACCTAAATGGAATCAGAGATGAAAATTAAACGTATAATGGGATCCTCTTAAATGAAGGAGACACAGTGAAGGCAGGGCTAAGATCTGTGTATAAACTCAACTGTTTGAGAGATGTGGACACACGGCTGTTATGTTTGGAAAGACAAAACTCAAATCCTTCTATCTAAGTCATAATAAGAGGCACATAATTACAGTATTCTGTCATCTTGGTAGCAAAATGCACAAAATAAAATTTTTTTTCTATTTGTACATTCCATGGAAACATCCGCATAGACTACATTTTATACATTCCTAAACAGCTTCGCCTTCTCACCTGGCTCTGTCTTAGGGAAGCCTACACTTTCTTCAGAGGTCAGATCAAAGCCGCTCCAGATTCTTCAAGTGAGACTCACCTTCCCTTTCCTAGGCCCTCACAGCATGCCCTAGAACATCTTATTGCTGACCTTGCCTGCTTCCTCGCACAGCTCCCGCATGACATAGCACGTCTGGGGTTGATCTTTGTCTCTTATGATTCCAACACAAGTGCCCTGCACACTGTAGTTGATTACTGAATTGGTAAGACCTTGCCTGAGGCCCTATCATGCTCTAAGGGTTTATAAACCTCTTCTAGGGTTTGGGGTGTTCAAATTTGACTATGGAAATGACCTCAATAAAGGACTCTCTTCATACTTAAAAATCTTGTTTCCTTATAATCATATTTTACGTTGACCTTTTATGCCAGAACATTTGCATTAATTTAATGCATTAGTAATCAGCACTGGCAAATAGCAACCTCACAGCCAGAAGGTTAAATTATAAACCAAGTAAGAGTATGGAAGTCATCAAACTTAAACAAACTAACTTGAGATTTGCTTTTACCACAAATTTTATAAATATTCCACCAGGTTCTATTCAATATGAAGGTAAGAGATTCAAAGCCAGAACTTCAGCTCTTTGAAGGTCTCTCTTAAAATGAGCTGGTGAATAAAGTACTGGTGAGAGAACTCAAAATTTCAGAGCAAAAAGTACATGACTTTTACCAAGGTCAACTGCTCTTCAGGGATGAAAATAATGTTCTTTTTATTAGCAATTTAGAATAAAAATTAAATAACATTCATTTTATTGAGATTTTTATATGAGAACTGAGAAAACAATTCTTCATAGTGGTCATGAAAATATAAGAGAAAGTGCTGAGCTTCTGAAACACAGTAACCTTCCCACCTCCCCTACCTTCCCCTGGGCCACGTGTGGTAGGGCTGTGGTCCTCAATTAAAAAGCTTATTTATAAGGAAGATAAAGACTAGGGAATAACAGGAATACTACCAGAGCTTGCCATGAAAAGTAAGCTAAGAAGAAGATGAAGTAATTATTTTCAATTATACCACATTTTATGAAATAGCAAAAAACTCCCATTACATTTCATGTAATATGAGAAAAAGCTCTTTGATCCACGAATGGGCTAATTCGACAGCTACACACTTAAATCTTGTTCTTTCCAGGGAGAATAGCATTCAGCGATCAAGAAGGAAAGTACAAGCCATGAAAAGCATGAGATCTTACTTTTTCATCATCTTCAGTAAATGGAGCACCTTCAGGAACCTTATTTATCGCTTGGGCCACACCGATAATCTCACCATCACTGCTTCGGATAGGCATGCACAGTAATGATTTTGTCTTGTATCCAGTCAGCTTGTCGATTTCATCATTGAATCTTCGATCCTAAAAATAAGACAAGAGAGGGCATCATTAACTGCACGTGCATTGTTCTCAGGGAGAAAGAGAGAGAAGTGTATTTCTGTGTATGATACCTTATCACTAGGAACTTCACCCCATGGATTTTTGATAACGAGAACAGATTTGATTTCATGTTGAATTCAACAAAGGAACATAAATGAAAATAAAGCACCACCATAGTTGTTCACCATGGTAAATGAAGAGAGAAACTTTAAACCCCACTACAATAATATATCAAAACTGAGGAAGGGGCAAGTGTTTTTAATAGAACTTCACACTACACTGTTTATAAAAATATATTATTTCACATAGACAACTGGCTATGAGCATCATATCAGAAAAATACACAATAAATATATATAAGCATTATGAAAAAATATGCAGAAAAGCACTACCTTTCTTCTGGTCAAAATGATCCTGTGGGGAAAAAAAGAACTTGTGAGCCCATACTGATCCTATTTAAATACTTTAAAAACTGTTTTTAATGGGGTGGGGAGGGAGGAGGTAAAAGGCTTCTTTACATAATGTCAGCTAAAAAATGTAGAAGGAGTGATAAAAATTATATAATACCTATTTTGCAAGTACCGATACAATAATGGATAAAAGCAAGGATCATCAATAGATACCAACACCACTGGATGAAAAGTTGTTAGACAGGGTATTCACTTAGTCTCAAAGTGCCACCCCACAAGATTCCTCATTAAATTCAAAGAGAAAAAGATGTCTTTATCATTAAGAGATTTGGTGGACATCAGATTAAACAAGTAATCAAGCTTAGCATCACCATTAATGAGACAAAATAGCACCACATGCCTCCTGATGCCATGCAATAAGGACACAGCATCATCAAGAATGCGGAATGTTCTTGTCAAACATCTGAATCTTGTCATTTGGGAAAAGAAAATTAAGAAAAATGTACATTATCGGTCATTCTATCAGAAGCCTGACCTGGACTTTTTGAAAATATCAATTTCATGAGAGATGAAATAAATTAAAAATAAAAATAAAGCCATGGGAGCTGTGCTGGTTTAAAGAAGACTGAAGAGACCTGAAAACTAAATGAAATGTGAGATTCTTCATTGAAAATTGTTATGCAATTTGGGAGGAAGACAATTAGAGAAAGTTGAACAAGTACTTTATATTAGGTAATATCAATGTATCAATACAAAGTTTCTTGGGTATGATAGTGGCATTGTAATTATGTATGACAATGTCCATAATTTTAGGATATACATGCTAGAGTATCTTGAGGTGAAATATAATACCTTCAACTTACTTTCAAATGAAAAGAAAGAAACAGAAAGAAAGAAAGGGGGACTTCCCTGTCAGTCCAGTGGTTAAGGCTCCACACTTCCATTGCAAGGGGTGCAGGTCTGATCCGTGATCAGGGAGCTAAGATCCTGCATGCCAAGTGGGCCAAAAAAAAAAAAAAGAAGAAGAGGAAGGAGGAGGAGGAGCAGGAGGAGGAGGGAAAGGGCGGGATGGGACGGGAAGGGAGGAAAGAGAAGGAAGAAAGGAGAGTGAGAGAGAGAAAAGACTGGCTCCTGAAAGGGTAACAGGGACTAAAAACATTGCAAGGAAGAAGATAAACTGGATCCAGCCTCACTGCTTCAAGCCAGGGGCTGAAGTGAGGCTTCCCCCAATGCTCTCTATGTTTCCTTGTAAAAGGAGCCTTAAAAATAAAAAACAAAGCGCTGCTGTTGACCACCATCTAGAGCTATGCATTTATCTGACTGAGGGCCTAGGAAGGCTGGCTGCAGACAAGGTGATAACCTCAAGACCAAACACTGCTGGCCTTCTACAAGCTCTGTGATATCCCCGCTATCAAAAGGACAAGAGCCCCCTTTGTAATAAGGCCTGATTCTGGTCTGGGATCTATGGAGCCCATTCTAAACCCTTAGTTAGGGAGAGGGGAGCCCTAAAGGAGAGAGGGGAATCAAAACCCAAACAAAACCAAATCTCCTGCTCAAAATGAGGCTGTAACCAAACTTTCAGAAAAACACTAATTTGTACTTTTTTTTCATTCACTGAGGAAACATTATGTATCAGGCTGTGAGCTAGAAGATACAGCAGGAAACAAAAGAGGCATCAACCCTTCCTTCATGGAACTTGCAATCTACTGAGGCAGATGACATGTAAATGTGAAATCCTATACTGTGGTAAGTGATACTGAGAAAAAGAACCAGGTGCCGTGAGAAAGGAAAGGATGTTATGGGGATCAAGGAAAGTCTCTCTGAAGACAGAACAAGTAAGCTGTGACTTGAGTCATGAGTAATAAATTTGCCAAAGAATGGTGGGAAAAACTTTCCAGGAAGCTGGAACAATGCACACGTGGAAGTCCTGAAGCAAGAAAAAGCTTAGTAATTTCCAAAAACTCAAAGGTCAAAGGCAAGAGCACAGGAAGCCAAAGGGAAAATGGAAGAGGAAGGCAGAGGCCAGATGGTGCCAAGTCTTACAGAACCAGACAGGAGTTATATTATTCCTCAATGCAGTGGAAAATCACTGAAGATCTTGAAGCAGAAGGATGCTATGATTCATTATCCAGCACTTAGCATTCCCTGAAATCATCATTTTAGTTTATCTGTTCTCCCGCTGCTGGTATGTAAGATCTAAGACAGCAAAGCTTTGGTCTCCCACCAAGGGTATATAAGATGTAAGACAGCAAAGCTTTTGTGTCTCATTTACTACTTCATACTGTCATACTGGAGGTGTTCCACGACACTTTTCCTGAGTAATAGGTTTTTGTTTTTGTTTTTGTTTTTTAAAGACTATGTTGCAACTATGCAAAATATTAGAAAGCTGAAAAGGCCCTAAGCCCCACATTTCACTCCTTGGCATATATTTAGAGATACTGTTGCACATGTACTGAAGAAAGATGCACAAATATTTACAGCAACATCAATTATGAAAAGAAAAGAACTGGAAATCGTTTGAATGTTGGTCAATAGAAAGATAAACAAATTATGTCCTGTTTTGATATACTATACAATGATTTAAATGAATAAACTAAAGCTACTTTAGTTTATTAACTTGAACAAATATCCAAACCCTGTTAAATGAAACAAATAAGCTGCAATCTGGTACCACCTATGTAATACCAAAAAATATTTTAAAATTATACTAAATATTATGTATGGATTCATATGTGTAGCAAGAGTATAATGCATGCATGGGAATAATAAACTCTAAATTGATAGGTGGTTACCTCCAGTGAGGAAGGGAGAAATAGCATGAGGGAGAGGGACGGGGGGCTTCAACTCGAACAACATCTTTCCTTCTTTAAAAAAAAAACAAACAGTGAAGCAAATATAGTACAGTGTTAAGATTCTATGAACCTCGATGGCCTATTCTTGTGTAAAAGTTTGAAATATTTTATAATAAAAAGTTTAAGACCATTGTTTAAAAGTTAAGAACTTTGTGGAAGATGATACAGGGTTGGAATGGGAGATACCAGTTAGGAAATTTCGGTGGTCCAGGCTAGGCAAGAAGATGGTCTGGGTTAAAAGAAAAGCAGTGGAGGTAAGGGCAAATATATGCATATGTTGAGTCTACAGTACTTCCTAATGACTTGGTTGGGGATGGGGGACTAGAGAAAGAAGACTGAACCTCAGGTTTTAATTTGAGAAACTGTATAGATGGAAGTGCCATTTACTGGAATGGGGAAGGTTGAGATGAAGGTGAAGGCCTACATATAAAGAGGGTCAAGAAGGCTGATAAATTGGTGAGGTGTATCCTGCAACCTAAAATCAGTGGTTCTCCACTCTGGCTGCAGGTGAGAATTACCTGAGAAGGTTTTCAAAATACCAGTGCCTAGGCTTCACCCCATCCCAAATTGAATCAATCAATATGAAGCATTGGTTTTTAACTGGTTTTAAGTGCTCATAGGTGATTCTCATATGAGAACCATTGTCCAAAATGATAAAAACCTTAGTCACTAGCAAGATCAATAAAGTTCACTAAAAGAAAAGACTTAAAATGGGAAGGAACAAAGAGAGTGGCGTGTATTCTGGTGGTTACATATCAGTGTTATGGACCATGTGAGACTGGACTTGAAAATCTGCTCTGGAATAGGCAAGCCTTTCTGCTCTTACCTTTGTGACAGACTGTTATCTCTGGAGAAGGGCCTCATCCACCAGAGTCCAACTCTCAGTAAATCAACCACCAAGACTGTGGGATATTTATTGCCAAAATATCCAAGCCACATGAAAACAATAGACACGGCAGTGCTTCATCATGACAGGGGGGGAGCAAAAATACAGTAAACCCTCCTTGCCATCTCTCCAACTCTCTACTGATAAACTTGTAACTTGAGGAGAAAAAGATAATTACGTTGATATATGTGGTAAGTGTTAATCTTCCAATTTAAAGACTGGGAAGAAAAATTTATTTCATTGTCTTAATGGTTTTTTAAAAATAATGCATCATAAAACATACTTTGTCCATGTCTTCATTACACTTTTTATGGGATTATTCTCACACATTAACTCAAAACTTGGTATAATCATCTAATGAGAGGTCAGAAGAGCTGATACAATTGCATACTTTCCTAATTACATTAATCTCTAGACTAATTTTCCAACTTAAGAAAATGAAGAACGCTGAGCCCAAAACTGAAGTATAAATTAATTGTAGGAGATGAAGCAAACTATGAAAATAATTAGATAAAGTGATATATTACTCTGATGTCATAGAGAGAAGGACAGTTTAAAAATGGAAGATAGCAAAAAATAGATTCTGTTAGGCAAGCGATGACTACAAATGAGTACAGTAGTAAGGGAAACATAGGGCATTGTGGAACACACAGCCTGGGGGAGGGAGGCGGGGAATCTCACAAGGAAAGTGAAATTTTTAAGCTGACAGCCAAAAGATCAGTGTCCCAGGAAGAGGGAATAGTAGTCAAAACTCAGAGACAATAGAAAGGTGGTGAATTTGAGGAAGTGAAAAAAGTTGAAGATGGTTCTCAAGGGAAGAGTCAGAGATGGAAATAAAAGACCAGCTGGAGGCTGATGGAGTGATTAGCACCCAGGTTTTGAATTGTAAATTTACCATAAAGGAAGGGGGAGTCACTAGAGGGTTTTAAGAAGGTAGCTGGGAGTAATGTGACTGATTCTTCATTTTAGAAAGAGTCATTATGGCTTACATGTAAAGAACGAATGGGAAGCAAGAGGTCCAGGTGAGAAAAAAAACACCTCTGGAGTGGGATGGTGGCTGTTTGTGGTGGGCTGATGGGAAAGGACTAAATTGAAAGATATTTAGGAGGAGGTAGAATCAATAGGACTTGCTGATTAATTTGATGTAAAGTTGCTAATGGTAGAGAAGTAAAAAATAACTCCATATATCCAGTGCAGGTACCTGGGTGAGCAGTAGATTCCTGAGTGAGGAACACAGGGACGGGACAGATTCTGAGGGGGAAATAGGAGTTCCCTTGTGGATGTTTTTGAGGTTTAGTTAACTATGAGCCATCCACATGGTGGTATTGCCCCCAAAGTAGTTTGAGACATAGGTAGGTAGGTAGGTAGGTAGGTAAGTAGATAGATGATAGATAGATAGAATGTTTTAATTTCAGGAAAAGGAAGGCAAAAAGACTACTTAGAAAAGAATGAGGGATTCTGCTCAATAACTTTACCTGAGGTCTTCACCATACTCACTAGCAAAGCTTCACAGAAGGCCAGGTACAGAGGAAACAGGAACAATAAGAAGGTAGAAACACTGGGCCTATTTATTGCTGGAGATGGAAACTTGAATAGAAAAGTAACAGAAATGCCTCTAGGTCCATAATGAAATATCACATGGAGAATGGTGTCCAATTTTTATTCATCTCCCTTAGGACAAAAATAACAAGAAATGATCTACAACAGCAGAGATTTCTAATAAATTAAAGTAAGGGCTTCCTTAATAAGGTTGTTAAAATCTGGAATGAGTTTCTTATGATTGTGGCAGACTCTTCTTGCTTCGAGTATTTTTATGTCATAATATTTTTCCTATCACAGATATTTTAAGTATAACTGTTCTTGAGAAGTGCAGGGATCTTCTCAGTGCCTTTTGTGCATACCTACTTTCTGCACGTGACACTCAGCTATGATTTTTAATATTTAAAAAGATAAAGCCCAAAGACCAAAAGCAATTTTGACTTTTTAGCAATGGAACTGACCAGAGAGAACAGTAAGTGCGTATACTTCAGACCTAGGGTCTTACAATTGCAGCCTCTCTGCACATTCCTGAGTTGAACATGATGCCACAGAACACACCCAGAAAGCAGGTCCCACCCACAAGGCCCAGTAAGGCTGTAGAAAGAATCAACTTCTGAGCTTTCAGGTCCTTGAAAAAAGAACTATGTTCACTGCACTCAAGAATCCCAGCCAGCTCCAGGGAGACATATTTTAGAGGCATATATGAGCCTCAAAGCAAAAGGGAATCTATCCCCTCTTCTTTTCATTTTGTCAGAGAAGCCACTCAAGCCTCCCCAAGGCAGGAGCAGAGCTAAGAATCTTATTCAGTTCTCAGACTCATAGCAAGGATGGGTCACGTAAGATTTCTTTTACCCTCTCTATGTTCAAGGTTTCTCTCCCCAATACTTCATAATAAAATTATCCAGTGCTCATGATTAAGCCAAGAACTAGTATTGACCATCATTTAACCTATAAGGGTAATTTTTTTAACCACAATCTCAACCCTACCTTGGGTCCTTCATAGCCAAGATGATCAAACTCTTCAAGTCTGAGAACGTCCACATGATGAGAATTATGTTTTTAGAACATATGGATGAGAAAACACATAAACACAAAAAGTTCCTATGAACTCCATGAAATGTTTAGTGAATTTGTATCTGAGTTATTGTGTGCATAAATTATAGAGGAAAAGTAATACAAGATGTGTGTATATATGGTAGTTCTTCAGTCTACCAACCCTTCCTAACACCAGCATCACTTGGGGAGCTTTAGGTAACCTCTGATGCCTCAGCTCCCCCTTCTGACCAATTAAATCAAATCGGTGGGAGGAGGGATTACGCGGGGGATCTGACTTCTGTTGATCGGGGTTAAGAACCACTAAATTAGAGATCCCTTAATAAATCCAAGGCCTTCAGGGATCTGAGGGGCCTTGTAAACCACTGCTTTAGAGCTTTCGGAACAAGTTTGTTGTTAGCTTTTGTTTGGGTTTGGTTTGTTATGTTTTCCACCCACTTTCCTCGTAGGCTTAATGCACAGGCCCTGCATACCTTACCCAGAACCCTACTATCCTGCCCCCAACAAAGAAAGGTTTGAAGACCAAGTTCGGTCCCACATTTCATCCACATCCTCTTTCAAATGCCTTATGGAGCTGCAATGTAGAAAAGCTAATGGAAATATAAAATATAAAATGAACCAGCCCTTGAAACTCAAACCAATAGATTGCCCAACTGTCTGAAGCTTAAAAGAAAATTGCTTTTTTTGGTACATCAATTAGTAACACTCATTTAATGCCAATTCATAAGAGCATCTCTCTACATTTATGACGGATCATAAACATCACTTATTTTCCAAAAACGGCTTGGAAAGCTAAGCTCTCAAAAATTTTGATTAGTTTTTAATGATTTGAAATGTACTATTCTGCTTTCCTCCCTACAAAGAAATATAACATTGTTCTGAATTGATTAGAAGGCTTGAGAATATACTGCACAAAAACAAAGACATGGCATATGGTAACTAGATAGCTAACACTTTGGGCATCCTAATTTGATACTTGCCAAGAAAAAGTGCAAAATTATCATTGTTGGTTCTCAATATGTATTCACAGAATGTCATTGCTCAACAGCAAACAAAAATCTTCTCTCTGAAGCCTTTCACAAAGAAATGTAGAGCTGTAAATAGTACAAAATATTACCGAAAAGTATGTATGTTTTTAAAGCATCACTCTTTTACGGACCTGAAGTGGTGTGGTAGGTGGTGCAGCAGTTTATAAATATGTACAGGTCAGCTCTATTTGGTACATGCTTAATGGACACACTTTCCTTTAAGTCTTCCAAACTGAATTAGAGGTTAACAGACACCATAAAAGAATTTAATATGAGGTTTAGAAATAGCCACTGTTATTGCCAATGTCCTTTAGTTGTGCTACTAAAGTAAACTTGGTTTGTTGATCTTATTCCTTTGTTCTTCCTTTCTTAGTTGGCACTTTTCTTTGGTCCTGTCTTATTGTTGTCATCATGACTATTATTATTTTCTTTCTTGTGATAAATACAAATATATCTCAAGGCATAAGACACAGGACAATGGAAGAACCTCAGCACAGTCGAAACCAAAGTTGGTGAGGTGATATGAAAGAAAAGGATGAAATCTTAAACTTCTTTAATAGATAACACAGATAATCACTACAGATATATTGTAAGTGTGCAGATAAATTGCATGTGGAGTTAAAATTCAACTCTATACTCTGTAAGATTTATTGTGTATAATTAAAACGTCTGAGCCAAAGACCAGTATATGAAGAGACAGCCATGGGAGCAGTCAGCTAGCCAGAATCACCTTTCTTCCTGTCACAGTGAGCCATCTAAGAACTGTAGTGAATCAGGGAGGTGAGGCTACAGGTGGAACCAAGAAGGCCAAGAAGTCTGTGAATATGGACAAGGGATTTTCAACATGGAGTTCTGGTTCAGGCACCAAACAGTCAGGAACCAGGGAATACAGGGAAAGCCAAGGTTAAAACAGTGATGCATGAAAAGCCAGGTCTGAATCAGCAGTACAGATTAACAGTGACACACTAGAGATTTGGTCTCATCCATTTGTTAAAAGCTAACAAGGATCTTAGAAAAAGAGATCAGATTTGTGGTTAACAGAGGCAGGGGTTGGCAGGAGGTGGAAATGGATGGAGATAATCAAAAGGTACAAACTTCGAGTTATCAGACAAGTAAGTACTGGGAATGTAATATACAACATAATATAATTGACACTGCTATATGTTATATATGAAAGTTGTTGAGAGTAAATCCTAAGAGTTCTCATCACAAGGGAAAAAATTTTTTTCTATATCTTTAGTTTTGTATCTATACAAGATAATGGATGTTTACTAAACTTATTGTGGTAATCATTTTATGATATATTTCAGTCAAATCATTATGCTGTACACCTTAAACTTATACAGTGCTGTATGTCAATTAAATCTGGATAAAACTGAAAGGAAAATTAGATAAAAGCTCTGGGTTTAAAAAAAAAAAACTAACAAAGACCACCTCCAACAGAAAACACATTTTACTCTTCCCACTGTGGCCAACTAAGATAACCTGAAAAGTGGCCCCCAAATGTAACTGATTGGTAAACAGCTGTATCAATCAGATTCTGACTTTCCCACATACAGTAATTTCTAGTATCAAAGTGTATAAGTTATATTTTAATACATATTTTATTTAGGTTTTACTGTTAATACCTGGAAGCTACTGTTTGTGTTTGACAAAAGTTTAATGTTAAAAAGTAATGTTAACGTTTGCTTTTAAAAGTTCTAAAACATTTTTAAATATATTTTCAAATGCTTTTAAAAACATTTTGAGTCATTCTTTCTTGTGAGAACATGAAGATAAAAATACATGGTTGCCTGATATTTAAATATACCTTAAAGCTACAATAAATAAAACAGTATGATACTGGTTTAGAAAAACTGATTACAGTAGAATGCCAAATATATATGTGTATATATACATATGTACATATGTGTGTGAATAAATGTATTTAATCATAAGAGTATCATTTCAAATCAGTCATAAAATAATAAATTATTCAATTAGTTACATATTTGGAAAAAGTAAGATTCTTTTCTCACATTATACTTCAAAATTAATTTCAATCAGAATAAGAAGATAAATATACTCATCTCTTGATGAGTGGAATTACAAAAGTGGAACAGACTACTCAAACCCTGCCAAGATACATTTCTTATTTTAACATGAAAAACTAGGAGAAAAAGTCTGAACACTAATTATAATAGTCAATAATATGAGAATGCATATATACCACATATTATCAAGTAAATCCCAAATTTGCACTCAGAAAAGTCAATGGCCTTATGCTCAAATGTTGGCCTTCTTTTCCACCAAACCTTTAACCAAAGCAGCCAGTAAAAGATTAATTCCATTTTTTTCATCTGTTCATTTCAGCTAAGATTCTTACCAGAAATACAAATCGTCAAAAGTTTTCAGTAGAAGAATGAATAATGACATAATAAACTATAAGCTAAATCATCATTTACTTTACTTGGAAATTATATTAAAACATTTTTATAATTTAAAAAGTTAAACGTCAAAAATAAAATAATAAAAGAATGGAAGGAACATAACTGAAAATTTGATCTCACAAGGGGGGAGTCTTTCAACCCATAATACCAATAGAAGGAAACGTAAACACTGATAGATCTGACTAATAAAAATGTTAAATTTCAATACCTCAAAAATAATACAAAGAATTAAAAGTAAAATAAAATTGGAAAAATATTTTTAAACACATCTGGCTGACAAAGTGTTAAATCCTAAACATACAGAATTCTTACAAATTAATGAGGAAAAATGAGCAATGGGTAGGAATCAGAAATTAACAAAAGAAAAAACTGATGGGAAAAATTGTCTCAAATTTCACATAAATATGTGAGCACTGTTAAATTACAACAACAGTTATAGTTTTTCTATAAAACTGGCAAAGATTTAAAATTTGAGGTGTCAAGATACCTAGCTTTACTGAAAGTTTTTGTGAAAAGTCTACTTTTATACATTGCTGGTGAGAATACAGATTAGTGCAATATATATGGAGGACAATGTGGCAGTAAGTAACAAAAACCTTGAAAATTTTCATGCTTTTCAATACAATAATTTTATTTTTAGGAATTCATAAGAAAAAATTGAAAAATACCTATTCGACAGGAAATTGATTATGTTATGGTATATTCACACATCACTAAAAAAGTATTATAGGTTATTATCATACATGTTATAAATAATTTTATTCTGACATAAAGAAAGTGACACAAGGAAAAGAACTTTAAAAAACAGTACTAATTGGGGCTTCCTAGGTGGCGCAGTGATTAAGAATCTGCCTGCTGATGCGGGGGACACAGGTTCGATCCCTGCTCCAGGAAGATCCCACATGCCGCGGAGCAATTAAGCCCATGCGCCAGAACTATTGAGCCTACACTTTAGAGCCTGTGAGCCACAACTATTGAGCCCATGTGCTGCAACTACTGAAGCCCACGCACCTAGAGCCCGTGCTCCACAACAAGAGAAGCACGGCAATGAGGAGCCCACGCACCACAATGAAGAGTAGCCCCCACTCACAGCAACCAAAGAAAGCCCGCGCACAGCAAAACAAGACCCAACACCGCCAATTAAATAAATAAATAAATTTTTAAAAAAACAGAAACAAACAAAAAAAGAGAGTACTAATTAGCATAGTTACCTCAAAGTGATGGGATTACCATTCAGGACAGCACTATAGCTTCAAAAGTGCCCTCCAAAAAGGTAGAAGTCATTATACTATTGAACTGCCAGTAAAATAGATAGTCAAGATACACCAAATGACAACAGTCAAGATGGCAGTGGGTCAATCTTCATAAGTAATATAAATATGTGAAAAACAGATTGCATAGCACTCTATACTTTTAGTAGGATATAGCAGCAGTCTAAATGGCCTTGTTATTTTTTTAAGCCATTATTATCCTGGCTATAAAAGTCTTTTCCATAAAAATTAAGTCCAAATAATTGCTGCACGGAATGCTGAAGAAATTTCATATTTTCTGAAAATCATAGAGAGCTAAGAACAAAAAGTCTGCCAAGATACTATAATTGGGCAATGTTCTGATATATGAAATGGATGGATCTTCCAACTCTCTCAGACTCTGACCCTCTCCACATTTAATTGGTAAACATCACAGCATCTTAATGTGGCATAGTATATACAGTATAATGGTGGAAAACATCTGACTTTCCAAAAGGATGAATACTGGGAACCAAAAACTAGTAGCCTCATGTTGGTTTCTAAAACAAAATTCTCAACAAACTATTAAACCAGTAGATGTAAGTTTGGAAGAAAATGACAAGAACGAATCTTCTAGCCACAAGAGTGTGTTCAGCCACTGAAAACCCAGGTTAGAAAAAGCTGCATCATCCATTGCAAAGAGGACATGGAAGTAGCATGTCACTACTTCCCACCGATCTTCCAGGTGGATCCCTGGGGCTAGCTGGTTCCATACATATTCCCTTCCCCACTGCCAGCCACCGTGTCCCTGAAGCCTTTCTTTCCTGTTCCTAGGCCAGGCTCTACTTCCCTAGTGCTCGACCTAGCTTGGCTGCCAATAACCAGCTGTGCTGAGTACTCAGACTCCCTCCAGAAGGTATATGGCCATGTGATCCACAAAAAAATGGTGGCATGCATTAGAGAGGAAGAGTGATGAATCAAACCGAAGGTGTTAGCACATGTTTTGTTTCCACCAGAGAATTGTTTCAACAGCAGGAATCATTTCATAAATAGTCCAGAGAGACACAGGAGTGGACTCAGCACCTAGGATGCCTTTTCCTGGATAAAGCACCAAGATACTTTCTAAGAAATGCTTGTAAGTAGGAGCCTTCTAGACAGACACACTGGAGAACTGAGTCAGCCTGATTTTTGGCAGCCTTGTCTAAGTTGTTTCACCTCAGAGGGAGTTGGTTAGCGCCTCCTAGAACTGGTTTCCTGCCTGCTGCCTTGTTCCAGATATTTCCTAGACCAGCTGGTAGACCACCACACTGGCCTTTTTATGAACTAGATCAAGCCCTTAGCAAAGCCAGTCAATTATACCATTCATCATATTTTGCAGGTCTGAATTCTGCTGGGTTAGAAAATTTGGACATACCATCTAGCTCTCACTCTCACAGAAGCAACAGGGTCAGGAACCATTCTATAAATCTCAATTTACTTCTGAGATACTTCAATAAAATGAGCGATCAATTTAACCAACTATAATTCTTCCCTAGTTTATGATCTGCATAGGATGGAACAAAAGCAGAAACCACAACAAATCCTGGGCTGCTCAAATCTACAAGCCCTCCACATGCTCATTTAGGCAGAGTAATAAAGAGTAACCTCCAATATCTATAGAAACTCCAACTCTAAAACTACTTGTGAGTCCCTCTGTCTTTTAAGTAAGTCCCTCTGTCTTACATAAAAGAAAGATTATCAGTGTGCACCATTGGGTATTATCTCCCCCACCGTAACTCACCCACCAATATGCTCACATCTGATACATCTGCTACACTCTACACCCACAACAGGACACTTCATATAGCTGGTCAAGTTGACTTTGAACATTTATGAAAATTGACTAAAGCTAGGTCATAAAGCTAGCCAATTTGAAATGCTATGTGAAATAACTGGTATCATGCAGGACAAATCATTTCATCCCAATGCACTTTAGTTATTAAAAAATATGTAACTAGAGGAAAAAATATTTGAAAATTTAAAATACATTTCTAAACAACCCATCAATCAAAAAAATAAAATGGAAATTATAAACTACTTAGAAAATATTTAGAAAAAAATAAATATTTAGAAAAATATCAGTTTGATTATATAAATATTATGTAACAAAACGGTAGGACACAGTTAAAGAGCTCCTTAAAGGTTTAGTCTTAAATGCTTACATTAAAAAAGAAAAGTTCAACTTAATGAAGTGATCATCCAACCATAAGAAATTAGAAAAAAAGAACAGTGAAATAAACTCAAGAAGATGAGAGAAAATAATAAAAATAATAGCAGAAGTTAATGAAAAAGAAAATAAACATATAATGAAGAGGATCAACAGAGGTCGGAAAAGTAATAAAATACACAAATCTCTGGAGAAAATAATCAAAAGGAAAAGAGAAAGAGGCATTAAAAATTTTTTAATCAGGAATAAAAAGGGGGCAAAGCTATAGTTGCTATAGAGATTAAACAGATAAGATGTTATGAACAAGTTTGTGTCTATAAACTTGAAAACTTAGATGAAATAAACAGATATAAACATCTTGACAAAAACCAACTCTTTTTAAAAAATAGAGAACATTAAGAGTCCCATTAGCTTTAAAGAAATTGAATCAGGAGTTCAAAATAGTCCCATTACACACACACACACACACACACACACACACACACGATCCAGATTTCTAGGAAATTCTACCAAACATTTGAGCATTGGGAAATTCTAATCTTATGCAAACTATTCCACACAATGGCAAAAAAATCATTTGTGACATAACTTTGCTTTCAAAACCAGATGAGGCTATTATATAAAAAAGAAAAATATAGACCAACCTCACTAATGAATAAATACAGATTCAAAACCTCTAAAAATAAACATTTTTATAAAACAAATCAGACTGGATAAAAAGATAATTTGTTATGACCAAGTTGGTGTTTCCTAGGAATCCTAGATTGGTTTATCATGAGAAGATCAATTAAAGTAATTCACCACATTAACATGCTAAGGTGAAAAAATATTGTATCTTAATAGAGGTAGGAAAAACTGGATACAATTTTACATCCATCTGTGATGTAAAAAAATAAGAGCAAAAACCTCCTTAGCAAACTGGGAATAGAAGGCACTTTCTTAGCCCAATAAAGGGCATTTCAAGAAACCCACAGAAATCTTATATCTAACAATGAAACTCTGACAGCATCTTCTGTAAGATCAGTTTCAATATAAGGATGCCTGTTTTCATCAATCTTATTCTACATTGTTCTGGAGGACTTTGCATAGTAAATCAAGAAAAAGAAATAAAAGCTAAAGGACTAGAAAAAAAGAAACAAAAACCTTCATTATTTTACAGATGATATGATCACTTACATAGAAAATCTCAAATACAAAGCTTAGCACACAGGAGTTATTTAATAAATGTTTGTTGAGAAAAATAAGCAATAAAATAGTTGTGAGGATTAAGTGAAATAACCTATGTTGACTATTTGGCTCATAGTAGGAATTTAGTTAGTACTAATTTCCTTTTCCTTAAAATTTACTTTTAGGTAGCTGTGTCATATGGGAAAAGGATTTTTTAAAAGTAAAAATTTCACCCCTATGTTCACAGCAGCATTATTCACAATTGCCAAGATATGGAAGCAACCTAAGTATCCATCAACAGATGAATGGATAAAGATGTGTACACACATGCATGCACACATACAATGGAATACTACTCAGCCATAAAAAAGAAGAAAATTTTGCCATTTGCAACAATGTGGGTGAATTTGCATGGCATTATGCTAAGTGAAATACGTCAGGCCAAGAAAGACAAATAATGATATCACTTACACGCAGAATCTGAAAAATACAACAAACTAGTAGTGAATATAACAAAAAAGAAGCAGATACACAGATATGAAGAATAAACTAGCAGTTACCAGTGGGGAGAGGGAAGGGGTAGGAGATTAAGAGGTACAAACTACAAGGATGAGTCAAAAATTATCTGTACTCCAGCTATATTAAACCTAAGTATCCATCAACAGATTAATGGATAAAGGTGTGTGTGTGTGCGCGCGCGTGCATGCACGCATGCAATGGAATACTACTCAGTCATAAAAAAGAAGAAAATTTTGCCATGTGCAACAATGTGGGTGAATTTGGAGGGTATTATACTTCTGTTGGCCACGCTGTCTTATCAGTGCTTTCTGTTCAAGGCTACTGTCTCCCTAGTCACTGCTGTGCAGGTGTGAACATGTTATGTCAGTTCATTTGTAACTGCGGTGCGTGATTTGCATGAAAGAAAAGCAGCATGCAGTGATTCGTTTTTTGTAGTCTGAGGGTGTGCACATCTGCACAGTTCTGCCCACACTGCTGACACTCTGCAAAAACTTCATTTTGAGGTGTTAAAGCATCCTCCTTATAATCCTGATCTTGCTCCATCGGACTTTCACCTGTTTGGTCCCCTGATAGCAGCCCTAAGAGGATGAAGATTCACTTCTGATGAAGAAGTGAAGACAGCAGTGCATTCATGACTTGCACCTCAGCCTAAAACCTTTTTTAATGAGAGAATATGAAAGCTTGTTGACAGATGGATAAAGTGTATTGAAAAGCAAGGAGATTATATTGAAAAATGATGTACTTGTCTTTTCTAAAAGTAAATTAAAATAAATTCTACAGCCAGAGTGCAGATAATTTTTGACTCACCTTCATATTATGTTTAAAATAAATTAGAAGGATATATTATACAGCACAGGGAATATAGCCAAAATTCTACAGTAACTATAAATGGAGTATAACCTTTAAAAATTATGAATTACTACGTTGTCCACCCACAACTTATAATATTGTACATCAACTATATTTCAATAAAAAATGTTTCAATCATCAATAAAGTATTAGCAAATAAAAAATAAAAAGTAAAGATTTAAATTAATAAGTAGGATGCTAATTACTTCAATTTTAAAAATGGTTAAAAATGGTTAAAAAAAGGAAGGATGTTACATTTAATATCAATACACAGGGCTTCCCTCGTAGCACAGTGGTTAAGAATCTGCTTGCCAATGCACGGGACACAGGTTTGAGCCCTGGTTTGGGAAGATCCCACAAGCTGAGGAGCAACTAAGCCCAAAAGCCACAACTACTGAGCCTGCACTCTAGAGCCCATGAGCCACAACTAATGAGCCCATGCTCCACAACTACTGAAGCCTGCATGCCTAGAGCCTGTGCTCTGCAACAAGAGAAGCCACCGCAATGAGGAGCCTGCGCACATAATAAAGAGTAACCTCCACTCTCCACAGCTACAGAAAGCCCGCGCACAGCAATGAAGACCCAAAGCAGCCAATAAATAAAAATAAATAAATATATTTTAAAAAATCAATACACAAAAGCAAATTGCATTTCTAGATAGCCACAATTGGCTAAAATTGTAAAGTTTTTTAAAAATACAATTTAAAATAGCAATAAAAATTAAAAATACCTAGTATAAAATAAGGAATGTCTAAGTTTTCTAAAGAAAAAAACTAAAATCTTTATTGAAAGATATTAAAGAACAAATAATTATTAATATCTATCATATTGTTGGGTGGAAAGACTGAACGTCATAAAGCATATCATAATTCTTCACAAATTGATCTACAACACCAGTGCAATTCAAAGAGAAATTCTACCAGACTGTGTATTATGTGCAGGTGAAACTCAACAAGCTGATTCTAAAATTTACATGAAAGAATAAAAGGCCAACAAATGCCAAGACACTTCTGAAGAGCAAAATGTGGGACGGAGTTAGGAGATCCTCCCTCCTAGATACCAAGATTTACTGTAAGCTATGGAAATTAAATCAATGTGATATTGGTGCAAGCAGAGACTAATAGACCAGAGTAAGAATAGAAAGTCTAGTAACAAAACCATGCTAATATGGAAAATGGAAAACTACTTATAGGGAAATAACATGCGTCAGTCGTTTACCCAAATAGAAAAAAAAAAGTCATATCGGTATTCTAACACAAAAAATGAACTGCATTAGATTAAATATTTCATATGAAATACCAAATTATAAAATTTTCTAAAGATGATATAGAATGCTTTTCTTTATAACCTTTTATTTCTTAAAAAAAGGAGCAAATAATGCAAAATGTAATAAGGAGATCGATAAATTGCATTAAAATTAAGAACTTGAGCTCATGATTAAAAATGAAATGCAAGCAATAGAAAACAAGATATTTGAAATATATATAACCAGTAAAGGGGGGGGTGGTGTTTGAAATATATATGCACATATATGAAGAACTCCTACAAATCAATAATAAAAAGGCATACTCAGTAGGAAAAAAGTGCAACTGACATGGACAAGTATTTCACAGAAAAGGAAATACAAAAACACAAATATATGAAATGACTGAAGGGGTATTCATAGGGTTCACCGTGGAGTATGTGCATGGCTTGCTGCCCTCTGTAATTGACCTCTTCTTTTCCTGGCTGGGAGGCAAATGAGAGCCCTGAACCAGGTGGCTATGAGGGGGAGTGGACTCAGTAGCGAATGAGTTTGTGCCCTGGTGGCAGTGGTGGTACTGATCCAATACATATTCACCTTGAAGAGGAAGACACAGTGGAAAGTCAAGATGAGTACTGGATAGCTAAGAAATGACTAATCAAGTGTCCACTGTCTTTGTAAAAATGATGCCAAAATTGCAGAAACATTCGACTCACATCAAGAAGAAATTATCTGTGATCTTGTCAAAGGAGGAGGTGTCATACTTCAGATACTAACAGACTTTGATATTACGCTAAATAAATACAAAGGAAAAAGATGCCCAACATGTCGTAATATCACTGACAACTGTAAACTGATTACAGATAAATGTCAAAAAAAAAAAGGAAGAAAGAAATTCAACTAAAGGAAAGATATTCTCTTGAAGTTGATCTAGTTCTTACCAGAGATGAGAAGTGCTTTTATATGGTAGAGTAGTACACTAAGTCACATAATTTGCTTGTTGAACAAGCTTCATCAAAAGCTAAATTTAAAGAAATCATGGAATAATCTGAAGACATGTTCAAGGAAGGATATAAGAATTTTTTTGATAAACTCCAACAGCACAATATCCCTGTGTTCATATTTTTGCACTGCATACTCATCTGTCAAGCTGGTGTTATCATCCAAATGTCAAAGTGATGTCCCACTAATGGGTTTTTATGAAAATGTGGCTTTTTTAAAGCACATAAAGTGGGATAAATATGCATATTTAACAAAAACAGAACATCTCAATCCACAATAAGCCAACAGCAACATAATTTTGTTTGGAGATTTTCAAAGAGACAATAATAGCAGACGGAGAAGCCAGTGTTAAACACATTCAGAAAACTGAGTGCCTAAGTGATAGAACGGGTGAACTTTTAGAAAAATACATGGGCTCTTATGATGCTGTTTTGGTACAATTTAGTGCTCATTGGAGGTAGGCAATACTATCCTACAGAAGATTCTATAAAAAAGTATCTTTTAGGAACACCTCTCTCCCATAGGAGAAATTGATACAAGAACTGCTCATCCGTTCATCTTGCTGAAAGACTGCTATTCGTAATATATTCTTGCTCTTGAAGTTTTTCCTTTGTTACTTCCATGTTTTCAAATACTTGAATCCATCAGCTGGAAACTCTTTTTTCTCTACCTCTCCCAACACACTTCGTTTTTTAAACAGGTTTAAAAAAAAAAAGCCTTAAAGCCAAAATTAGAAAATAACTCCCTACTTTTCCAAAATCAGTTTTGTAGTTTAATATTATCATGTACTTTGTGAGGAATCTTTTTATACTGAGAAAGTTTATGTAATTTTAAAAAGAAGTTTCATGAAGTGGAAATAATGTGCATGGTTTTGTGTTGCTGCTTTTATAATAAGATAAAATCATACTGATAGTATCACCATCTCCTGAAAAATAGGTGGGGGATGATTGATTGACATCTTTAATGACCAGGAAAATGCAAATTAAAACCACAGTGAGACACAATTCTCAATACACCAGCTTGGCAAAAACTAAAAAGTCTGACAATATGAAACATTAGGAAGAATGTGGAGCTACAGAAACTAACATAGATAGAGGGAGTGTAATTGGTCAGACCTACTTTGGAAAACAGTTTGTCATTAATAGTGATTTTGATATGTGCATAAATTATGACCCCCAAAATTCTACTTCTGTATATATGCTCCAAAGAAACCCTCACCAAGTATATTAGTTGCCTATTGCTGCTGTAACAAATTAACACATATTTAGTGGCTTAAAACAAATTTAGGGACTTCCCTAGTGGTCCAGTGGTAAAGAATCTGTCCTGCAATGCAAGGGACGTGGGTTCGATCCCTGGTCAGGGAACTAAGATCCCAAATGCTGCAGGGCAACTAAGCCCATTCGCCTCAACTAGAGAGCCTGAGTGTTGCAAACTACAGAGCCCATGCACTCTGGAGGCTGCTCGCCACAACTAGAGAAGAGAAAACCTGCATGCCACAACTAGAGAGAAGCCCATGAGTGGCAGCGAAGAGCCCACGTGCTTCAACTAAGACCCAACACAGCCAAAAATAAATAAATAAAATAAAATACATATTTTTTATAAAACACAAACAAATTTATTCTCTTATAGTTCAGGAGGTCAGAAGCCCTAAAATCAAGGTTGGTAGGGCTTCATTACTTCTGGAGGCTCTAGGGGAGAATTCAATCCCTTACCTTTTCTAGCTTCTGTAGGCTGCGTGAATTCCTTGGTTCATGGCCCAATTCTGCATCTTCAAGTGAATTTCAAAGCAGTGCAGCATCTTCCAAACTCTGGCCCTCCTGCCTCCCTATTGTAAAGACCCTTGTTACTATATTGGGCCCACCCAGATAATCCAGAATAATCTCCTAATATCAAGATCCTTAGCTGAACCACCTCTTCAAAGTCCCTCTTACAAGGTAAGATATTCCCAGATTCTTAAGTTATTGATGTGGACATCTTTGAGAAGCCATTACTCAACATACCTCAAAAGCAAACCAGGAGACACATACAAAATGCAGCATTATTTGTAACAGCAAAAACAGCAACAGCAACAAAAAACCCTAGTAATAACTCAAAAGCCTATCAATGATAGAATGGATAAATAGTGGTATATTTATTCAAAGGGATATTATACAGCAGTGGATATTATTACTATGCATTTCAACATGAATTAATCTAAAAAACACAACGTTGGGCAGAAAAACAAGAAACAAGAATGTACACAGAATGATTCCATTTATACAAAGACAGAGAAAATAAAATTGCATATCATACAGGAAAACATACATAGGTAGCAAGGACATAATAACAAACAAACAAAAAAACAAACAAAACAAGGGAATAATTACAGAATGGTGATAACAGGGATAGGGTTCAGGAGGGAGGACAATAAAGCTGTGAAGGGGCAGCAGACGATTTCAGGGGTAATAGCAACATTTTATGTTTTAACCTGATGTAATCAGAAGGATGTCCAGTTTATAATTATTCTTTACTCTGTACATATATATTTTCTCCCCTTTGGATATGTGATTCATCTCACAATTTTCAATAAAGGCAATGGACAATACAATGAAAACTGAAGATCCAAAGCTCTTGTCATTGCCAAAATGTTCAGCACACATTTTGTTTTTACTTTAATTTGCAGGGGTCCAAAGGGTATGCTTTAGCAACATACATGAGCAGTTAACAGTCCAGCTATCACTGTGTTAACAGCAACACTGCAGCTAAACCACTAAACTAAATACTTCATGGAGATATTGGTACTAAAATGGAATGTTTATTCAGAGAACTATACATCTCAATTTGTTCACTTTTCTCGTTATTTTAGTGTGTTGACTTTGCCATATATTACAGATAATCTACTAAACAGAACTGCCTTCCTTCTCTACAGTTCTTTCCACAATGTTCTGTCCCAATTAACTTTTATGATTTTGATACTACTGATATGTAATTTTATGTTAATAATCTAGTCAAGAAATACAGATTGATAATAATAAGTAATCAGAATTTTTTTCAACCTATGTCATTTCTCCAAAGAAGTATTAACCTCTAATTAGATAAAACCTACAATGAGCTATTTTCACACACAAAAAATTTTTTTTCAAAAGTAGCAGGCCCTAATATTTAAATCCATGTGGCAATAGTTCTCCAGTTTTTCCATAATACTTTGTATGACAGATGTCACTGTCAAGGTACCAAAGCACTTAATTCTCTTTTTTGAACTACTATCTATCCAGTTTCACATCTGCCCTATAACCTCTTCTCCAAGAAAAGACAATATGTCAAGTATTAGCCCCCTAGATGTTACAATTAGCTGAACCTGTCTGTGAATTCAAGGACTCCCTTGAACATAAGTTTCTAAGAAGACCCATATTTATCATCTGACAAAAACTTTAGATGACCACACAAAAATAATTTTCCCCCATAAGAAGCCTTTGCTTTCTTTTGAAAAAATTTTAAAGAAATTGTATAAATATTACTGTTCTTATTTTATGTTTCTATAGGGATCCCAGTGATGAGCATGCTTTCTTGTGTGAGCTGGCTTCACATATCATATAAATATGCAATAATTCTAAAGATACATATAATTAAATAAAATCCATACTATTTATATGGATTTTATATATTTTACTTATATTATATTATAAAAGATCTAACAGAAATTTCTACAAATACAGTTTTCAAGGGTAGGTGGCTAATCAAAATTAACAAACTTGAATGCATATTGGAAGATATTAAAGTATAGGCAATCAGTTTTAGGTGATATAATATACCTTCTACTCTCCAAAATGGGCCTCAGTATATGATACTGTTAAGTAATATTCAGAATGGTAAAAATGACTTTAAAATCCTGAAATTATACAAGACATTCTGCTATGAAGTCTCTAAAATTATTATTATGTCACATAGATGTTTAAAAAAAAAAACAACAGTTAAAGCAAGAAGACCAGAACCAAGCAAGACATAGCTTCTTCCTGTAAAACAGCTCTGTATCAACCTCAAACTAAATCACTGGAGGAGGCAACTAGGGGTAAAAATATCCAAACAATTCACCAACATTGGACCCTAGCATTTCTAGGCAGTCATAACACCTATCTCTATTTTGATGTTCAGGGTACCAAGAAAATATACCCAAAACACCAATGACAGATGCCTTTAATGGCTTTGCTCTTGCCAACTGGGAAGAACACCAACAGAGTTGCATGGTAGGGATTTTACATCTACAGAAACTGAGGCAATAAGCAGTTAAGCAATGCACCCAAGGCCACAGGCAGTAAGTGACTGAGCCTGGATGCTAATAGAAGACTGCTTGATTTTCCAAATCCACACTGTGTACTGGGATTTTATATGGCACGTGGTCTGAATCTTAATTAGAAAAACTTCAACCAACTTTGGTCCAGATCCACAGCAGCTAGCAAAGACAGTTGGAATAAAAAATTTCTCTGTTGTTTTTTGTCTTATGCTCCTAAATTTAGTCTCGCTGCAGGTCTTAAGGCCCTTAATAATTTATCCAGATTGATTCCACTGTAGGACACAGAGTGACGTACTGAGGAAGAGAAACCTGCCTAATCTCCCTGACCTGTCATCTCCGACAATCCACCCATGGGCCTCCTTAGCAGTTGACACCGTCTTTTCAGACTGGCCTCTTGCATGAAATAGAATCATGACAGCTTGTAAATTTCCTAGCCAGAAATGCCTTAAATTCAAGGGAGATAAAAGCAGATGAGAAGTAATTCTTATAAACCATATTTTTGCACATAACTGATTTAGAGGTGTACTTGCTGCAGTAATAATCTGAGATAATACAATCTCCTTAAAGCCATCATGAGGAGGCATTACCACAACTAAAATAATCTTCCATGGTTGATCATGCAAAACTCAATATTATCTTGGCCAAGGTTTTTTCATGAATTCCCAAGAAAAGCTAAATGTTTTTGATGGGTCATGACAGGAAGCCTAAGCTCTATTCCTGGCTCCTCCAACAGTCGATCGAGGGCTCAGGACAACGAATCTGGATCAGTATGCAGTACACCAGAAGCTTTGGTTAGGGTTAGGATGGGTGTCACATGCTTTCATGAGGTCAAAATGTGGAAGAGGGTGAAAAACAGAGGTAGTGTTTGAAAAAAAGGCCAAATCGGAAAGGTGAGAGGAGCGTGGAAAAAGCAAGTCAGGAATTCCCTGGCAGGCCAGTGGCTGGGACTCTGCGCTTTCACTGCCGAGGGCACTGGTTCCATCCCTGGTCAGGGAACTAGGATCCCACAAGCCCTGCGGCATCGCCAATAAATAAATAAAGAACAAACATTGGAAAAAAAAAAAAAGCAGTCCAACAGAGGGGCAAGCAAAAGAGGAACAATCTAGGTACACTATTTCAAAGAAGAAGACTGGGACGTTCACAGCATTTGGTGGGAGGCATAGAATGGTGGAAAGCAACTCCTGAAACAATTTCCTGTGATGAGAAACTGGGATACTGGCCCCCTTGGGTGTGGGTGGTGAGGAACCCATCCAAGATGCTGGAGAAAAAGATTTTATAGTTTTTTTTTCTTTTACAGTATAAGGACGAATTATAAGCCTTTAGACATAGATTCTAACATATTGTCATAGAGACAATTTCTGGCTGTGGTTTGTGCAATGTGGCCTTATACTATTATAATCATACCTGGATGATATTAGGTACTCAGTGTGCATTCGTGAAGTGGAATGTAAAGAATGGCATGCTTTTTGATAGGAACCAATGCTATTTTCCATACAGATAGTATCTGTCATAGGCAGAAGATTCACACTGCTGCCTTATAAATAGCATGAATTCCTTAGGAAATCTCTCCACAGTTCCCTCCCTTCATACTAACTAAATTCAAGATAATAGCCAAATCCTGCAGTGCTAAGTGTGTATGTGTGTGTATATATATATACGTATATATATATATATTTATCCATCCAGAAAAGATGAGTTAGGATTCTACAGACACTAAACTTGAAGAGAGAGCAGTGACACAATCTGGCTTTGCAGCAGCAGGTAGTTCGTGACTTTGACTTTCAACCTTGGTCTTCCAAGCCATCAGACAAGCATACAGTAGACAGTGTCATACCAATTACTCCAGCATTGCCCGTACTAGGTTAGCCTTTAACAGAAATACTAAATGAGCCTTGAGATCTGTTTAAATTGTAAAGGAATTGAGGTAATTATGGAACTAAGCGATTCTTCAGATAATAAAAATGATGGCTATCATTTACAAGAGCCTGCCATGGACCCAGTATATGGGTCAGGTGTTTTACCTTCATATAATATCCATAACAGCCATGCAAAGTGTGTATGATTGGCCTCACTATACATACAAGGAACCTGAGGCGAAAAGGTAATTAACTTACATTATGTAAGTAATTTACCAATAACTGAGCTAGAGTGCTAATAACTCAGAGATGCTTGCGTCTAAAGCTTGGGCATTTTTTACCATACTATGTTACTTTGAAGAGTTAGCCATTTGTGCTTGGGGCCACTGCCCATGTTGTTAAATGAAGCTCCAAAACCATAAAGAGATCTGTCCATGGTAATAAACAATAGTTTATGTTCAACTTAATGTACTAGAACAGAGTCAGAAGTTAATACTGTTTGTCATTCTTTTTGTGGGCCAGCTCAACACCACGGTCACATTTTTTTCTAGTCTATAACTAAATATATTAGCAAAGGTTGACTCCTGCAGAAGGAAAACACAGAAGAAATCAAGTATGCCTCCCCAAAGCTTGAAGCTCTGCTTCATGAAGAGTAGGCACACCATGAATTGCAAATATCTTTCCCCAGGTGCAGACCATTTCACAGAAATGATGAAATGACCAAAGAAAGTGAAGCTACAATCCTGATTTTACTTTATTTTCCAAAAACAGAAGGATGATATGCAAGTACAATGTATGATTTCCTAATATATTTCCCTGAGTTAAACCTCTCATGATCGTGGTCACATAGGAAGTTCTTGGGAAGTGTGAAAAACACCGAATGTGATGCCAGAAGTCCTGAATTCCCTGTCCCAGCTCTGCCACCATTTAGCTCCAAAATTCTGGGCCATTTAATTTTTCTAAGCCTCAGTTTCTCCACTTCTTAAATGGGGATAATGATTCCTACCTTTCACAGCAATAAGGATGAATCGAGATAGTGTAGCCTGAAGCATTTTATAAATGATAAAGTTCCACACAAATATACCACCACATTCAGAGTATAGAACAGGAACCAGATTAGAAGCATTAGGAACTCTCCAATTCCCAAATTCTGGCCCCACCAGGCTTGACTCACTTCCTGTCTTGAGTTCCGTGAGATTTCCCTAGCTGTTATTTCTGGGATGTTATCCTTCACCCCACTTATTATTTCTGATTGCTTCAGTGGGTGTCTGTCCCCAGCAATCAAACCAACCCATGACTAAAGCAACAAATGCCCCCAAAGGACTTCCTCTCTAGCCAAACAGGAAAGAGCTGTTGGACCAATAAATCACTGTTATGGCTATAACTCCAATGCCCTATTTACAGTTCACCTATGGTTTCCAAAAAGTTTCACAGCAATTTATTCTAGGATAATTTGCTTGCTCATATACTCCAGAGCTCCAGATCTTTTCTCGGAAACAATTGTACATCTCTTACTCTACAATGGATATATACAGTTATAAGATCTTCAGAGAATAATGCTATCTCTGCCTTAAAAATTATCAATCTCTCTCAAATATCACGGGAAATCTGTTAACGATTTCCTCCAGTTAAATCCTAATGATGTAAACAGCTTTTCTTGATAGGATTTGCTACTGAGCAGTTGTGATATTTTTCAAACTTTTCATCTTTAAAGGAACTATCCATGTTGTACACTCACAACCCAGCTTCCAGAAATATCAACTGTGCAGTCCATGTCAAAGTTGTCTCACAACTTTGGTAAAGGGCATTGTGAAAAGATGTTGTTGAATAGCTCGTTGCTCATTGTTTACACACCGCAACAGAGGCTGCTGGTCGTGGTTCTTAAGAACGCAAATCATGGCCCCAAACAATCTGGGTTCAAACCCTGGCTCTCCAACTTACTAGCAGTGTGATCTTAGAGATGTTACTTAACCTCTCCTACCTCAGTTACTTCAACTGTACAATGGATTGATAATAGACCTACCTTACAAAATTGTTGTGTGACCTATGTAAACTGCTTAAGACAATAGCTGGCACACAGTATGCATCCTATAAATGTCAGCTCTTACTACTTTTATTCCTTTGCCTTCACAGGCGTTAATGGGTTATATTACATGCAGTGAAGTTTCCCGAGGCATCTCATCCCAAACTTTCCAAACATGATACAATTCCTGGGATCTTCGTACGAAATAATCGACAACATCTCATATCAATGGATGTGAATTGCTAACACATCTTCTGAAAGGCATTCTAACAGATTTTTGAACTTCCTACTCTGTCAGGAGCCTTCTTCTTTCATGGACAGGAAACCCTGAATATGTGAGCAAGACATGAGTATAATCCTTAATATTTCCCATAGTAGTAAAAGCGTGGGGTCTCGACAAAGTTAGAAAACCTGGGCTTGCATCCGGACTCTGCCATTTACTAGCTGTGTAAACCTTGGCAACTTACTAAACCTCCCCAAATCCAGTTTCTTCACATGTAGAATGTGGAAAGTAATGCTATCTACCTCACAGAACTTTGTGAGGATTAAAGGAGATAACTAAATTTTAACACAGTGCCTAACATATAGCATACTAATTTTTCTTTGGTTTGGTTAGTCCAATTGAGAATGAATTCTTTGTGTGTGTGTTAATTGAAAAATTCTATTAGCAGTTGATACTTTAAGGATTATAAAATGTAAGGATGAAGTTTTACTAGCAGAAGTCTTTTCTTGTGCCATTATAATGTCAGATTTAATTCACATGAAGAGGCATTTTTGGAAGGTTTTATTATAAATCTTACAATATAGAACAATCCTGGAGCATTTGTATAAGGAATATATACAAGGGTGAGTCAAAAATTATCCACACTCTGACTGTAGAATTTATTTTAATTAACTTTTAGAGAAGACAAATACATCATTTTTTCAATATAATCTCCTTGCTTTTCAATACACTTTGTCCATCTGTCAACAAACTTTCGTATTCCCTCATTAAAAAATGTTTTAGGCTGAGCTGCAAGCCACGAATGCACCGCTGTCCTCATTTCTTCATCAGAAGTGAATCTTCATCCTCGTAGGGCTGCTTTCAGGGGACCACACAGGTGAAAGTCCGATGGAGCAAGATCAGGACTATAAGGAGGATGCTTTAACACTTCAAAAACAGTTTTTGCAGAGTGTCGACAGTATGAGCAGAAGTGTGCGGACATGCATTGTCATGCAAAATCACAACGCCCATGGATAGCAGTCCTCTGTGTTTAATCTGAAGTTTAGGCTTCAGCTCTTCAATAAGCATCTCACTGTAATGAGCACTGTTGATTGCTGAACATTTTTCCTGACAATGTTCTGATACTGGACCTTGAGAATCCCAGAAATCTGTAAGCATCAATTTTCCAGCCGATGGTTGACTTTTGAACTTTTTCTTGGTCAGCAATTGAGGATGTTTCCATTCCATATTCTGCTGTTTACTCTTAGGCTCGTAGTGATGAATCCATGTCTCATCACCATTAATGATTCTCTTTAAGATCACCTTCCTTAAGAGAATTGGTCCAAATTTTGTTTGCAAATATCCAAACACTTCTGTTTATGCCCTTCTGTGAGTTGTTTTGGTACCATTTCGCACAAACTTTTCGAAACCTAAGTGTGCCGTGGTTTACCTCATTTTGAGGTGTTAAAGCATCCTCCTTATAGTCCTGATCTTGCTCCATCGGACTTTCACTTGTCTGGTCCCCTGAAAGCAGCCCTATGAGGATGAAGATTCACTTCTGATGAAGAAGTGAGGACAGCGGTGTATTCATGGCTTGCAGCTCAGCCTAAAACATTTTTTAATGAGGGAATACGAAAGTTTCTTGACAGATGGACAAAGTGTATTGAAACTCAAGAGAATATGTCAAAAAATGATGTGTTTGTCTTCTCTAAAAGTTAATTAAAATAAATTCTACAGTCAGAGTGTGGATAATTTTTGACTCACCCTCACAGAAATATGTTGAGAAGGTGGTTGACCTCTGTAATAGAATCATCAATGCTTCCTTTCTACTTAAGTTTCTTGTGTGTTTTCATAATATAAGAATTGGGGTGGGGGGGAGTCAAGGAAGGGAGGAAATACGGGGATATGTGTATAAAAACAGATGATTGAACTTGGTGTACCCCCAAAAAAATAAAAAAATAAAAAAATAAAAGAATTGGGGTCAGAACTTCAGAATGATAAAGTCATAGAGTTAGAAGGTTAGAGAATATCTAATTGAGGAAGGCTGTTAACTGCCCCCATTCAAGTCAGGCAGACATGACTTAAACATGGTTTGTCTTTGGCAAAGGTGAGCTAGTCTGTTCACTTGGTAGCTTTCCTTTACTCTTCTCAGTCCTTGAACCCATCCTTGTCCCACTATTGTTCTTATCAAGTGGTCAATTTATTTCTGTTCGTGTTAACTACTAATTAACTTGTTCACAGCGGATGGGCTCTCAGAGATGTTTGGAGAGATGTTACAGTTGGGAAAATAAATACTGAGGGAAATTAAGCTATAATAGTAGAATTATAGGTTGTGAAGTTGTTAGTTTGGGGGAAAGATCATTGCCTGATATTTTTTGCCCACTATTCCTTCATCTAGGGCCTATCTTGTTTCTCTGGACTCATTAGTGTTCTTAGATTAGAATAATTATGCAGACAAACTTTCTTTGATTTTTGACTTGGAGACAAAGAGACAGATCCTGTTACACAATGGTTGGCTATATCCTCTATTGCAGTTAATGGGAAGACCCGGAAAGCAATCCTGAGCTCAAATCATTTCTTTCCTAAAGATATCACCCAATGACAATACCAAGGAATGGCTTGTCTCCAGCCTTCCCAAAGATATGTAAAGACAGTGTGTAGCTGTGTAACTAGAGCTTTATTACAAGTCCTCTAGACTATATTGCCAGCCAGGTGGCAGTCCTGAGCCCCTCCTGTAACACTGTAGAGCAGCCACTGGTAACACTATGTGTGGCTCAGACATGAGGCTTATTCAAAACTAAGCATACCTTGTTACAAAGCTATTAATTTTATAATTCATAAGCAGAATTGTTTTGTACGGTTTCTGCTCTTTAATTCCATAATTAAGATGAAATTTTAGAGCTGGAAGTGTCTTAGAAATCATTTTCCTGGCTCTCTCATGTTACATATGAACATTCTGAGGTGCACAGAGAGCAGGGCAACTGCCCAAGTTCCCAAGGGTGACGAGGGCAGGGCAGCCCAGATTTGTGTCCCTCTCTTGCTCATAGGTCTTCTATTGTTCTTTGTCTTCAAAGTGAAGGTAACTAGGATAACAAGTCTCTCAAATAATCTGGCCCCACCTCCCTATTCATTGCTTGGACTCCTTGTTGCCTCATAAACATTCTCTGTGGGAATGGCTAAGAGTGGAATTAGACCCATTCGGAGGCAGATTCAGTCATCTAGGTGAAAGATAACGGGGACTTGGAGTGGAGTTGTGGCAGTGGAGGTGGAGAAAAATGGATGGACTTGAGGTCTGTTTTAAGGACTGAATCAAAAGAACTTTCTGATAGATTGAATATGGTGGGCGAATAACAGGAAGGAATCAAAGACAATGCCTAGGTTTCTGGCTTGAGTAACTGAGGATGAGGAAGATAAGATAGGGGCAGGGGAATGTTGCAGGTCAAGGTGGTGAAGGACAGAGTTCTCTCAGTGTTTCAGATCCACTCCCCTCTTCTCACCAGATTATTATGAAGGTCACATGAGATAAGTCTGAAAAAATGTCAGGCTCAAATTAACATTCAAATATAGGAAATATTACTTTTAGTTCCAAATGCACTGACTAAGGAAATTAAAGATAGAATTTCTGCAAAGAGAACACAAAAAATGGAGAAATTAATATTTTTATTGTATAATAATTATTATAGATATTTTATTATATATGTCTCCTTAGGCAAACAGCGGTTTATCAAAGGTGACAACCAGGCAGGAAAAGAAAGGGAAAAAAAGTAGTCTAATGCTCATTTATTCAAATTTTCCTATTTCAAATATTGAAAAACTGCCCTATTCTTTAGCTTTGTACATTTATACAGAATTTGAGACTTGGAAATACATTCTAATGAATGGCTTCCTTTATCAAGGATGGGAAAAAATTATCTTTCATAAAGCTGGAATGACAATTAAAAAAAAAAAACACACACAACACTTCCACCACACAAGCCAGGCATTACGTTCTGCTAAAAGTAAGAAAGCAAGTTGCGTATGTTAAGGTTCAATGTGGTTTCCAGTCAAGAGAAAACATCAGCTCTAGGAAACAGTCACACAGCTTATAAAGTTTGGTGGACTTTCCCTTTGATGAATTGTCACAGAAGAGCAGTAACAAGCCCTGCGGCTGAATTTTACAAATGACTAAGCAAGTTTCAGAGTCTTAATGCATTGGGGGAAAAGCAATATAATAACAGAAGCGATTAAATCCCACATGCTTCCTGGTGGATTCCGGAGGATGGAAATATTTCTTTTCTGTGTACAAAAGGAAAAAAAAACCAGAAAACAAACAAACAAAAAACTTGCAGGGGACATTCACCAGCAGCAACTTTAGGTTAACAGAGGCAAAACCTCACATAATCCATCAGCCTGAGAATTGCTGGCATGGTAACTTCTGTGTCAGCCTTGCTAAGAATTCCTGGTGGATACTAGGCTAAAAGATATACCAAAGAAATAATATTTATCACTGTCCCCACTTTAATAAAAGCCTGGATATTGTATACCAAGTGTTTAAATACCAATTTCCCTGTCGCTTGTTCTACTTAGAATGTACAATACTTCAGGGGCAAGGTCTTTTTCACATTGCAAGGCATTGACCTCCAGGAACTAAATTACAACCACAGGCCTCACAGGGTAACAGTTTGAAATGTAATTAAAATCTGTGTGTTTTAAAAGAAAGACAAAAATTCCATGTATCTGATTTTAAAATTTAAAAGAAAGATACTAATCACAGGCCACATGGACGTAAAAAAGAAACTCAGTTGTTTTCTGAGGCAGGTCTCCGAGATTTAGAATTTTGATTTGGAAATGATAACTAAAATTTATTTCCATGTTATTTCTGTTTTACATCAAGTCAGTGATATCAGAGAGCACAAGAAGACGACATGGAAAAGAGAAGAAAGAATAAGGAAAAAGAGAGACAGCCAACATGAAGGATGGCTGGGAGAGAACAGGGTAGGGAGGAGGAAAAGAGAGGGAAATCTGGGAGGGACAAAAGGAAGCAGCTACACAAAAGGAAGACGGGTGTGGAATAGCCGAAAAGAAGAAACGGAAAGCATAACACAAAGAAATGAGAGAGGAAAGGAAATAAAGGAAGACAGAGGAAAAGGTAAGAGGCTGAGGCAAGCCAGCAGTTCCCAGGATTCTGAACTATGTTAGGGAAATGCACTTACTGACACTACTGTTCCATTGAACTTTGAAGCGGTAATAACTGGGACCACTGTCTCTGGGAGTGTCATTTATCTACTTAACACAACTGGTCCCAGATGACTTTAGAAGAATTACATACTTCTCAAAGCACTGCATCTTTTCTAAGGTGATAGATAATGCAAATTAAAATCTCCAGAGTCCAAAAAGGAATCTGCCAATCTTGGAGGAGGCTTCCTGGAAACAAGTACGGACAAGAGAAACATAAATATTAATATTTCTGGTTCTCGGTGGGGAAACAAAGTGGTGGTAGTGCTGGTACACTGCTTTCATCAAAGGCTTGGTGCTGGGTTCTCTACATGCAGGAATTTGGTTTAAATTACCACTCTGAAATCAGAGAGCTCCTAGTCTGACCTTTTACACTCTCCCTAGCAAATCATCTGCCTTGCCTAAAAGACATCACTACTGCCATTTAAATAAACATATGAAAAGTGGACTGTATCCTCTTTGCTCCAACACTGCCTTTATTAACTAGATAATCACTATTTTCTAAAAGCCCTGGGGCTGTTTTATTAGTCATAGTTGATATCTTTTTTCTCTTGCATTTATCCTCCTAACTCTGCTAACTCCTCTTTTTTACTGATAATAGATGAATTGCTTGATTCCCTGTGCCTTCATCTCTCTTTCACAGCCTGGACCACTAGATGCTCTGGGAACCCAACCCTTCCCTTTGTTCAAGACAAGGAAAGGACCCTTGGCCAATAGGTGGCCTACTACAGCATTATTAGCTAAACCCCTGGTCTTAATCTGATCTTGTAACCTGGTACTAGACCACTTGCCCTTGTAACCAAATTCTCAATTATATTCCTTTTCCTCACTTATTTATATAACAAGTATTTGTTGAGTACCTAACTACTAAGTGCTAGGCACTGGGCCACACACGGGGTGCTATAAAGCTGAGAAAGTCATAGCATCTGCTCTCAAGGAGCTCACAGCTTAATAGAGAGAAAGACAAGTGAGCCAAAATTGAAATTACCAAAAATTGAACAAATAGCAAGAGTCATATGGGCAAAGAGGGAAAAAAACATTTTCATGGGGAGTTTGCCATCCCCTTTATTTATTCTTAAAGTCAAAGTATAGGGGCCCCCTGAAATGGCTTTATGGGTGAGCACCCAGTGTAGTCACCGGGCCCCATGTTGAGAAGCCCCCCTTCCTGTCCCGCCACTTGAAGTTTAAGCTGAATTGTGTTTTGTAGGTGAAGTCAGATGGAGCGTGCCCCAGGGGCTCACACACCATCCAGCTTCCTGATGGGTTCTCAGCCTCCCACTCCCTGCCCCTGGCCCATGACCTCTACTTCCTTCTACCCAGGGTTGCAACAGGGTCTGGTTGACAGGTGATGTGATGGGGACGGGTGCCCACATTCTGATGTTGCCCTTCATTCTCAGTGAGGTCATGGGCGTGGATAGCAGGGGGGTCAAGGGTCCTGCAGTGTCTCAGGGTAGGATAGGTGCTGGCTGTCCCCACCTTCAGGCTGATAGTGTCATGGTACGCTCAGTCAGCAACCCTGCAGTAGCCTCTCACCCACCAGTGATCCCGGGCAGAGAGCATGTTCTGGCACAGAGATTACAATCTGGCAGCTGGCCTGGGGAGACTGACTGCCCCGACCTCTGCCAAGACCCCCATTTTGATTTTTCTCTGGGTCCCACAAATTATATAGCCAGGTCTGGCCCCACTCCTTGACCTTTTAACCCTCAGACCTTTGAGTTTAGATGCAACAATCTCCTTAGCAAACTTCCTGCCTGCAGAGTCCTGTTCTCAAATCCATTCTCAACAACATTAAATGAAACAGCAAGAATCTTCTCCCCGCTGTCTCTCAGATCCCTTATCCAATGCTCAGCTGATTTCCCCTCTCAAGTCTTATTGTGGGCACTTAATCATGCACGAGTCCCAGGCTTTGAAAACAAGGAGGATCTGCTAGAGGAGATGGCTCCCCACTAGAAGGTCCTGCACTTTGAGCTGAATTGCATGAGTGAGATGAGACCTGAGGCTGGGATCCACTTTGGGAACAAGGCTACACTATATTTGCCAACCTTCCTGCAGTGAGGTGTGGCTACTTGCCTGAGTTCTAGAGTCTAGAAAATCAATGGAACGGGAGCAGAAAATGATGTGTGCCATTTCCAAACCTGACCCACAAAGTCCTCCCGTTTCAATTGTCCGTTTCTTTCTCCCCTCATCCGCTCACAAGATGTTGATGCTGAGGGCAACCTTGGAAGCCCCACATTGAAGGTGTGAAGGCCTCAGAAGGAAAGGATCCCGTCTTAGAGGAGAGCTACCCATCAATCAGGAAGACTTTGCTGAGCTTAGGAAGAGTGAGAAATAGCTGTTGTGTTACCACTGTGTGCCCCCGCGCTTAGGAGGTATATCTATTAAAGCAACTACAGTTACTCTATTAACTAGTACATATGTGGAAATTTTGGAAAAGTAAGTAAAAGAGAAAACACAAAAGAGAAGAGAAAAATAAGCCCACCACTGAGATCACCTCTATTAATGTTCTGGCTTATCTTACAGTCTTTCTGCAGGCGCTATTCCAATTACTTTTCACTGAGTCCTCAAAAGGTAACAAACAGAATATTAAGCACTTTTCATATATAATTTTATTTAATTCTGACAACAACCTTTCAAGAAAGGAATCAATATTCCCACTTTAGGATTGCAGAAACTAACCACCGGAGAAGTAAAATATGACATAACCCTAAGGTGGTAGGACTGGGAATTGAATCCAGTCTGTCTGATTCTAAACTCAACCCCTTCCCTCATGCTTTTATTGTTATTGTTAAGAAAACTGGGATGCTATTGTTTTCTAAATATGCTTTGTTCACTTAATAGTTGGTGAGAAATTTCCTCTGATTAAATATTCGATTTTATGATGCACCATAGTCTATTTATCCCACCCTCTAGTTGGATGTTTGGGTTGATATGTTTACACTATTATAAATAAGACTGCAGTGAGTATTCACATAGACAAATCTTTGCACATACCCATAAAAACTTCCTTAGGGAGATCTGGAATTGCTACATCAAAAGTTATAAATATTCCTAAGGCAGTACATGATTATTGCCAAATCGTTCCACATCAGAGGTTTCTAAAAAGGGGAGGAACTGCCCCCAGGGGACATTTGACAGTGTCTGGAGACATTATTACTTGTCGGGACTGGGCAAGTATCTAGTGGGTAGAGGCCAGGGATGCTGTTAAACATTCTACTATGCACAGGTTAGCCCCCTTTTCTCCCCCCCCAAAAATTATCCAGTCTAAAATGTCAATAGTACCACTCTTGGGACACCTGAACTGATGTAATGGACCCATCAGTGTATGTCACTCTTGAGAAGAAATAAAGGCTGTAATAAGGGCTCTTCCTTTCATTCAAATGTAATTTACAAGGCACCTACTACATGCCCTATATGCCAGGTACTGTGGTAGGTGCTCAAGTTGCATTCAAGGAGGAAGGTCAGATCAACAGCCAAGAGTAAAGAGAGGAGGCGGCTTGGAAGTAAATTTTGGCTTCACTTGCTAGAGAGAAAGCACATCTATTTCATTTTATACTTTCATATCTTTCATGTCATTTTGCATTACATTATTTCCACATAATTTTGCATTAAATTATGCAGCCTCACAAGGTTGCTACAAAAAATGATTAATATTGTTATATTACTATTGATACGTACATGAATGCTTGATCCTGATTATTTCAAGGCGATCTCTAAAGAATAAAATTGGTTGTGTTAGGGACTTCCTAGGTGGCACAGTCGTTAAGAATCTGCCTGCCAAGGCCAGGGACACGGGTTTCATCCCTGCTCTGGGAAGATTCCACATGCCATGGAGCAACTAAATCCGTGAGCCACAACTATTGAGCCCATGTGCTGTAACTACTGAAGCCCATGTGCCAAGAGCCTGTGCTCCGCAACAAGAGAAGCCACCTCAATGAGAAGCTTACGCATCACAAAGAAGAGTAGCCCCTGCTCACTGCAACTAGAGAAAGCCTGCGTGCAGCAACAAAAACCCAATGCAGCCAATAAATAAATAAATAAATAAATAAATAAATAAATAAATTTATTTAAAAAATTCTTCAACAGAAACCCAAGATATTAAGTAAAAATTATCTCTATGATGACAGTGGCTCCTCTTTCCTCAAATGATCTTTTTGCTCTTTAATTTAACATAGTAGATCTCAATTTGATTAATTCAGAGGTGGAAAAATGTTTTCCTTCCCTTTCTGTTTTAAATTAGTAGGTACTCCCTGAGTGCCAGCTCCTTTCTGGCTATTCAGTGGGACTCACAACAGGCATGGTAAGAAGGAGGGATAAAATCAGAAGCTGTTCCTCTCGTTTCCTCATTTAAGAAGTGGGTGACAAATGAGACAGGATAGAGATGCCTCAGCTCCCAGCTGTGCCATCAGCTTCCTCTGCAGAGACTCTGTGCTCCTCTGCCTGCCTGGTCAATGCCTGGCACGTTCCCTGCCACTGGCTCCTCTCCTCCTTGCTTCTCTGCATGAGTCTCCAGACTATGATAAAAAGAAGATGGTGTGGCTGGCCTGGGCTTTCAAAGCCAGGGCTCAAAGCAGAGGAAATAAAAGAAGATCCTGGCCCCAGATTCACACACCAGAAGATGGGAAAAACGAAGCCAGCCTTGACCGCTGCACAGAGCATACACTCCATCACTGAGAAGTTGTCTGGAAGCAAAAGCAGGAGAAGGCTAAGGGGAAAAGTGGGTACTCCATAAAGGTGTCCATTAGAGACAGGAGATTATAGCTTCACTTTTCCAGAGGACTTTATGCGGAAAAGAATAACAATCTAGATTGGTTTCCTTAGTAACCCTGGGATAATCTTTTCCACAATGTCCCAAACCTACAGTTCTTAATTCCATTACAGCTGTTATTAAAACTTTAAATATGTAATCATGCACATTAAGTTGCCAGACACCCATAAAAACTATTAGCTCATTAAACTGTGCACAGCCATTTAAATGAAAAATGAGTACCATGTAATTTCTTTAAATTGAAAAAAGTAAAGGTTAAAACATTCTGATAATCTGACAAAGTAATACAGGCAGCAAAAATATAAAAAAGATAATGCATAGCATTAAAATTAATACCATGTCCCAACAAAAAATCATAAAATAAAATCTATCTGCTATTCATGAATAGTCGTCACCTTTAAAATTATGTCATAGATTCTACCTAGCCTAATAAATTATTAGAGCTTGATTGCAAGCATCAAGATTTCATGTTCATCTACCCTTTAATGTCAGATGCTAGAATTTATTTAGTTTACAAGTAGTGGATCCAAATACTCTCATTTTTTAAAATCCCTAGGATATTGAGAATAAAATTACAAATTATCGATCTAGAGATTTCACACGGGAATTTATAGCGTAGAAACCCAGTGGATACTTTTAGGATAGGCAAAAGAAGAAAAATAGGCATATTGATCAATTGTGAAAAAAAATTTAACACAACTTTTTTATGCTTGTCACATGTAGAATATGTATTATGGGCAGTAAATCCTGATAGTCTAATATTCATTTAAAGCATTTGCTTTGTATTTTAAAGTAATCTTTACCTGTGTATAAGGCATCATGTATGTGTGGTACTGTGTTAAAATGTGCCCAGGCTTTGTTTTAATCAGTTATTGTTAGACATGCAGACATGGAAATGATTGTCATGAGGGAGGAAAGTTATACTCCCAGATCCCTAGAAACAGGAGCCAGGCAGAGCCACATGGGGATAACCAGGGTCAGTCTGGAACAGAAAGGGGAGGGCAGAGCATGTTCCAGAGTCTTTATTGGGGTTCTCTCAGGAAGGAGCGGGCAAGGCAGGTTCCCTGAATAAGTTTAGGGGATGGTTTGAACAATTTCAACGGGCTCTAGTCTATAAGGGTGGTCCTTAGTTGTCTAAGACCTGGCCCCGGGGATGATTTAGAGCAGAGGGAATATTGGTTTAATGTGTGAGAGTTTGATGAGGAGATTGTAGGGGAGGTGGGCTCTGGATTGGTTGGTTTTTATATCAAAGGTGCACTTAAAGGGGAGTCATTTGCTATGTCCAGGTATTAGCTAGGCTGGGGAGGGACAGTATCTCCAGGATTAAGGTCCCAAAAGCCAGGATATCAAGAATACAGAAAATAAGAAAATATAGCAAATACAAGTACTACCACGTTTTAAGTCAAAGTTCTCCTTCTATGTGCAAGGTCCTTTCCAGAGCCAGACCCTGTGAACAAAGGCTGATGGACCGTGCATTTAAAAATACAAATAAAGCTTTACATTTCTTACTTTAGCCTTTTGAATATGCTTGCCAATTATCTCATTAGAATCAAATGATTACAAAATACCATATGGAGTAGACATGTCTGAACATATTAGCCTTATGTTATAGATGAAAAAACTAAGGCAGAATTGAGAAAAGAATCCAAGATTCCTGTCTCCAAGTCTAGAACATGTTCTCTTACATTCTGATGTCGTTTACAGTTTAACAAAGTGATTAGTGATCTAAGAATTCAATTCTCAAACAAATGGGCGTAATCAGGCATTGCAGGGAAGAGGTTCCATAAACTAGACAAATGTCATCTCTTCCCCGTAGATATCTTTGGCCCAGGTTACCTCCTATAGGGTTTCTTCTGGGAAATAGGATGTCAGGAATAAACAGAACTACTTGGAGAGAATAAGACAGTCAAATACCACTGCGGCATTTCTGAACTTGTTTACAGCAGATTTCAATCACTATGCTCTATGGACTGATGAAATTCAGTGTTCAGTGAAGTATATTACTACCTGACTCGGTCTCCATACACTAACGTTCCTGGTGAGTAAACTAATACCCTGGTGACTCTGGAGAGTCCCCATTTATCTCTCCAGATGCACTTGACACATTTCACTGCCCTGTTCTGTGCCAGGGGGCTGACTCCTATGACCCACTGCACCAGGGCTCCCTTTGCCCTCTTGGCCTCAAGCAAGGCTGCATTCAATCAACGAGTGGCAGTGGCAGGAGAGAGAGGGTGTGAGGAGGGTAATGTTTCCCCGGCTCCTTCTCGTCCGGGTCATGGGTTGCCAGTGTCTGAGCTCCTCTCCCCCAGGGCCACAGCTCTGGCTCTCCCACAGCTGTAGCTCTCTCTCAGAGTCCTGGTAGTTGCATCCTCCTGGTAGTTGCACCCTCAGGGTCCGGGTAGTTGCACCCTCCTCCTGCCATCTAGGAGTGGCAGCTAATGTCTACATAGCAGGAGTAGCTATACTGTTTACCCTTAAATACCTTATTATTTCTTCTGGGAGGTGGGCTGAGGAGGAGCTGTAGCAACCAGCCAAATTTATCGGTGATAACTGTTAAGAACAGAAGGGAGAGAGATGCCTGTCATTTGGACATGCTCAATGGACATCTAATAACTACATCTTGGAAAAAGTAGGATGTAAATGCAACCATCTCAGAGGTTACAATTTTTATGAGACCTTTTGAGAGTATATTTAACATAATATATGTAATCAATAAACCTGAAAGTTCAATGTTCCTGAAAGGTTGGTCAACAGGGCTTCATAGCCCATTATAAATAAGTACAAGGTTGGTCAATACAATCTCCCACATCTGAAAATATTTTCAAAGAAAAAAATCCTAACATCTTCAAGGCCAGATGCTGGAAGGGGTGTTTTACCTTCAATAAGTTATACTGTATGAATGAAGTGGTCATGAGAAAACTAGAAAGTTCAGTTAGCCCGAACAGCCATGCTTCATCCTATGCTTTTGCCTAGAAGAAGCTGCCAGTGGGCTGTTGTTAGCTGTTACCATTTGGTCAGTGACAGTCTACTTTCTTTATAACATGGTCTCCACATGAAATGAAGTAAAAGAAAAAAACAAACAAAAAACAACGGAGGGGATGAGGAGATGAGAGTCCAGCAATTAACATAATGATCAATTAATGCAGAAAAGCAGTTCAGATAATTCACCAGTTATCTGGGCTTTCTAAGCTCTATTTTTAAAAAAAAATTATAAAGCAAGGTCCAAATCATTAAAAAATGTGTTCAGGAAACGAATCTTCTTATTTAACTGTCTATATTAGCTGAATAATATTAGTTATATTGGCTGAATAGGCTGAAATTTCTGCTTAGAGGTGGGTGAACGGACCACATAAAGAGGTGTCAGTGGTAATTACTCAATTGAATAGAAAACCTTGCTTTAAGCCCCATACTGCAGTGAATGAAAAATGAGAAGTCATGATCCTGAGTTCACAGTCAACTAGTCATTTATAGACCCAAATACTCACACTATTAAGAAAATAGGTAAGAGCATATTTAAAGCATTACAGAAGTTCAAAAGAGGGAGAGATTATATCCAGTTTGATTGGGATGGAGCAGGGATCACCAAGATGGGCTTTAAGGGATGAGAGGATTTAAACTTGCAGAGAAAAGGAGAAGGCAAAGGGACAGACAGACCTGAATGTACACACAACAGACCTGAATGTACACACAACAGACCTGAATGTACACACAACAGACCTGAATGTACACACAACAGTTAATGGTCAGTAGAGGTCACACCAAGACTGGCCAGGCATGAAGGTTCTGCAGTCTGAAGACCTCAGCTTGAGTCCCAGCTCCCTCACTTACCAGCTGAGTGACTTTGAGCAAGTCACTTAACCTCTCCAAGCCTTAGTTTCTCCTACTGTAAAATGGGGGTGTGGGGGGGTGAGGGGGGTGGTAATAGCTACCTCTGGGATTGTTGAGAGGATTAAAAGAGGCAATTCCTGAGAAAGGGCTCATGCCAGGCTCGCAGTGAGTGCTCCACAGAGTTATTGCTAGTAAACAGTGGAACTTCCATTTCCTTTCTATCACGTTTACGTTTTTAAAGCATTGATACCCTAAAGAGGTGTCTCAAGGTTCCTAATTTTTCTTCACTCAGGTGAAAAAGATCTCTTACAAAAGCCTAAAGCTATGTTTTAGGAAAGGAAACAGAATTGATTATTAATGTGTGAAACCACTGTTCAGCTGTTGAAATAACCAATTAATAAGAATCCCTTGGAATTATAGAAAATACATACTTTTTATACCAGGAAAACTTCTTTACTATTTTAATCCTAAAAATAAACAAACACATTTAGCCTGAATGCCTGTGAATGATCAGAAACCAAATTTTCTCCTAAAATACTGGAAATCCAACCCACTGTTTTATGACTAAACTGTTTCTATGATTCAAATTCCACTCTACAAAAGAATGTGGTTAAATGCAAACTGCCCTTAAAACAAGTGACTAAAGTAGCAAGTAGTGGACCTCAAGGATCTTGCTGACTTTCCTATAAAACAACTCAAAGCTATTTCAGAGGAAAACATCATATGACTCTTCAATACTATATTAAACATGAAACACTAACTTCCAAATTAAGCCAGCCTTGTAAATAAACAGGTGACCCAAACCTCAGGAACCAAAATAAATTGGTCAGATTAGTAAACATTTAGCTTATGGGTTAGGAAAAAATTAAGTTAACCTTAAATTAACTCCACATGATTCTGTAGGAACTGTTCTTTTCTGCACTCTATCCTCATGATCAAAGCAGCAAATGCAATTTGTCACTGTGTTCAACATGACCGTGTGTCTGTCGGGAAGAAGGGCTGAAATAGCAAATGTTTCCTGCTTCAACACACAATCAGTTCTGGTTCTGGGCTAGTGAACATGGTTGTGGGCTTGAGGGAATTTTTAAAACACCATGTGCAAAGCTGAAATAAGATTTCATGAAACTCCTTTGTAATTCCAGTGTTGGAGTGGGATGACATCTGCCTTTTAAGCAAATCTCAGCAACTCAATTGCAGGACTGTAGACTCATGTCAGTCATTGCTGGCTTATCAGGGAATGAAGCATATTCACCACTGAATTTTCTAGATATATGAAATTAATCCCTTCTGAGACCAGACACTTTTAAATGTGTTTATTTCAATGGAAATTATTCTAAAATAAAATGAAAAATGAAGTTTGGTGAAAATAAGTTATTAAATATCATTACATTATTATTTTTTATATAATAGCAATATAGTACAATGTATTCTTAAATATAACTTCCAGTATAAATTTTTGCTTGGTTTTTCATCTCTTCTCTTCAGGGAGAAGCAATCAGCACTCCTTTCTTATATCATGACAAGGCAGAGCAAGATCTGAATGAGCGAAGATGGAGAAAGAGGAGTCCTGGCAGAAGGGATGAAAAATAGAAATAGAAAAGCACTATCCAGGCATTGAAAATGGCACAGAATTTAATTAGGATGGAGCTGAGGCCATGCAAAAGCAGTAGACACTAGGCTGGAATAAAACTGAACTTTTCCACCTAAGACTCACTATGACTCAGAATCAGGACTGGCTTCTTGGGCACGTAACCAGTGCAGTTGCTTGAGGTTTAATGCTGTGCTGTGTGAAATTCTCAATAATTTGATCATTGAATTTGTGCTTTGTAAGTGAAGTCCAACAGGACAATAGTGTATGAACCCAGAGCTTGGAGCCTCGTCTCACACTCAGTCTCCCCTCCCCCTGCCTGACTGCCTAGGACTGGTTCTTGGCCATTGATTCATGCTGCCTGGTACCCTGGGCCCCACCCAGCCTCCCCCCTTGTCAGCCCTGCCCTGAGACCAGGATCCCCAAGCAGGTCACATCAGTTGAGGGTGAGGCCAAACTGATGTGCCATTGCCCTCTGCTCCCGGATGAGGTCTGGGTGGGAGCTGGGGGAGAGTCGGGTGCGTGTCCCTCTCCATCATGAAGAGAGCAAGGCTGTGGTCATCCCCACCCAGAGCTGGCAGCACTATGGCGCATTCGGCAGGCAACTCAGCAAGGGCCTGTCACTCACACCCCAGCCAGGTACCAAGAATGTCTCAGCATGGAGGTTGAAATCACTTGGGGGTCGCATGTCTGCTGTGGGTTGGGGCAGAAGACCCTTGGGAAGGAAATATTGACTTCTCCGCCTCCAGCCAGGCTGCTGCTTAATCATTTTGCACTGAGCTCCACAAATTATGTAGCTAGCTCTACTTAGAATCTCTGCTTACCCAGCTTTTCTTCCTACTTTTAATGATGGTTTTACCCATCTCCATATTTCCCAGGCGTAGAATCTCTGAGTCATCACTGACTTCCCTCCCTCCTTGCGCAAATGCACACCTGCAGGACATCCCCATCTGTCCTCTGCTGTCTATTCCTACTGTTTGTGCTTTAGTTCCGTAGTTCATCTGGCTCCAGCAGACCATCATGATAGATTCCTAATTATTTTGACAGTTTTGAGCCTCCCCTTGTTCAATCCATTCAGCCACTGCCACCAGGTTACCCAAAACACCACTCTGACCACGCTGAAAAGTTCTCAAGGGCTGCGTGTGGCTTACTGTTAGTGAAGCTCAAATCCTTTAGTCAGGCACTCAAGGTTCCTTCTTCCTTGGCCCTCATCCTGCGTTTGCATACTCATTCTATAGCATATACAATACTTTGGCCAAATTATACCACTCACTATCCCCCATACAAATTTGGGGTTGCTCATTATTGTGTCTCTGCTGAAGCCATTTTGCTGTACCTGGATACCTTCCCCTACTCCACAACTACCTCCAACAGTGAAACCTAACCCTTTTCCCAGCCGGAATGATACCTCCTCCATGAAGTCTTCTATAATGAACCAAGTCACAATGTGACTCCACTTTCCTCTGTGCTAATGCCATTTAGTTCATGTCACTCATTTATCAATAGTACAGCTTGGCATTAGTTGTTTGTGAATAGTACACAACCTTGTACTTGGAAGTACATGGAAGTAACTGGAAGGCAAGAAGCATGTCCTCTTACTTTTGCACACCCACAGGCCCCCTACCCGGGGCTTAGGTATAATGGGCGCTCAGTGTAAGTCTGTTGGAAATGATGAGTAAGTGAATCTGTTGTGTAAACAGATGAGGTTTTCTGAAAGCCTGGCACACCTGTAACCCTTCTGCGTCATCCCCTTTGCTCCTCCTAGTTCACCTAACAAAACATCCTAGCTGCTTTTCAAACCAAAAGCCCATCAAACACCTGCATTAACATTCTCAACACTAACAAAAATATCATCTCACACTTTTTATTAATGTTTAAAGTGCTATATTCTGAATGGTTAGAATAACCTCAAAGAGAACACCTGTTACATGAGTGCTCTTATTTTCAACCTCTTGAGGGCAATTTTTTCATTACTATATTAAAGTGGGTTGTTTAATAACTTATAACTGTCAGGGAAAAAGGTAGATTGCAGTCACTATGATATATACTGGATACGTAGAATGAATTTCTTTTTCACTTGCAATTCTTTATTTGTCTCCTAATTTCGAGTCTGTTCTTTAGGACTAATTGAGGAAAGTAATGAAAAATAATGAAATAAACTGAGTTTTTTTCGGTCAAAACTTTTATTCAAGTTCAGTGGTTCATTAGTCTACCCTCGACTTCGGGATGCCATGCTTACCATAATTTCGTGTTTTCAGTGCCTTTCTCTAACCCATATTCTGAACCTCTAAAAGGATCATCAATCTTATTATCAAATGATTAAATTTTTAAACTCCATGTAATAAGTTCATCTCCTGAAGAAAAAAAAAGCACACTAGTTGATCCTGAGCAAGAAACACCTTAAAAATATTGTAGTTAATAATTGGGGAGGATGGTTATATTTTTACATAGAAACTTCAAGATGTTTACAGATACAACCCGAATTACAACAATATTGTGATAATAGAATATGCACTTGGAAGGTCATCAGTTTTCATTAAGACAAATCTTTAACAGCAGGAAGTGGAGAGGACAAGGGAAAATACTAGAACTTGGGAAGGATGCAACATTAATACAACTCTATAAAAAGTTTTGTATTGCATGAGTTCTAAAAGGAACAAAATGTAAAACTTTTGATAGAATAGGATATGGTCAAGTATCATCAATCACATTTAGAGGAATCTTAAGCAGAATGTGGAAGAGGACCTATTTCTATATTCCTTGAATGTAAAGTTGGTTCTAAAATATTTAATTGAAGGGTGGAGTATAGCTTAGGGAAAGATAAGGTTAGTCAAAATGTGCTGATTTCATACCTCAGACTCAGATAAGGAGAAAAACATTTGACAATGAGATAAAGAGAAAGAAAAAGAATACTAGCAAACTAGATATCATCATTGTCATAAACTGTTACCATTTTCTGAATAACTGAAATGTGCCAGGTATTGTTTGGGGGGCTTCAATGCGATATCTCATTTTATTTTCAAAACAATAATCTTTACCTCAGAGGTGTTATTATTCCCATTTTGCATATGAGTAAATTGAAACTCAGAGATGAAGAAATTTCTCCCAAGGTCACAGTAATGGGGACTGGTGTATGATAATAAAGAAAAAAAGCAATTTTATTGAAGAAAAGAAGTGAAGTAAAAATGAAGAAAAACACACCAGGTTAAAAATATAGACATATATGGTAGAAGCTAATGGAGAAAGAAAAAAGAAACTTTCTAAGAAGATCAAAATGAAGACAAGGAGTGAACCAAGATCTTAAACTCTGTAACCCCCTTGCGTCCCCGCCTTTTGTCACTCCTCCCAACAACCTAGTGTTTACAGCCTGGGAGGGGAGAAGAACTCTCCATTCCCAATATCAGCTCCCAAATATTAAAAGGCAACTTTGCTTTACCCGCTGTCTTCAGAGCAGAGTAGGGCCCAGAAGATGCATCAGCTGCCGAAAACCTGTTCTCCTGTGCCTGTGTAACACCGCTAGCCACAATTCTAGGCAGCAGGAAGACAAGTTAACTGCTGAGCAAGCTGAGAATTGTGCTCTTGAAGAAAAGACAGCATATGAACAGTATTAAATAAAAGTTAGGAGCCGACGGAGGGGAGTAAGAAATAAGAGCTATAGAAATGGACAAAATCAATTGGGAAAGAATAAGAAAAGTAAGGGCAATAAAGAGAAAAGACTGCAATTCCAGGCTATAACAAGCATCATCCTACCAGGAAGGGATTTTTTGTTAGCCCAAGCACACAATAAGGAGGTGGAAATAATGAGAAAGAGAAGAGTTCGTGATTGTTCAACTTTTTACAGAATCTTCAGCATATCAATTATTAAATGCTTTTATGTCTTCCCATGGCTTTCTAGGGTTACAGAGAAATAGACACTTATTAAAGATCACTCATTGCTTGCTTGTCTTAAACCTCTCAAAGTCTTTAAGAAGGATATAATGAATAATGCACCTAATCAATAAAAAAGTAAACAAAAATGGTATTTTGATAGGCATTCCTTAACATTAAAGCGTTATATTGACAGAGATCTCACAAAAAACATGAAACTTGGCTTCAGTACAAGCTCGTCAATTTTCTACATAATATTGCCAACTTTCAGATGAAACAGAGAAAATTTTACCTTTAGTGTGCTTCCCACCACTTTTGCTATTCTGAGCAACAGCAGCAAACTCTAGAGAAACATGCAGTTTTATTACACAACTGGAAGAAGTGCTCATCAAATGACTACAAAACTTTTATGACCAAGGATAAGAACTTTCCATTATTATGAACCCCAAAGAAGTCCCACAGAAAGTGGCATCCAGTTTCATTATGTTCAGTGAATAGATACTGAAAAAATTAAAACATGCATTCTGGCTTTCAGATCCGAGATCTAACAGCAAGTTCGAAACACTGAAAATGAAAGGCTGAGAAATAGCAGACAACACCATGTTGGGTTTCCTTTTCCACTTGAAACTATGACGTTCACCCTGCTCATTGCCTTTGGAATTGCTAGAAAATTATCCATTTTTTTGTTTGTTTCACAAACTAAAAATCTACTTGCTCAGTCCTGTCAAAAGCTGACTGCAGATAATGCTGGATTCAAGCCTAAATAACCCTTCAATTTGTCCAACCTCTCTCAACTCAGCAACAGAAACAGTTAAAATAGATGCTAAAAAGGCATAAACGGGTCAGAGGCCCATTCTTCCCCTGAATTTCCTCCTCTTTTCCTCGTCTTCCTTACCTTGGAACTCATGGAAGAGCATGGGGCTAGGGAAATAGGCACTTTGATCCCTCCCCAATCTTGAATGAGAATGAAATCCATTATGGTCCCAAAATGACATCAGAGACACCAACATGCCCATTTTCTTCAGAGTAATACTGGATTTTGGGAGTAGACATCTTTTTCCAGCACCTAACATGGGTTTAAAACCATATACTGATATTCTTAAAGACAGGTATCTTGACAGAGAAACACAAGGTATTATTGGGTACAAAATGTAACCCCTGTGATTTATGAATTTTCCACAAGCCACTGTGTGTTAGGAAAAGACCATTACATCAAAGATAATGTAGTAACATTCTATCTAGTCTAAACCCAGAAGGAATTTAAATAGCAAAATTCATATTGTAAAGAGTCTACATTAATGTGTTCCTGGATGCCAAAGGGTAACAGAAGGCTTGGCTCCCAGATCAGTGGGGCTCTGGAAGGGGACAATGCAAAGTCCTACCTGGTAGGCATCAGGAATGTTGACCGTCTCTCCATGCTCCCCGACATAGCCAATGATGCCTTTGCCCCAGGGGACCTGCACCTCGTTTGAGTTTTCTGTGCTGCCGCAGGGCAGCAGTGGGGTTCCTGCATGCACATCAAAGAATTTGGAGACCAAGCTCTTCTTGCCAGCAGCTGCCCCTTCCACCAGGAAGAGAGAGCAGCGGTCAGCGTCCACCATGAGGCAGACGAAGATGAGGATCTTGTAGCTCAGACTGGTAAGGTCAAGGTCATTGGAGATATCCTTGACCAGTTCCAGGAAGAACTGACGCTCATTGTGCTTTTTGAGGTGGCACTTGTAGTCCATGGCCGTAGGCGGGTACTGAGGCAGATTCACCCGCGATTCCAGCAGGGCACTGAGAATGTGGGCGGTGGTGGGGGGCAGGGAGCTGGCCTTCCGGAGAAGTGCCCTCCGCCGCACACTGCTCAGGGGCTCCTGGGCCCGGGAGGTCACTTGTTCATCGTAGGTCCTGTTCACATGGATGGCCTTGGAGCGGGCAAAACTCTTCCTTAGCTCTTTCTGAGAAGCTCTCCGCTGCAGGCTCCCATCGCCCCGGCTGCCACTGGCCCAGCTGGGACTCAGGGGAACCCCACCGCAGTCCCCACCACCCGGAGCGGGTTGGCTGCTGGCAGAGCCGTTTGGTCCAGTGCCACCACCAACGCTGCTGCTACCTCTGCCGCCGCCGTGAGCCACGCTGCTTGTGCCAGCCAGTGCGGGCCTTGGGCTTAAAGCCCCCTGACTCTGACTGTGCCTCTGCAGCCACTTCTCCACCATCTCCTGCTTCCCCTTCCGCATCAAGTAATCTTCAAACAACTCCGGGTGCCTGTCCAGGAAAGTTTCCACCTCCCCAAATTCCAGGCGGGAGGCCGTCATGGTCCCAGACACAGCTTTCACTGACCGTCTACACTTGGACCAAATGTTTCCCTGCCCCAGCCGTCTAGCTGGTCCCGCACATGTCTACCCCCACCAGTATTCCCAGCTCCGGGCCGAGATTCTGCGGCGCAATGGAATCCTAAGGGTCTGGGAGGCGCCCCTTCCTTCCCTCGGGCTCAGACCGTGGCGGGCACGAGCCCCACCCCCCCAGTCCTGCTACTTCTGCGCCGCACAGGTGCCCCCACAGAGCTG